>NC_056734.1:674358344-674533344 GCF_019279795.1 Protopterus annectens | reverse complement strand
CACATACATCTCACTCTGCTACTGTACACACTCTGGTCACAGCTTGACAACATGGGGGTGTAGATGGGACATACTTGGCTTATTACTCTCATAACATTTTGGGGAGTTGCTAGAGTGACATGTTTGTTCTCATAGATGTCTGACAATCAGTTGTATTTCTTGTATGCTGCCTAAATGTCTGGGATCATCCCACTGATTTCCCAGAGGGACAGGGTGACAGGCAGCAGATATGGGCCAATTTACTGGACATATCTGTACAGTTGTATGCAGCCTACTACCATCACTTCCAGGATTCAAACCATGGCTGTGTGTGCTAAAAACAACAGTTCACATCTCAGTTGAGTGTGCTATTTGGAGTTTGGTGTCTGTCTTTTCCCTGTTTTCTGTCTATGAATCTCAGTTGTACTATATGACCTCTTGGGATTACACCAGTCATATACAGACATTCCTACACATTTTATTTATGTAGCACAGTGTGGGTAACAGTGCTTAATACAACAGTACTATTAAGTGATTGCAAATCTACATTACCATATGATATCAGAGTAAACACATGCAGTCCATCAGTTAGACCTTTATTGTCAGGCTATTATGCTTTTATTTACATACAACCTATGGAGTTGGGAGGTTGGCCTAATGTTTAAGTTGCTTGCTTTACAAGCACAAGGTGCAGGGTTTGAGTCTCACAAGGGATTATTGGCTAGGCTTAAAATGCCTCACAAGGGCAGTTAGCCTAGTACTAATCTATGAATATGAGACGCTTCCTGCCATATTCTCTGGTGTATGCAGTACATGCCTTAAACAATACAGGTTTATACTACTACATTTAGATTTATTTCCTGTGACAGTACATGCAAGAGAATTACTAACCTACCTTGCGTCACAACCGCTCCAATCGACATCCATGGGCTTCCTGGTTCATAGCCCATTCAGTTGCCACTGTGAAAGACATAAGAGGAATATTTAGCCATACCTATCCATAATATACATGAGCTGGCAATTATTAAACAGGTAGTGGACTGATACACACATCTGGGGCCTCCCCTGTCCTCCTAGCCTCTTGGATCCACTGATCAAAGAGATCCCCCTTTTCCCACTTCAGGTTGGCATAGTGATGCCTGACCTGCTCACCAGTTCGGAGTATGCCACTAGCACTGGTGAGGTCATGGGCGAGATGGTCCTAGGCTTCCACTTTGTATTGGGAACCCTGGTACCGGCCCTGCAGCAGTCTCATCTCATGGTCTTTCACAAGGAGTCCTGCCATGAATCTGGACTCCTGGATGCCCCAGTGCTGCACCTGAAAGCACACACCCTTTCCCATTCCAGACATAGTGCCTACAAGGGGAAGCTACAACCAGTTATGAGATGGATTCTCACCTGTTGGGTTTAAATAGGGCCAGTTTCCTGCACTTTGCCATGATTGGATGGTTTTGAAAAGGCTAAGCTATGGGCAAACCTGCTTACCTAAGGTTGGCATTGCTTAAAGGGGTATACCAATGGGCAGACTGAGTTAGCTGGTCTACACATTGCTTACACCTACTAAGCTGGGCTGTGCAATGCTTAGCGTTGCTTAATATTTAAGTTGCATTATATTTGCATCGTGGCATTACTTTATTATTCATTACATGTTATATATGTGTTTGGTATCCATGATTCATGTGTACATACACTGTATGGGGTCCTTGTGTTTATTAGGGGATTTCAACACTTTATTACAATGACACCTCACATCTAGGCTTAATGCAGTACTCCAGTTCACATATATAGGTTATTTAATAGGTTATACAATATAAGACTGTATATAGATTCCTTTCACATGTTCAGTTTGAATTTCCTGTAGTGAGGATCTGTTTGGTGATACCTCAATTATCTCTACTGCAGTGATGGCTTAGTGGGTAACTACTGTGACTATAGGGTGCAGGGTCTTGGGTTCAAGACCTGCAAAGGCAGTTCATTTTGTTTCTGGCCAGAACAGCGGCTGTTGCATACAGAGTGATTAAGGCACTTTTAAGCAATTGTAAGTGGGTTTGCATGGGTTTGCAGAAGGGTAAGCTATGCTAACCTTCTGTGAAATATGCTTACAGAGAGTTAGCTTCAACATTGCTTAACCTGTGTGTGCATTGCTTAGCCCCATGAAAATGGGCTTAAACTCGCTTACTACTTCTTACATATGCTTACTCCCACTTACTATTGCTTACTAGTGCTTACACCTGCTTACTAGTGCTTACGCCCGCTTACCACCACACTAATTTAGACAGTAATGTCTAATGGTTCTTGGGAAGGTGGTGGATTTGGAAACTGTATGGAGTTATCATTCATTACACATTTTACCTTCCATTTGTATCCCTGATTCCTGTGTACATATACTGTATGGGGCACTTGTGATTATCTGTGGACTTTGCAACATTATGACAATGACACCTCACATCTGTATTTAATGCAGTACTCTAGTTCACAAATATATGTTATAAATATATAAATGTTATAAATATATGTTATTGTAGGTTGTGGAACAAAATAGATTGATCATATAGTGATTTGACATGGAAAATGGGTTGTACTGGAGTGGGACTCGAACCAGGAATGGCTGCTCGTAAGGTGAATGCTCTGCCCACTACACTATTGCTGTACTGCTTCTTTTGCATATATCTTGCTTTTTATCCTCTTGTGCTATTTAAGCTGCATTAACCATAGCTAAGGGATGGGCAAACCCGAGCACCAACGGTTAAATGTAATCTGGTTCATAAAAAAAATCTTTATATTTAATGTTTTAACTATTGCTCTTGTAAACATGGGGGGATGTTGCTGGGGGTATGCAAACACCTATGAGCAGTCTCGCTCATTCTTATTCATAATCTGCTGTTCATTGCAGGGGTGCGTATATTCTGAGAGCTCTGCTCTCAGACATGCCCCCTGCACTAGTACATATTCCATGTCTGTTTAGGAGCTCAGGCAGTGCGCCTTCATTAATATGCATGGCGCACTGCCATTCTGCTCCTAAACAGCCACTTCCGTGTAGGACTAAGCTAGTCCTGCATGGAAGGATAGTGAATATGGGGGTTTGTCTTTGTATTCTTATTCTTCCAAACCTGTAAGCCATACAATGCTTTGATCCTTGCTAGCCAACAATGCCATCACCAAGACACTCATAATCCTGCCTGTCTTTGTTAGGAAAAAATCCAGAATTCTGTCCTCTTCTGGTACATTCTGCTCAAAGACCTCATTCATCTCCCACTCTGTCTCTACTCTGTAGCCAAGAGTCTTCAAATTTGATCAAGACAAATTTAGATCTCTCATTTGTACTACCCTCTTCTTCCTTTTGCACTCCTTTATTCTCTCTTCCAGTGTCTCAGTTTTCTTGCTTGATGAGTCTGCTGGATGATATACTGTATCAGTATATCAGCTCTCATACATTTTGCCATGACATTTAAGCTCAGTTCTGACCTTAAATGCCCTGTTGGATACTTCATGTGATGCGTTTCACTACCTGTCTGATCTCATATCTCACTGTCTGCTTTATGCAGATCACTACCCCATCTACCTCTCATCCTCTTCTGTTATTCCTGAACAACCTCTATCCAGGCACATATATGCCTTACAGTTCTTGTCACTGTACCATATTTCTGTGACAATCAGTGATGCCCATGCTCCCTTTCTACATCACTGCTTATAGATCTTCCATCATGCTTCCCAAGCTGCTTGCATTGCAGAGTAATAGTTTCAAAATAAAATTAAGCCGTACTCCAAGTCACCCCTTTTTTTCCTCCTACTATGCTATGCATCTTTTGTTGTCTTCTGTCTGCTTAGTGAATACAATTCCATGTTTTCTGCTTCTGTGCTTCTCTCTCCCACCTTGTATCTTTGTTAGAAGGTATAGTCATCAAGATATATCGTTATAACCTAGAACTAAGTTAGGGTGTTCTTTGTGGGCTAACATCAAATATGTCATTTTACTAGGTCTTCCTCTAGCCTCCTCCAAGTCCTAAACCTTTAACACTTACCACAGCTGCACTCAATCAATATTGTAAGTTGTATTATACAAGTATTTACTGTGTTTATTATGATGTGCAAAGTCCAGCATAAGACCTAGAATCTGATGAACACGAACAGTATAAAGATTTGTTTGTATTGAACAGTTTTAATTTCCATTTCTTTAATAACCTTAATGGCTGCAGAGGTATCACTATTTGCTTGAAATGTGAAGACATAAATTGATATGCTCAAATGCTCAGGATGAAATCCTTGGAAATTAAGAGTACAAATCTCTGGACTCTATTGGAATAAATGCGTTAATTACCAGCTTTTAAAGACCCCAATGTTTAAATAATTCTGGATAACCTTAGGGCTTTGTCTATCACTTATTGCAGAGAATTAAGGCTATTCACTGTCAGCAAACTGCTTCCTGTGGTCCAATGTTTGATTCTGTCATCTACTCTTTGTACACTAAGTGACTGTTCATGTTAAATTAACAGAGAGTACTGTACCCCAATTACTACAAATAATTAAAAAATATGGTTAATAAATATAGTTAGTAAGACATGTTCTATAGTTGCACTAAGAATAGCAGATGTAGTGGTTTGGATTTTAGAATCTTTTCAGCCATATGGTTTGTGTGCTGACAGAGTATCTAAACTTTTCTGATAACAACCTGCAAAATTGGATGATGTCATTTTTCTTTTTGTCTAAGTGTCATGATTGTCTAATGTGTTTATCATCCATAACACAAAAGCAGGTGTGGAACAGCTCAACCTTCCCGAGATCAATTTGGCCCAAGCCCTTCTGCACTTTCAAAAATTAAAAACATTATTTTTGTAGGCCCTGACAATACCCCTGGATGTCTACTGAGAATTTTTAAGTCTGTCCTAGAAAAGCATCTCCAATAACTCTTCAAACTGAGCCTTTCCACTGGTTATGTACCTTAGGTGTGGAGACAGGTAGTTGTAATGCCCTTGTGCAAAGGTGTCCCTCTGCTAACTCTGGAAATTACAACTCTATTAGTATAACTAGTATTATTTGCAAGGTTATGGAATGTATTATAACTGAAAGGGTAAACAATAATATAATTGACCTTGTATCCCTGGAAACAAACCAGTTTTGCTTTGTAAAAGGCAGATTATGCCTGCTCAGCCTAGTTGAGTTGTTTGAAATGGTTACTGACACTATGGATAAGGGGCACACAGTCCACACAGCTTATCTGGACATTGCTAAGACCTTTGAATGTATCCCCATGCTAGGATTATTGACAAATTCTCCCAACTCACCAGTAACTCATACATAGCTTGCTGGATTGGTAACTGGCAGAACCCATACTGTTAAGGTTGGGGGTATTTGATCTAGACAAAAAAATGACACTAGTACTATCCTAGAGGAATCTCTCTTGGACCCCTTCCTGTTTGATATACATTTCTGTTACATAAAACCAGATATCAAGGGACAATGGATAACCAAGTTTGCTGATGATTGCAGACTGGGGCAATTATTAAATCCCATTCTGATCCTTCAGCAAGGGCTGGGCCAAATAAATGCTTAGTGTATTAAGCATGGGCTTTCACTCAACACCAAGAAATGCTGCATAGTTTATTTTGGTAAATCTAGCATCACTACTCCTTACTTTATAAGTAATATTCCACTTTAATTTGACACAGTCGTCATGGATTTGGGAATGTATGTTAATAATAGACTCTTCTTAACCACCATGTTTCTGTACTGGTTAGAAAATCCTTCCACCTTTCAGAATCTGTCCCTTGTAGTATTTTCTCAAGTCCAAATAAGTTATACTCCCACTTTATTCATCCATTATTAGGTCCATCATTTAATATAATGCACCCCTTAGTTTGTAACTCACTATGCACCTAAACCATTTTGAAAGTTCTCACCATTTCCTCCAAGAAAGATCTCAGATCTCTGTGCCTGTAGCTACACTGATAGACTAAAAGCTCTGCCCCGATACAGACTCCTGAGGGGTGATCTCTACTTAGCCTTCCATACTATAAATGGCCCAGCATAGGTTCATAGGTTCATAGGTATGTACTAGGCTATTGGCCAAAGGGCCTACGTAAGCCTAGCTAACAAGGTTCCCTGACTTACGCCACCCAAGAAACTTATTTTCCTGTGCCACTGTTGAGCAGAGACACAGAAGCGATCCCCGGGGTGTATTTCCTATTTCCTATTTCCCATCCACTAATCAAGATTTTTCTTGAAGAGGGCTAATGAAGAACTTTGCTTGACATGGATGGGTAGCCTGTTCCAGAGTATGGGAAGTCTCTGGGACAGGAATCTATCCCTCCAGCATGTCCTGTTTACTGTGGTGACAAGATGTAGGTCCTTAGAGCATGTAGCTCGGAGGGATTGGGATTTCTGTAGGTGTAACATGTCCAACAACTCTGAGTTTGACATAGCTTTATATGTTAGGCAGAGATCACCTCAGAGTAGGCGATATGCTACGGAGTAAAGCTGGAGATTTTGAGGCGGTCAGTGTAGGGCATTTCTTTGAGGCCAGTAACCCTCTTTGTGATGTACTTCTGTGGCCTTTCCAGCTGCTGCAGATGTCTTGTGAGGTACATCATGGATTTGGGAATGTATGTTGATAACAGACATAACCACCATGTTTCTGTACTGGTTAGAAAATCCTTCCACCTTTCAGAATCTGTCCCTTTAGTATTTTCTCAAGTCCAAATAAGTTATACTCCCACTCCCACTATTAACTACTTCACCTCAGTAGAAACAGTGGTAAAGTAAACACCCATTTTATACACCTAAACTTAGACTACCAAATCACCACCACCAGATGGCGTAATAAATATCTAACCCGACATATGCCACAGTTCTAGAATATACTGCCCTTACTATCAAGCAGAGTACATCCCTAGCAATCTTTAAAACCAGTCTGGATGACTGGATGCGTGATCACACATTTTCACTGGAGATACATGGAGAAAGTCTATTTAATACAGAGCATTGTTAGTCTGCCACTAGCACTGGGTGATGTAGTTAGAGCTTCTTAATGGTCTTCTTTGATCAAAAGCTTAGTAAGAACCTACAGACCTATGAATCCCAGTGGGGAAGTCTCTGCAGTCCATTCATTAGTACTTCTTCCCTTAAAGATCTGTGTCAAGGCAATTGAAGCCCACTTCCTAAAACAATATTGGATTCCTTTTGGTTACCTGATTCATCCTTAAATTATAGTAATAAATGTCTTACATATTTCCTCATAACTATTAAAATACATGTTATAAATCAATGTAAGAAGGAACACCTGCCATCTATTTCAAATTTAGGAGCACCCATTATATGACTCCCTAATGCAGCTCCTACTTTTGTTACTGAGCGACATAGCTGTTTACCTAAAACACTGGAATCACTCTGCTATAAACTACTGTCATACTTAAGTAATAAAAGCATTTTACAGAACAGCAAGCACCCCCTGCATTCCCTAATGTGAAGAGTTGTGACCCCCTCATGTCACACAGTTACTTTATATATATATATATATATATATATATATATATATATATATATATATATATATATATATATATATTATATATATATATATATATATATATATATATATATATATATATATGTATGTATATGTATATTACATATATATATATATATATATATATATATATATAGATATCAACTCTGGGACTGTGCTATTTTGTTGAAAAGAGAAATCCCTCAGATGCTGTAATATTTATCATTCAAGGCTCAACCCTTGAATTGCACATTAGTGATCTCACATTAGAGTGTCAGCCAGGAGTGTGTTGATATCAAGCCTGGCTCCTCCATTCCAGTCATAAATGGTGGAAGTGAGAGCATACTGCAGGCAATTCTGGGTTTCCTCCTAAATTAATTTCATTAACAATTTGGAGTAAAACTCTCTGACAGGCTGAATCTGTTGTGCCCTGCAGGGTTTAGAGGCCTAAGAGCAGGACAAACCATATAGGTATCCCCATTTTAACCCAGTGAAAACATACATTCACCATAGAAGTGCATTCCACTTTCCAAGCGGCATCATCAGTCATACTTTTAGTAAATAATAAGATTAATATTTAAGCTGTATATAAAACCTACTGCCAACTAAATCAGTATAACTTTACAGATAGCTCAGTCTCTGCAATGTCTTCCTTTTTATTAATGACCAAGGAAAAGAAAGAGATCAGCTTAGTAATACAGAACCAGAATCACGTCAAATGTAACTAAGAACAGAAAAAAAAACTTTTCAAATTGACAGTCCACATTTCAATTCATGGATACTGTACTTGCATGGGCTAGAAAGTCACACAAATAAAACATAACTTAATTGTTTGTATTATATACTACAAAGAAATAGAATAGTACTGTTGTATGCATATTACTTATAAAATGTTATATTATGTTTATAGAATAAAGGCAAGCTTCGCTAATTTCTATAGTAACATTCCTTCAAATGATACTGCACTATGGTAAAAACTGGTTTGTTATACATTTGCTCAAAAAGAAAAAAAAAACCCTCACGAGACTATATAAAGTCTAATGTGTCTTCAGACATTTTCTCCAAACTCAGACATCATAAGAACTAAACAAATGACAGCTGGCCAGTCATGAGCACTCTGCATTATACCACAGACTTATCATCTATGAGTCACATAGAGCAAATGATGAACCTAAGCTTATAAGGGTGCAAACCAATATACTCCATGCAAACAGCAACATTAGAATCAGACAGTAGAAACTGAACATGCACTGGGCATCAGAAAAAGCCCAAGCTGCAAAAGATCAGATTGCAAGTATACAAGTGAACCCAACCTTATTTTTGAAGTCTGAACTGTTTTTATTTTCCTGAAACTTAGCTTGTTTACAAAAAAAAAAAAAAAAGCAGCGAGTTTAAGTCAGTGCTGCCTCAACAGATCAATACTAGAGTATGAAAACCATCAACCACATCCGTAAAGTAACTTATACCTGGAAAAGTGAGCTGATTATGCACATATGCACCCAGTCATTAGATTGCCTACTATTTTAGATTTCTTTGACATTAGATCAGAAGTTAGCCAAGTGTTGTGATGGTCTCACCAGACAAGTCTCAATCGAATTTCCCATCCAATGTCATTACATTGTCGTGTCATAAGTGAGCCTATTCCACTGAAAGGGTTGCTCTTTGCTTTTCCAAAATCCTTCATCCGAAGAGTAGAAACAGTTACATTGTTTTAATGGTTGATTGTCCTGATCAATTGCCAGCTTGCTGTACCTTAGACTAGCTGCCCAACCTTTTGATAATTAATCTGGATCCAGTTTAGACTTAGTTTTTAATTATTTTCTACTGCCTGAAGCAAACTGCAGGTAGCGTCCCTTCCTAGAAGATACTGGAATTTTCACTTTGCTTGCAGACTGAAAAGCAGAACACCTATTTTGGGTCTTCTATCAGTAATCCTAGTTGGACAGTCATGTCTGACCAAACAAGCCAAAAATAGACAGTGTTCTTTTTCTTAGATCATAAGACTAACTTCTAACAAGATCCAGTTTAGCATCTATGTTCTTAGGTGTTACATCAGGAATATTCTATATTTCTGCTTAACTCTGACTTCCTCTGCAGAAAAGCTAGCCTATTCAGCAGTTCTGATCTTCATTTAAAACAAAAGGTCTTTTCTTTCAGCTGCATTGGTAAATCAGATATTCCCTTATGACCTCTCCCTTAAGGCCTGTTCAATTTGCTTCTAAAAGCTCAATGCAAAATTCTACATTTCCTACACTGTGCATTGCATACATCTTGAAGATCCACATCCAATTTTTCCAGATTATCTGAATGTGAGGAAAGGAGATGGTTTGTTCAGTTTCATTGGATTTAACAGTTCCAATATCCATAAAATCTGTTATATTGCATTTTACAAGTGCTGCCTTATTTGGTGAGAATTGTGATTTGTCCCCCTCTGTGTTGCTATTGCCCACAGATGAATGGACTTTGATGATGCAATATGTGTAGATTAAATACAAGACATACAGCATACCTTATTTCCAGCCAGTTTAATATGTTAAGTACTTGAATACATTGTTTTCCAGACATTCATGCAAAAACATAACACCTCCAAGGATGCATTTTTTTATTCCCAAAACCAGTAAGAAGCACGGAAACTACTAATGGATATTTTATAAAGAGAAGTGCCAGTGGTGATGACAGAAATATTCCCTTACATATCTCACATGTTCCTTGCCCTAGATAGAAGCTGAAGTGAATAAAGTATATAATACATTTGGGTTTCATAAGTTAGAGCAGAATAACATTTCAATGATGAAAGAGAAGCCACACATTATGGTATCCAAAAAAATGAGTTTCTCATATATATTCTGTGCGGGTATGCATGTCCTCCTTGTGGTCACGTGGGTTTCTTCCGAGTGCTCTGGTTTCTTCCCACACTCCAAAGACATGCAGTAGGTGGACTGGACACTCTAAATTGACTGTAGGTGAGAGTGTGTGTGCAAGTGTGTGGTACAATGAACTACAGCAGCAGGGCTAGCCAACCAGTGGTGTAAACCTTGGCTCAAGATGATTGTCACTGCTGAAGGGGCACCCCAAACCCATGTGTAAAATGGGAAAAGGGGTTGAGGATGGATAGATGGATGGATCTGCTATTTGTTCTTTACAAGACACAAGGACCTTTCAAAAGTGCTGACTCATGATAGTAATTTAAAGAACAAAGTCAAGAACTGTGGGTTTGTGAGTTAATGAGTTGTAGGAATCACTTGCAACAGAAAAAATGGTTGTATATCATACAAGATAATCAAGTAAGAAATAGCACAATATATGTAAAAGTAAAATCTGTATCTGCAGATCCAGGGAGATTATGTTGAATCAAGTAAAATCATTATTAGAGGAATTAGATGTGTGTAAGAGTATTCTTAATTAAGACTCATAAAAAAAAAGACTCACCATTCACACTAATTGCCCAGATTGGTTGATCAATTAGTAAGGTGGCAGGTGTAGCTGCAATTAGAAAGACCTCAACATCATCTCATTGCCATGCTTCTGAAATGAATACTGCACTGTCAGGCCTAGTGTTCTTTCTAGTGAATCATGCATTATATTATCAAAGGCACCCCCTATACCCACACAAAAACACACACACATACACACACACACGCACACATGCACACACGCACACACACGCACACACGCACACACGCACACACACACACACACACACACACACACACACACACACACACACACACACACACCACACATACATATACCCTCTCAGACATTCCAAGACACGTATCAACATACATTCACCCACAAACATCCCACTCTCACACTAACACTCATCCATACACTTCTGTGCATAGAACAACACACTCATACACAACTATCACTTGCCTACCTAATACCCCCCCAGTGTGGCCTCCCAGGTAGATGCACACTGAGACATACATACACACACACACACACACACACACACACACACACACACACACACACACACACACACACACACATGCACACACACACTCATGCAGCCTCATCTGTAGCCCTGTAAACATGCATACAAATGTCCACAGATATAAAAACTAACACACCTCCCACCCCCACATCTTCATTAAACTTACATGCACCACAAGTATTCCCACAGGAGTGAGCTGGTGAATGGTATCTTTTGACAGCATTCCATTTTTCATCCTAGAGTGAAATTTTACTCAGCTGACTGGTTGTCAGACTTAAGAGCTGAAGACACTTCCAGCCAAAAGCACACATCTAATTACTATTAACCTCTATCATGTGGTTTCACCTGAGAGACTGACCTCTGTGCTGAGACCTCTGTAAGGAGAAAACCTTGGTAATAATGTTGTCTATGACTCAGGCTTAGAATGATGTGAAAACTTTCTGACATAAGTTTTCCATGTTGTGCTAAGGCCTTCTGACCATACCTCTCAACCTCCTAGTGCAAGAATTGTGGGCAAAGCCAAAAATGATGGTGGAAAAAGGCCCACAATCAGGGATATGTTTTAAATACTGCTCTTATAAGCTTAAAAAGTTGCTACAGTAGCAGGTTTTGCATTAGCATGTATTTTCTGAAGGATATGGAGCCATAAACTCTAACATTTGTCATTTTTAGTGACTTCATTCATCAGTGATTTGCTAGAAACCTTTAATTTTCATGAGAAGCAGACCAAAATATGAGGCAAATCTCTTGACATACTGAGAACATCTGGACAGTTGAGAAATAAGCTTCTGATTCCAGTATATATGTGAAAAGAAAATGAAAAGGTTTTGTAAAACTGCCGAATATACCACAAAAGAAAATACCTGAAAAGTGGTGTAAAAAAGGACTGCAAAAAATGAAAGGAATCATTTCTTAAAATGAGTAAAGTACAGTGATGCAAGTTACTTTTAAGTATACCCCTGTGGCAGAATAGATCAAAGGAACTGAGCTGTTGTTGGCACTATGTACACAGAAATAGTTAATAGCATTCATAACTCTGAATCAGAGAATATACTGCAGAAAAAGGAATCCTCAAGTACTCTGACAGACAAGGTCAAAAATAAAAGCAGCTCGGAAAAAAAAAAATGACATTACAACAGAGTTTCCTGCTATCTGCTCAAACATTTGATAAGTGAAATCCAGCCATGTGCAAGTCATTTACTTGTTTAAGCCATCATGCCTTGCAAAAGAGACAGAAATTACGTAATTGTGAATATGTTGTGCTTTTCGGCTTTTCCCAGTTAGGGGTCACCACAGCAGAACTCCGGTCTGCTAATGATTGGCAGTTGATTTTTACATGCTGAGTTGCCAGCCCTGATGCACAACCTTCAATGAAGGTATGCCCATTCACACATGTCTCCACACAGAAGATGCTCTAGCTGAGAATCGAACCAGACAGCATCGTACTGTGAGGCAACAATGCTACCGCAGCAACACCACCGCGACATAATTGTGAATATAAGAACAAAAAATGAATGCTTCAATTTCAGATCACAGGAATATAATTTATTTTAGTGGTGGATTATTTGATTTGTCTCAGAGTTAACATGATAAAAGGGATTAATGATTTACATTTAGAAGTGTAATGATCTTGTTGTATAATTTTGGAGATTTTTTTGTTCTGGGATATTTCCATGTCAGTATTGCATACAAATTGAACCAGCCACATAACTGGCTATGCATGCCTCCAGAAGAAGTCCAATGAATTTAAAAGGATAGAAATGTGAAGGAGCAGGACAGCGTATAGATCACAAGAATGTCATATGGAAGCTTGATGGTTATGTGCGTGTGTTGTTGTGTAAAAACTATAAATACATAAAAATCAGGGGGTTTGACAAGTTAAGTTACTTGAAGAAAGCATCAAGTTTGATATATTTAATATGTCTACTAGAAGGCATAGATTTCTTTGATTACTATTCATATTTCATCTGCTAGATGTATATCAGACAGCTGTAACACAGATGATTGAAAGGCTTGATGGAGTAGTCAGCTTTACCCATGCTATTCTATAAACAGGTCCTGCTACAGTTGAGCATACTCACACAACAGATTCAGTTCTCAATAGAGGACGGCTTCAAAACTTATAGAAATAAGTGCAAGATCACAACTATAGAATTAAGATACAAAGCTTATATTTTGACTTTAGAAAACCCTAAAAATGAAAGGGACATGTTTGTTGTAGTACAGTTATTGATGCCCCTAGCAATTGTTTTGAACATGCTACAGTGCCTTTCAGAATATATTCCTAACTATTCCGAGATAAATGTGCCTTTAAGGAAACTCCTAGAAAATAATAGAGTGGATATGGAGCAGGAAATGTATTTGAATTGCTTACATCTTTGGTCAATAACCCCCTACCTAAATTTTAAAAATAAACGTCAATGGCAAGCACATTATCCATTGATGCTAGAGTCTAGTGACAAAAAACATAACAACTATAAGGTTACAAAAGAAGAAGAAGCTTTGGGCATGAGCCCAGAACATTTATTGATTGCAAAATATATATGTGCTCAGTGTAAAAGAAATGCTTGTGACTGACTGAAGTTGCAAGACATTTCTTCAGCATATTTATGGCAATGAGGATTGAGTTCAGAGTGACCATAACCCACTGCAGAGTATCTTAAACATGCTTCATAAATTCTTCCAAGGTTATGAAGAATGTTACTATGCTTCCAAAAATATAATCAACAAGTTACTTGTAAGCCAGGAGAATGGGGGAGAAGATTCAAATGCATAGACCAGCTGTGTTGAGTAAATATTTGCACTTGCAAACTTGCAAAAGAAAGATCTGTTGTGACATGAACTAGAAGTTTATTGGACCATTCTTCAATTACTACTGACAATAAGAAAACCCAGAATATTTTAGAAGATCAAAGAAGAATATTTGGAAATTAGGTTGTTAAAGGAAGTTTCCATGAAAGGTTTACCTCAGGAGAATGTGACATTCCAAAAGGCAGACAGACATACTGAATATTAAAGTGAATATAAGGTGTGTCTCTGGCATCTTGCTCAAACCAGGTTATTTAATTGTACCTAGTCAGCCATGACAAGAAATTCTGAACATTTGTTATCTGTAAGGATAGAGCACACAAAATACCTCTCAACATTTAAATAGGAACAAAGGCCCTTGAAAAGTAGGAACATCCAGCCGAAAATCTGGATATCTAATTAGCATAAAATCTGAATACCATATAACACATAACTCTTCCCACTTTCAGTGAACATCTGAGATGCTACTCAGAAATACATTTAAAAAGCAGAGGCTGACAAAAATAATGGAAAATATCTTCCTTTGGCTTTTTCCGGTTAGGGGTCACCACAGTGGATCATCTGTCTGCTTATGATTGGCAGTGGAGTTTTATGGTGTTGAGTTGCCAGCCTGGTGCCCAACCTTCCACAGAAGGCACATACATGGACTCATGCCTAGGGCCAATTTAGAGTGTCCAATCCACCTACAGCATGTCTTTGGGATGTGGGAGGAAACTGGAGCACCCGGAGGAAGCCCATGTGACCACAGGGAGGACATGCAGACTCTGCACAGAAGGCACCCCAGCTGAGGACTTGAACTGGAGAACCTCTTGCTGTGAGGCAACAATGCTAACCACTGCACCACCGTGGCCGCCCCACCACCATGGCCGCCCAAATAATGGAAAAGATAAGCATATTAAAATAGTGTAAAATCTCTAGACTTCAATTATTTGTATTGCAAAATTTGACCACAGAAGTTTACTTATTTTTGCTTCTGAAAAATGGAGATGCAAGATGCGTGCCCAGTTTTTTAAATCATTGTTGCCACTATTATGTTGGTCACATAGTGTAGTTTTCTGTGTGCTAAACAGCTTCCAAACTCACATGTAATGAGGCAGATTTAGAAAATTGTGTAAAGGGGTAAATTAAAAACTGTAACATCTTGTGCAGGGGTAAGTCAGGTCTGAAAATAGGAACATTCCTCTAAATTAGGGACAGTTATGAAGTCTGGAATGTGATGTTTCAAATCACGTAAATAGTGCTACAGTGTGCTATGTGCATTTCATCAACATAATAATCTCTAACAGCCAGTGAAGTCATATGCAATTCCATATAGGCCATGGCCCATGGATGATAGAGACTCTTCATAGTACCAAATTCCCAGCTTTTTGATATGTGCTGATTGTTGCACCACGTTTCCATAAAGTGTTAAACTGAGTGATACTACAAATCATATTATCCTTATAGCAAAGTTTGTCTGTAATTTCTGGATTAGTTTTTCATTATATTGTCCTGTTAGATAATTGTCCGTAGCATGCAAGTAGAGAAAGTAAAAGTATTTTTTCAGAAAGAGAAGTTTATGCATCCTATATTGACTTCACAGTATGGAAATTGCAATGACCACTTTGAAAAAAAAATCACATTCTTTAAATTAAAGAATTAAGCACAAAGGAGCCAAAGTGAATGTTTACATTGCACTCTGGAATACAAAAATACTTCATTACAAGTCAATATTCTGCCATATTCACAACTACATACAGGGTACAGGCTAAAACTTAAGTACATCCACTACTTTTAACTTCAAACAACAAAAGTGATGTTTAAGAGAAGCAGAGGCAAAATTCAACCTGATAACAGCATTATTATGACAGAGAGACCAAAACTGTTTCAGGGTTGCAGGAAGGAGAAAATATTCGACTTCACCAAGGTTTTACATAATAGCCAAGTTTACTTAAGCTTGAACTTGGGATTGAGATGCTTACATAAAAGAAGATACATGCTGAAATACAAATAAGTATTTTCCAAATGGTGTGGGATAAAAAGAAAATAATTCTGACACTTGTGTTTTTATTGAGCTTGCTGAGGAATTGTCTCTTGCTAATGATTGCAAGTGCATTTGTTACAACTTGAGTCTGTATCCTAAAATGCCAAGTATTCTATATTTGTCTATATTTGGAAGGTATATTACAATGCCATTTCATTATAGTAACTTTTAATGAGTTTAGTAAAAAGCTAGTTAAATGTATGCCATTCTGGAAACTCAGGGTATATACATTTTCTAGTGACATTAAAATAATAAAGCATGGGAAACAAAATAAACTAGTCATATATAATAATGTGCAATTAACTTTGAATCTTCCTTTCCAATTACGTGTATAATTATGAATTTTATTTCTGAAAGGAAATTTAACATATTCTGCTGTTTGTTTAAATGTGTTTGTGCCTGGTGATTTTACAATACCACAATGAATGTGGAAAATGTGGTACACATGTCTGTGTTTGCTGGCTCTGCATACATAAAGTGTCGGGGTTGGTAGCACATCTCCTTGTGGCTGTATCATTTTATTCGGATTACTAATGCAAATGTTACTATTATACTACATACAACATAATGTGTCCACCACATATGACAGTCTGATATCATACATGACATTCATGCAGCAATGTGACTGCAGTTCTGTTATATGAAAGTGATACAATTAATAATCATAACTGGCCCAGGTAATATAAAGCTTCAATACCTGATATTTTTATCCCAGCGTACTTAGACAGATGTATTGCATATATTCAAACAATATTAAGTACTGCTTAAAGTGCTTGCCTTTCTTATGTGTAGGTTAATTTTCTATCTGTGGTATCCATGTATAGCCATTGCTTAACTTGTATGTTGCACATTTTGCTGCCTCAGTTTACAGGCACTTTAGACATGCTCACATTACTGTGGCCACCAGTTCTTATATGTGCATTGTAACACTATAATATAGAATGTTTCTTACAGAACTTATTTAGGCATGATGTATTTTTAAGTCAATTCCAGTTTTAGGTGATTTTTTACATAAAACATAACTTAAAAGTTTACAACATAGATGATGTTTATTAAGGAATGTTTCCAAGAAAGAATTAAGAAAATCAAGCATATTCATTAGGGAGTGACTAATGTGCTCAATGAATGCAAACTCACTTAACATATGTAAACCATGTTTTACACAAGTAAGTAACACAGACTTGTTTGGACAGAAATAGTCTCTTGGGCCTACACATGCCAAAGAAAACCAGTACTGTTGACGTCTTATGTAATTCAATTTGGAGCAGTCTCCAAGCAGTAAAACATTTGGTGTGAGTGGGATGTTTTCTTTAGGCATCTCTGAACTAATTGGTGAAAGCTGGTGCCAGTTGTATTGAATGATGTACTATTGTACAAAAAACAGATTGTAGAGATGACTAACTCCAAGAGACTGGAACCAGACAGTAGCTTAAGCGTACATTTCCTTTTGATATAGTATCATTTCTAAACTTACACTGGTATAAATATACAGCCTTTGGTGCAGTAGCATTTAAAATCTACAGGAAAAAAATGTATGTCAAGACTTCTGTCAATTGCATATTCTCTGTATTTTAATTTGTTGCCCTTCTTTGCAGTGTGGAGAAAATGAGCACCGACTTTAACCTTTTCACAGTTTTCAGTTTCCACACCAGCTCAAAATGATTTTGATAACAAACATATCACTGGATAGCTCCTTATGATGGCCTTAAGGAGGAAGAAGACAGAAGAGTGAGATGAAGTTCACAGAATGATGCATGTAAAAGTTATGTACAAACTCTGTGCATACAAAAAAATGCATGCTTTTGACCAGGGCTCATTTCTAACAGTTCTTTGCTTAAAGAATGTATTTTCTTTATTTCTATACTTAACTGTAGCCTCCTAAGCTAAACCTGAAAATCATGAATAAGGATCAGTGTTCTGTCGTACTTAACAAAGTGATAAATAAATCAACAATAAAAATAATCAAACTACATAACTAGAGTTATGACCCAGCAGTTGCCCTTCCAAAATTACACTTTTGGTCACTGAGTTATATCTCATTACTAGATATTGTGTTAAGTTTCCCAGAGTTAAATAACAATATGATTAGGCAGGGGATTTAATGAACTCTGTGTAGGCTTCACGCAGAGCCTACATGGAGTTTACATGTTAGCTCCAGGGTGTGTGACTTGAGTCAGCTTGCAATGTATAATAATGAGGTATGGCATGCCTAAGCAAGGTATCATGGCTTGTAGCAGTGTTGCTGGCTGCAAAACCTTTCAAGTGAATGTGGATAGCAAATCCATGTAAGGCAGAGCACCTACAGTGTGCAGATTTGTGCAGAATTCCACAATGATCACAAGGGCTTTACAAATAGCTGTCATTCTGCTAGTGTAACACATCTGTATAGAGGCCAACTAAATGAGAGGACAAATAACCAGTAATAGGTGCATATTTGACATAGATGTCACATAGGAATGTGTTATAATGTAATAGTCTCAACCTCTTAGAGCACAAAATGTGGACAAAGCCATAAAAATGGGGGTACAACTGTGCAAAAATAGGGACAGATATTTAATATTGCACTTCCAAACTTAGGAAGAATATATAGGTTGTTCATTAGCATGAACTTTCTGAAGAGCATGAAGTTTGAAACTAAAATGCCAGCCATCAATTTCTCACTGCACTCTGCAATGACATGCCAATAATTTGCCAGGAAAAAAATTGTGAGGTAAAGATCACAAAGATGAGACAAAAACTGGGCATTCTGCACATATCAGGACAGTTGAGAGGTATGCACTCAAATGTATGTAATATACTGAGTCACATCCATACACAGATCATCCCAGTGATATGGCAGAAAGCATCTGCACATCCCAGGAATATCTGGATAGTTGAGAGGTATGAATGTGAAATATATGGTCCAAACACAATACAGAACAATGTACCTACAGTGCAGAGTATTGTGATATCCCATTCCTAGCATTCTGTACTGAAGCTATATTAATGATTTCTAACAGGACATGGGACTGCTATGTAAAATGATCACTCAGGGGAAGTGTGTGTATTGAATAGGGACACACAGATGGATTGTAGGAATGAATACAGGGAAAGAGTACAGATGAAACTCCCTAACATGCAGCAGAGGAGGGCATGCCAATGGAAGATAGTTTTAGCAGCAACACCACACGCATATCTATATGGTACAGTACGGACTGTACAGTGAAAATCTGCTGTCTGTGTCTGTCACACAAGGTGACATAACAATGGGGAGGACATGTGTGTGAGATAAGAATCCTTACATGAATAATGCATAGGACATCTATAAAGGATCTGACATACAATTGTAGTAGGGTGCATATTGGGAAACTGTGCAAACTGATATAACTGAATATGAGTGTACTCGCACCAGAAGTTTTCATAACATGGCCACAGGTAAAGGATCATGGCAAACATTATAAGAACCAACCAAAATCATGGACAATATCACAATAATCCCACCACTAACCCCATGCCTCTGACATAACATATGTGATGTGAAGTGGGAAGAGATGAGTTTACACACACACACATGCGCACACACACACACACACACACACACACACACACACACACACACACACACACACACACACACACACACACACACATGCACACAGCTGACAACTATTATGATACATCCACACTCTATGAGGGTAACCATGCACACTGTCTTGGTACTGTAATATCTGCTAGAGGTGTGAGGAGGGACACTGCTATACCTGTATGTGAAAGTGTGGGCAATACAAGTTAGTTGCCTTGTGTGCATGGCATATATCTATGGCACAAATCACAATGTCACAAATGATATACATGCCATTAATGTTGTCAAATGCCTATCTATGCAGTGTGTACATAAGCTGAACAGGTAGTACACACTCATCTCGTGTAACAACTTGTTTGGTGTTCCTCACCATCAGACAGTCATGTATATTCTACAGAAAGAATACCTTGGTATAGCCAATAAACTGTGTGACACTGCACTGTGACAAAGGTAGTACACTTCGGTTTCACATCACTGGAAGATGTGTAGGGAGGTACATAGAGAAGGGTACATTATACACAGTAATGGTTGTGATGAAGTCTGGAAACCATTAAGTTATTATGTCCTCCAGTATGTATGTCCTTCACATACCCAGTAGTTGTGTTACACTCATGGGAGTAGTCAGCACTGTGACCACATGCTGGTGGATGTACCACTTACCATCTGCCATAGCATGTGAGTCACATACCTATTGGTCTGATTATAGGGTGTGATGTCCACATTATACTTGGGTGATGCATCTGTTTCCTGATTCAACAAATGTCTCCATGTGTCTTGTCAAAGCAGGTGTTGTCATGGCTGTGGCAGCAGTCTCTGTCTGTATTATACTATTATCACAGTCAGAGTCAATGATTGTCAACAAGCTGTAGTCCTTCAGGCAGCTGTTTGTACATAACATGTGTATGTCATCTGTGATGTACATTACTTACCTAATGGGCAGAAAAGGGCCTAACAGACACCCCTGGTGTACCAACCAGATCACTGGACATGAACTATATCTCACATCACACATTTCAACATAGTGAGATGCCACTTAAGTCATACACTGATCTACCCATTTGGTGATTTAGCTGTTTATGGCCACATATGACAGTGTTGATTGAATACCTCAGTGTGGCTTTGTGTCAAATGCCTTGACCTGTTAAAATCCCAACAAGATGATACTGTTGTCATTTTACATGCCCTCAATGACCTCTTTGAGAACATCTATCAGATATAAAGGACCTGATCTAGCAGTAACAACTCACACAGATGTGTTTTACACACCTGGAATATTACTAGTGTACATGTAGAAGAGAACCATGATGACATTTTGGTCTACCTCACAGTCGAGGAGAGTCAGGATGTCTCTATACATGCATGCATCAGGTACTGTCCCCCCAACTCAGGTGGATGCATGTTGATGTAAATCCTTGTATGGGAACATAGGCCATGTGGAAGGTATGTTAAACTGTGTATAAACCATATCAGGAAGGTGTATGTGTGGATCTAATTAACAAGCTCAAAGTTTCAAAACCTCAAACTGCAAATGGTTAAAACCGTAAGATCAAAGTGTTGAAATTTTGAAATTGTAATAAAAAAATAAAAACAACATTGTTTTTACATCTTTACAGGGGCACAAACTCCCCCTGGACCATCTATACCTCCTGCTAAATAAATATACCAACTCTGAGATCACACTACTGTGAGGAAAACAGTAAATGTCCCATGCGGCACTGTACAGCAATCTTCATTCAAAATGTTTGAAGTTTCAAAACTTCGATCTTATGGCCTACGCCATTTGCAGTTTGACATTTTGAAACTTTGAGCTTGTGAAGGGAATCTGTATGTGCTGGGTCACACCATAGGTGATCTGTCATGTTGTCACAGCACATTGATTCTTTGTGATAAGCCTTGATGAAGGTAAGACAGTGAATACTGCCTATTATGATCTGGCCTATGGTTCTGACACAATCTCACACACATAGGTGTCATTGAGAAACCCCAAAACTGGGGATTAAATCTTATGTCAGTTGATGGGTAAACAATTGGTTCACTGACAGACCACATCATGTGAAATTTGGTGAATCAACCTGTACCAGTAGAGCTGTCATTATTGGCAAACTCCAGGGATCTGTGCTTGGCCCTTCACTGTTTGAACTGCATTTCTCGACAGTTCAGGCTAAAGTATATGGCCTTTGGCTTACCAAGTTTGCTGATTCTTGCATATTGCATGCAATCATTGAGTCCACGAATGGTGATAGAGTACAGGAGTAGCTAACACACATAACTGAATGGTGACAAAGGCACATGATGTACAAACAAATGCAGAAATGTGTCTTTGTAATGTTGTCCATATAAAAAGTGGAGTTGCATGTTAATCACATCATTGACAACAGTCCTGCTATGCAGAAACCCAGAGATATAAGCACTGGGCACAGAATTAGATAGAAATATGAACTTTGACAACTAAGTGTCCACACTGCTATTGAAAGTCTATATTGTGCAAATCGTAGGTCACACCATCATATTGAGATCTTAAGACTGTATGATAGCACTGCAGTAGAACTTCATTACAGCACTAATAGAGCATAATGCTCCTTTTTACATGTACCTCACCAGACAAATGTAGAAGCTGGATAGACTAAAGGGCTTTCTCAGCAAGATAGTACAGGGCCTACACACAATGCCATGATGTATGTGGATAGAGTAAAAGCCATTTCACTGTAAACTTATTGTATAGGATGAGGTGACTTCTGCCTGGCTCCCAGGCCAGTCTCTGACCCCACCCTGGTGGGAGTACTGCATATCTAAAATATGATATAGCTGATGACATCAGCAGTGCCTGTTGAGAGCAAGATAACAGTGTTCTACATGCTGATGTAAAATGCTGTCTGTAATGTCCAGCAAAAGCTCTCTCTCTCTCTCTCTCACACACACACACACACACACACACACACACACACACACACACACACACACAGTTAACTGCAGTGAAAATAGAACCCCATACCTAGCCAAGTACACACACACACACACACACACACACACACACACACACACACACACACACACACACACACACACACACACAGCTAACTGCAGTGAAAATAGAACCCCATACCTAGCCAAGTACACAGACTACAGAACACAGTACTTTACACAAGTGCCACAGCTCAAGTTTGACTTGGAGTGTGTCAAACAACACTTTACAGCTGATGACATCAGTAGTATCTGCTGAGGAGAAGATAATAGTGCCCCACATGCTGGTGTAAAATGCTATATGTAATGTCAAGCAAATAGCTCACACACACACACACACACACACACACACACACACACACACACACACACACACACACACACTTGACTGCAGTGAAAACAGAACCCCTACCTATCTAAGTACATGGACTACAGAACACAGTACTTAAAGTAAGTGCCATGGCACAAGTCTGATTTATATAGGGGTGCAAGTAAACTTATACTAGATGACCTTAGCAGGTCATATGGGAGACAAGAGGTTGGGAGGCCTGCATTAAATGAATGTGTAGTCATGTGCAAATATCAAAATACTGTCATTGCATGGTATTGGAGCAGTAACTGTGGGATAGGCACTTCTCCTCTGCTGTCCAGAGACACACAAACACCAAGCTGACAGCAGTGAGAACAGAAACCCTACCTATCTAAGGTACACAGACTACAGAACATAGGACTTAATGCAAGCAGCACAGCATGTCTGATTTCTAAACGAGTGCAGGTGAACTTTTAGTAGATGAAATCAGCAGGCAATGCTGGGGACAACAGGTTGGGAGGCCTGCATAGGCACATAGCTTCATAGATTCATATGAAGCTACTAGCCTAATAGCACCAATGTGTTTAGAAGCCTAGTTGTGTAAAAATACAACTACCCATATTGAGCATAGTTAGATGGTCATTTTTAGCAGATCATGTTTGTGAGCAGCACCAACTGGCTATGTCCATGAGGGACATAGGTGCCAGCCCAGAGGTGACTTTACAATCACTCAACCAGTTGATATGGTTGTGTTTGAACAGGGTAACTGAGGAGCACTGCTTCACATGCAAAGGAAACCTACTACAGTGGAGTGAGAATCGCTGTAGGATATATGTGTCTCCCCAGCATTTTCTGTTTATGTCGCAGGCTATGTTGAGAACCCTGGGGAAAATTATTGTTGTCCCATTTGAATTGCAGATGTCCATCATTTCCAGAAGGGCAGGGTCTGAGACTGGTCTGCAGGGCAGCCATAGGTCACCGCTTAGCAGCCTGTATGATACCGAGCACAGTGACAGGTATGTCAGTCTTTCTATGTATGTCATGTTTGGTGGCTTGGGAGTCTCCCAGGCACAACCTTGTGTTCTCTCCCATTGCTGCAGGTGTCTGGTGAGGTACAGAGAGATGTGAGCATTGTGTGCCATTATTGCTGTGAAAAGGGTAGAGTACAGCAGAGGTATGACTATCCTGGTATTGGATGAGATGTCCATATGTGTGATATGTGCAATGCAGATTGTGTGTGTCAGCACTATGGGCACATAGTGATGAAGGTCTAGATTGTTATCAACATGTATTCCCAAGTCTCACAATGCTGTATTTGAGCTTAGTGGGTGCTATGTATATCATAATTAGCAGGGGTACTTTATTGACAAAGAGTCATTGTATGCATAAAGTTCAGTCTGTGAATTTGTCAGCAATCATCAGTCGGTGTCAGCCCCAACTGTAATATGTTACCATCACTGGTGGACTCTATAGGAGTGTGTACAGTTAACAGTCATCTGTAAACTTGGTAAAACACAGGTCATCTACTGTTACCTGCACTTCAGGGAAGTAGTTTCCAAACAGTTGAGGGCCCATCACAGATCCTTGTGGTATTACACTGGTGAGTGGGCTGGTGGTGGAGGTGCAGTCCCCAACATTGAGAGTGTGTGTTCTGTCATTGAGCCAATTGGCTATCCATCTAGTACTGTATGACCTAATTCCTAGATGGGAGATCTTCACTATGAGACATGAATGAGGGATAGTGTCAGCGACCTTGGATAACTCAACATAGACGGTATGTCCTTTTATCCCTCATCCAGGTCTTTGTGGTCAGTATCCAAGAGATTCACAAGGGTCAGTAAGCAAGATCTACCCTTGACAAAACCAAAATGAGTAGGGTCAAGTATGTTGAAGGTCACCAATGTCCCTGTGGATATAGTCCATGCTGATTTCTGCACTAGCCCTGCAGATAAGGCTTTTAAGGAGTATGGGTCAATAGTTGTAGTTGTACATGTTACCAGACTGATGTGCATTGCATAGCACACACCATTTTGTATTACATTTTGTAGTGTGGTTGATATATGTGTGGAAAAAGTACTGATATCCCATGGTTTTAGTGTTTGGGGGGAGGTGCCAACACATAGATGTATTTTAAATATGTGACATATAGTTAGATAGGGTCCTCAGTTTGTAATGTTTCTACATGTAATTTCATGTCATACAAAGGAAATGGACATAACCAGCAGGAATACAGCATAATATATTTATTTCCAGTGTGCAGTGAGCAGCGGGTTTGCACTACAGTTAGTAAAGTGCATACGCATGTGAGATACACATTATCTGCACACTGCTAAGCAGTGCACAAATGCAAGCTACATTGCTAAAGTCTGACAGTACTGAGTCTCTGGAATACACCTGCTACTTAACTGACACTGTGGCAGCATGCGTTAATGCAGTTAATGAAGTGATACATTCCTTTTCAGGGCCAGATGGTACTGCGTTCGAATACTTTGGTATCTAATACCTTTAACTACTTTCGTATTTCATATTACCATTGCAGTACATTGGTGCATGCACACAATAATGCATTAAAGAAAATAAATGGGGAAGATAGTACAGTGGTGAAATGGGGAACAAGCAGGGGGGGGGGGGCAAAGGGAAATCAATTCAGGAATGTGCAGGAGGGAGGTAGGAAATAACCATAGCTATCCATTTCTTCAACAGTAAAAACTGATAATATATGCAGAATATTAGCTGAATTTGGACTGTGACCTCCAGAGAGAGGGGTGACCACAATACAATCATGTTGTATAGCCAATTAGACCTAATCAATTGTGTCAAGAAGACACATGCAAAATGGAGAGGCATGCATGGGATGATTTTTTTTTTTTTTGTGAGACAGGTGCCCTTTCTTTTTGTTAGGAGAGATAGGAATGTTGGGAAAGGGATATAGGCTTGTCTGGGTCTGGTAAGTTGGGTAGGTGAGGTAGCAATTGTAGACAGACAAAACAAACAAGACAAGAGTCAGGGACAGTGATTGACACAAGTGGTCGGTGGACACCATGGATGGGGTGAAGGTGGGACCATCCAAGACCCATGGCTGTCAAGCTGGGTGACAGTGAGAGTCAAGTCCTCATCCACAGGACTGTCATCACTGTCATCTCACTCCACCACTGGCTAGAGCGCTTGACGTCTCCTTCTCCTGCGCCTAGTACTACATAAAATGAGGAGAACAGCCTCTCCAGCTGGTGTAGGTATGTATCAACAAAGTGGTGCACAACCCTATGCACCATCCCTGGCAACTCAGTGGGGGTGATAAACTCATCACCTCTGCCACTCTTCCCGGAGGGAAGCAATAGACTATCATCCAGGGCGGGACTGCCTGAGGGGACAGGCAGTGCAGAGCAACAGAGGTGGTGCTGCCAGGTTGGCTCCCAGATGTGCTGAGCAATGGTGCCATAGCCAGTGGAGTGAAGGGCAGGTAGATCCAGTGGGGCATGTCTACCCTGCTGTGCTGCATTTTGTGATGTGACACACATGGATGACATGGACACATTTTGACATGTAATAAAATAAAACAAAAAATAAAAAAAAATAACATACAATAAAATAAAAATAAAAAGAAAAGACAGATAAGAGCTGGGGTGAGATAAAAAAAGAGATAACATTAGTACCTTCATATGTGGCATGCAATGCATTAATATAATTATTTGACTCTATTGTCTTAACCATTACTCTTAAGACTGCCAACCCTACCAGATAACTTTTACTTTTAAGACTACAATCTCCTAACAGATGCATGTTATGTTACAGATTGCAGCATGTACTCCTTTACATGTGCATATATAGCATATACATGTGTTCCAGTTATACAGATTACAGTTTACATAAGGCCATTTGTGTCACTGGCATAGAGCTTTTACTTTAAACCTTTAAGTTATGCATACTTGAAGAATTAATAGTATTCTATATTTGGGAAATGTGGTATTTAAACCCACAATATCTGACTAAAGTCTAGTATTGTGCTCCTGGTTTGTGCTACAGACTAATGCATGCAAACTTGTTTTTATTGTTGAGATACGCATACTCAATTTTAATACAAATCTATAAAATACCAAAAAAGGTTATATTTAACTTCTAATGCTACTATAATACAACTCTCCTGCTGCATATATACCACATGCCTCCCTCATCCTCACCAATCTGGTGCCATGGGTCCTAACATTGACCTCCCTTTCTATGGCAGCTGTGGAAAAAACAGAACCAAATACTATTATTTATACCTGTTTTGCCTATATTCAGCTTTTAAGCCTTACAAGTACTCTCTGTAGTTGATACCTACACAGGTGTTTGATGTCAGCAGTCATAAATTCCCTGATCCAGTGGTCAAGGGTACCCCTCTTCCTCCTCTGCAGGTCATTGTAGTGATGCCTACATTGTTCAGCAGTGTGGGGATACCGGTGGCACTGGTTACAGCCCAGGCCAAACTATTGCAAGCCTCTGACTTATACTGGGAGCCAGAATAGTCCCCCTGATGTAGCCTGGCACTGTGGTGTTTCACTAGGAGTCCAATGAAAATCTTGGACTCCTGGACACCCCATCTCTGAGCCCTAAATCTCACACCCTCTCCATGGACACCTACCACATCTACCGTGGATCAAGAGCAATGGAGAATGATGGTTTCCTGACAATTCCAGTTATGGTGTTTACTGGGAGTGAGCACATTGTTTGAAAATGTTCAGCACCACTTACTATCACGCAAACATGGTGCTCAGAAGTGTGCACCCCTGAGCCATGTGTTTGCACGATGGTAAACAGTGCACAACAGTGACAAGTAGTGAAAAATTACACAGGCAGTCGAGTATATGTGTTAGGCAAATGTGAAGGTCATGCCAGTCCAGATAGCAGAAATATACTTACGGGAATATAGTACACAGTATACTCACAGTCATACATTTGAAAATAATGTGATAATACACAACGGGAATAGGGACAAAAGTAAAAGTGTATGGAGTATGTTGTGTTTGAACCCAGGACCATGTCTATGGTAGTTCTACACTTACACCTGCTGCCACAAGAAGGTTGACAAAACACTTGTCTATGTTGCAGTTCATTGCTGCCACGGTCCTGTCTGCTTTCTGGGGGGGTCCAGTTGTCCAGTTTGCACACTGCTGCACTCTGTGCAAACCAGATAAACACAGCCAAACCTGCCATTCATTTTTCTCCATTTCCCAAAAACATTGGCCAAAAGAAGAATAAAAAAGAGAGAGAGGAAAGGATCTGAACCCAGTACCACATGGCCCAAAAAATGAATGTATAAGTACATTAACACGTGCTACACAGAGTCAGTTAAGTAACAGGTGTGTTTCACAGACTCAATACTAACTGACAGACCACACTACGTTTCACATTTGTGCACTGCTTAGCTATGCAGAAACATGTGTATCTCAAATGTGTATACACTTTGCTAACAGTTGTGCAAACCCGCTGCTTCCCACACTATGGAAAACTATATATTATTAAATATTACTGCTGTTTATTGTCTATTTTCTGTCTATGACATGACATTACATGTGGAAACATTAAAAACTAAAGGCCCTATCTCACACTATATTACATATTTACAATACAGCCATGTATTGTCCCACCAAGCACTGCAACCCTGGTGTCTGAGTACTTTTTCCACATATATATCATCTACACTACAAAAAGTAATATTAAATGCACATTAATCTGGTAACATGCAGAACTATAACTAATGACCCATAAGCCTAACAAGGCTTATCTGCAAGGCTATGGAAGGGATCAGCATGGACTTTATCCACAGGGACATAGGTGACCTTCAACACACTTGAGATGATATACATAGCACCTCTCTCACTCAGACAGTGTTGTGAGACTTGTGAACACATGTTCATAACAATCTACACTTTCATCACTATGTGTCCATAGTGGTGAGACACACATTCTGCATTGCCACCTCATACATATAGACATCACCACCAAGACCAGGAACGTCATAGCTCTGTTGTACTCCACCCTTAATTGAGTACAAGGCTGCCTTCTGTCTGTACCTCATCAGACAACTGCAGCAATTGGTAAAAAAATAGAGGTTTGTTTTTGAGAGAATGCAGGTCCTCCAAACATCACATACATTGAAAGACTAAAAGACCTGTCACTGTACTCAGTATCTTGCAAGCTGCTGAGAAGTGATGTATGTCTGACCTACAGAGAAGGCTCAGATCCAGCCCTGCTGAAAATGCTGGACATCTGCAGATCAAATGAGATAAGAATAAATTGCCCCAGGGTTCTCATCCTAGCCTATAATACAAACAGACCATGCTGGGGAGACAGATATATCCCCCAGTGACTCACACTCCCCTGTAATAGGCTTCCACTGCATGTGAAGCAGTGCTCCTCAATGACCCTTTTCAAGTACAACCTTCACTACTGGTTAGGTGATGTTAAAGTCACTTCTAGACTGGCACCTATGTACCTCATAGACAGGCCCAGTTATTGCTGCTCACAAAATCGCTCTGCTAACAATGACCATCTAAATATGCTTAATAAGTGCACTTGTGTTTTTACACATCTAGGCTTCTATTGTCTCATGTATAATGATAACCATTTACTCCTAAAACTTACAAATCCAATATGCGAGAGACGCAAGTATACAATGAATATAGAATAAATGCTCTCTCTCTCAGATAACAACAAACCAGATATTAAACAGGTTGTCAGTGCACACACTTCACCTCCTCAACAAGCCAGCTGCACAACATATAAACCCACATACTGAGAGATACTCATTAGAAGCTTACCAAAAGAACAGAGATTTTGCAAATGCAAACATTCTGCACACATTACAGTCCCAACAGAACTCACTGCACATAAAAACAAATTCATCAGTGTCTCTACCATTAAGCCCTTAAGGCAAAACTCCTCAAATCCATTGGTCATAGGCAAATCCATACTGAGACACATGGATGTCCCCCTCACCAGGCTGTACAAGGAGAAAGTCATGCTCAGCTGCCTGTCAGGTGCTAAGATCCACAAAGTCACGCACACACTCAAGTCTTTCAACAACAAGCACAGTTATACCTCTGCCATACTCCATGTTTGAGTAAATGACTTGAGACATTCCATACTGGACTATATGAATAGAGATTATGACTGAGCTCTCAGATTATGTGTCCCAGACAGATATGTCCTTAGCCCTAAGCAGCATTCTACCTTCACCCAGGATGATGCCTCAATGCATACAAAAGAATTATTGAGACATTGATTTCAACAATTGGCTCAGCTACTGGTGTCAATCCAGGAGGATCCAGTATTTCTCAGCCTGGGATGATATGGTCAACAGACCATCCTGCTTTGCTAGGGATGGTCTTCATCTGTCACCTCTTGCCTTTCAGTTACAGGCCTAGGTACTCGCCTCCCCCATAGTGCCTTTATTAGACAATGCCATAAGAACAACATTTCTGATGTAAAAAAATCCTCAAAAGACAAACTCAGTGTTATGCTGCTTAATGTTAGGAGTCTAAATCAGAAACTACACTCAATGGAGGAACTTCTTACTTGAGAAGATGTCAATGTTTGTGCAGTCACAAAGACATGGCTGAGGGCTACAGAGAGTACTCGGGCCATGAAAGGCTGTAATGCTTTCCACATGTTCAGGCCACAAAATGAATGTGAAAGAACCAATGGAGGAGGTGTATCCATCTTCCTAAAAGACGAATATACCTCAAGACTGGTTAAGCGGTATGACTTCCTAGAGGTACTCCAAGTCCAACTAACTGTAGGAAAGACCCCCTCCATGTCATTATTTGCTAAAGGTCCACCAACATAAAGCATGAATATCATGCAATGCCTTCCTGGAGCTACTTGACTAACTCATAATATAGTGAAACACCCTAGGCATGGGTGACTTTAACTATCCTTCCTTCGACTGGGATACATATACGAGCTCAAACACGCTCACCCTAAGGTTTCTGCACTTTGTTAACATGAATACTCTGGAACAGTTAGTCCTCTCCCTTAAAAGGGGCTCGAATGTCCTTGAGCTTGAATGTCCTTGACCTAGTACTCACCAACATGGGACATCACTGCACCACCCCATGTATGAGACCTTCCCTGTTAAGGTTTGATCATAAGTCAGTCACATTCAATGTGACAGTTGTACCTAACACCCCCCCTCCCCAGGATCCATAAGGTTGAAAGATTTCTCTAAAGCAAACTGCAGCCTCCTAAGCAATGTCATAAATAGTTTCAAACCTCCTGCCACCACTTTCAGTAGAGACTCCTATATGGAGCTGTACACAAATGCCCTGTATAAACAGCTTTACATGTGTATAAACTTAGCTGCACCAGAATGGATCAAAACTTGCTCACAAAAAAACAAGCCACTCAGGTAGACATCTAGCATAAATAGATTATACAACAAGAGAAAGAAAATGATGCCCAGGAATAAGAGGCAACAGTCTGAGCAGAAGAACACCATCCATAGCTTGAACAAGCAAATTAGACATCTTTTAAAGTCCTCTAAATCTAATTGCAAAACTAAATTAGCATCCATAGCCAAGGACAATCATAAGGCATTCTTTAGCTACATCTGTAAATTAAAAGGGAAGGCCCAGCTTTGCACCAAATTCAGAGTGGACGGTACCACTCATACTGAACCTGAGAGCATAGCCAACCTATTAGCAGACAGGTATGGCAAAAATTTCACAGCCCTGTCTTTACCAATCATACCCCAAAGTATACTTGTCAACAGTTTGCTAACTATTATCTTCAAAGAACAGGTCATAACCACACTTGTTAAGGCCAGAAACACAGCCTTTATGGGACTGGATAACATCCCAGGCTGCTTACTAAACAGTCTAAATCAAGAGTTAGTAGAATCACTGGGTACATTCTTCAACCACAGTCTAAATACTGGCTTTATCCTGGCAGAGTGGAAAACAGGAACTGTAATCCCCTTGCACAGAGGGGGTCCCTCAACTGACCCTGTGAACTATACATCTATAAGTATGACCAGCCTTGTCTGTAAGGCAGTGGAGAGAATCATCTTGGACCTTATCAACAAGGATATTGGTGACCTTCAAACTCTTCACCTGACCCAGTTTGGCTTTGTTAAGGACAGATCTTGCCTATTAAACCTAGTGGAATTCTTTGAAAGAGTTACCAAAGCCCTGGATGAAGGCAGATCAGTACATACTGCCTATCTTGACTTGACCAAGGGCTTTGGCACAATCTGCCACTCAGGCATCATTGCAGAACTCACCAGCTTGGAATTAACCCATACATCATTAGATGGGTAGCCAACTGGCTCAGCAACAGAAAGCATACAGTCATAGGTGGGGATTCCACCTCTACCAGCAGACCTGTTACCAGTGGTGTCCAACAAGGGTCTGTGCTGGGCCCCCTACTGTTTGGAATGCATTTCTCAAAAAAGCAGGCGAAAAAAAATGGCCTGTGCCTCACCACGTTTACTGATGATTGCAAACTGGGTGCAATCATTGAATCCCCAAATGATGTCAACATACTACAAAATGGCCTTACATACATAAATGATTGTTCCACAACAGACTTAAAGTTAACCCAAAAAAATGTAACTATTATCCCTTTCGGCAAAGGAGAAGTCCCATAAAATTACATTATTAATAATACCCCCTATCTTCTAACCCATTGGTGAGAGATTTGGGAATGCAGGTTGATAACAACTTCAGCTTTGATCATCATGTGTCCACAGTGGTAAGAAAGGCCTTTTACATTGCACACCTCATAAGTAAGTCATAGCATCCAAGACTTAGGATGTTATAACTCCACTGTACTCATCCTTCATCAGACCAATAATAGAGTACAATGCTCCCTTTTGCATGTATGTCACTAGACATTTGCAGCAGCTGGAGAGACCTTAAAAGTTTCTCACTAAGAAAATCCATGGACTTCCAATACGTTACCTATATGGGGAGACTGAAGCCCCTGTCGCTCTACTCTGTATCATATAGACTGCTGAGAGGCGACTTGTGGCTGGTCTACAGAGCAGTCTTGAACTCTGCCTTAATGGAAATGCTGCACCTCCACAAATCAAATCAGACAACACTCACTCACTCTAGGGATCTTAACCTAGCCTGTGACATCAACAGGACATGCAGGGGAGACAGATTTGTCTCCTAGAGGTTGCCACTCCTATGGAACAAACTCCCAATTCACATGAAACTGAGCCCCTCAATGACTCTATTTAAGTGTATCTTGGGCAATTGGATGAGAAATTGTAAAATTACCCCAGGGTTTCACCTTCATCATTGTTAGACAGGGGCAACCAGCACTGATCAAGGATTCACAGATATGGACTACATATCTTGGTCTATGAGGGAACAATGGTACAACTTGGCTAGATGTAAAAATGCCCTAGGGCCATTAGACTAGTAACCTTCTATGAGTGCATGAACATAGGGTCATTATGGTAGTAGCCTCGTATGAACTTGTGAAGCTATGAACCTATGTAGGCCTGCCAACATGTTGTCTCATACATGGGCTGTTAATGTCATTGTCTATAAGTTCAGCAGTAGTCTGTGTACATAGATAGGAAGGGGTTCTATTTTCACAACAGTCAACTGTGTGTGTGTGTGTGTGTGTGTGTGTGTGTGTGTGTGTGTGTGTGTGTGTGTGTGTGTGCGTGCGCACATGCTCTTGCTTGACATTGCAGACAGCCTTTTACTGCAGCATGTGGAACACTGTTATTACCATATTTTCAGCAGATAGTGCTGATCTCATCAGCTATATCAGATTTTTGGATATGCAGTCATCCTACCAGGGCATGTTCAGACAATGGCCTGGAGGTCAGGCAGATATCACCTCATCTTATACCAGACAGATTACAGTGACATGGCTTTTAATCTATCCACATACATCATAGCATGGTCTGTAGGCCCTGTGTTATCTTGCTGAGAACACCATGTGGTCTCTCCAGCTGTTGCATGTGTCTGTCGAGGTACATGCAAAACTTAGCATTATACTGTATTACTGTTCTGATGAGGTTTGACTACAGTGCTACTGCTGCCATACAATTCCAAGATCTGAATATAATGGCGTGACCTATGATGTGCACCATATGTTTGTCCTGGAAAATCATTAAAAAGAGAAGTTAGAAAGTAATGATGCACATTGTAGTTTCTGACTTCACAACCCTTACAAGAGCATTCACTATAAAACTGCAAAATGGTGATGTTATCAACTGTCTAACTTTCCAAGGCCAATATAAGTCAAAGGTACAATGGCCAGTTCAACAACACAAATGCAGATATACTAAGCACTAAGTTAGCTACACACCCTGAGCATCAGACACAGATTTTGTATCCCTGAATCCAAAAGGTAGAAAACAGGGATATGGCCCAGTTATCATTAATTGCACAGGGTGGTGGTGGGGCAGGAAGCCTAGGCTGACACAGTCAGTGAGTGTGTGTGAGTAAGAAGGAGAAGAAGGCAGACATTGGGATAAAACAACAAATGGAAGTGAGACAAAATGAGTAACTGTCATGTGTGTTGTGTGTGTGTGTTTTGTGTGTGTGTGTGTGTGTGTCTATAGGGGTCCTCCAGGTGAAATTGGTGTGTGAATTTCTGTGTGAACACAGCCAAGCCTTGTGCTAGCTCTACTTATTTGTCTGTCATACAGGTGTGAGCCATGCTTGGCAGAGGTGGCAGTTCATCATTGTTGTCCCCGACCATGAGAAGTGGCTCTGCCAGGAGTTGCACCGGCACCTCCACATCCAAGGTCAGATACAATGCTGCCACCTGAAAGTGACTGATATCTGCTGGATGTACTCCCTTCATGGGGATGTCCAGGACCATGATCCCATGGCCTACCATGTCTGGGTGTGGACAGCACACTCACTGATGGAGCAGTGGAAGCACTGCCACTATGGGAACATTATCAGGCACAGCCATTTTGGCTGACTACAGAAGATGTAGCTGACCTATAGCCATGAGGATCCCATTCCACTCCCAGCTGACATTCCATCACAGACACAGCTCACTCCATGACAGACACCCCTCAGTCCATCACAGGTACCCCTAATTCAAACATATCATTCATCCAATCCAGTGAATCAGCAACATGGTGGAGGTAGTCATACATGTCAGACTGTGTCACATCCACAACCCTGAGCATTTTTATTTATTTATTATTTATTTATTTTATATTTGTTAACTGGGAAAATCCAGCTGGAGTAGGTACATTTTCAGTGGAGGCCCGGGGAGAAAAGCTCCGAACATATAAGACTAGTAACAGTTACAAAACATATTACATTAACAAGTAACAAATATAACACAAAAGCAATAAAAAAGTTATACATACAGATTCTAATTTAGGTTAGAGTATAACAGTTAAGCTGAACTACTAAAATACTTACTATGAGAAGATAATTTGTCTGGAGCACCTATGGGAATGTGCCTGTGTCCCCATGACAGCCCAAAATATATGTTGAGTGGCACAGGAAGTAACACCTGCACCCAGTGGAGGAAGGACAGCAGCCCCCTCCAAGCACCACTATCAATCCTCCTGTATGGCACCTTGCCCACACTTTGGCTACAGCCAGACAACAGGCACTGAAGCCACAGTAGCCACACTTCCCTGATCAATGTACTCACTCTCTACATGTCCAATATCTGTGGGCTCAGTGGACTGGGGTGGCGTAGGCCTACTGGCTGTGCCCAATGGAAATGCAGGGAATGGGTTTATGTCAACCTCTGTGTCAGATTCAACCTTTACTCTCCCTGATTGTGCCTCAGTTTGGCCACCATCATCATCATCATCATCATCAGAGTCTGCTGATACACTGACATCAGGCAGCACAAGGCCCACACTCCCACTGTCATGATCACATGTGATAAAAAGCAAGAAACACATGAATACATCAATACCTGCACTACTATAGTACAATATATGCTAAAATACTAACAGTGCTGCCACTATTACAGACAGTACAGCAATAATCACAACAGGCCTGAGATCAAAATCATGCACTACAATATTTTTTAAATTGCTCAGCAGTACTGACATAAAATATTTGGCTGACCATCTGCGGAAGACATACTGCACTGTAGTTCAGAAGGTCCTGGAAGAAGTTAAGCACGAGGTAAGGGCAACATCATCACAATTAACAGTAACACAGAGGGTAATACATTTTCTCCTTTATATGTGCATTAACTCTACTTTCAACAAAAATGTTGCTGACAACTCCAGCCTAAACTTACACCTGTAGGGATCTTCCATCTCCCCCAAAAAATACATTTGACACACAATTAACTTATTAATTTCAGTTGTTTTACTATACAACAGTATTCAACTGTTCAGATAACAAAACCTACCTGGAAGCTCTTCCTGGGATGTGCTTGCTGTCTCGGAATGTGTTGCGCCCACAACCAAAGACATGCTGTACTGCACTCTCTTGGGAACTGTCTAGATCTCTGATTTTGGCCAGGAACTGTTCACTGGGGGTTAGTGGTGGTTCCCCACCAGGCTCTCCCAGTAACCATTTGGTCACAGACCACTGCAGTTGCTTGCTTTGTGCAGATGTGATCATATAGGTGGCCCTGTGGCACACCAGTTCATATGTTCTGTCATGGTCGCCCAGGGCATTGACATCCTGGGCAATCTGCTGCCATATTTGCATCTTACATGCCATAAATCCCTTCCCCTTTCCAGAAGAAAAGCCTAAACCCATTAATGATTACTTGGTTTTTGGCATCAGCAAAGAGAGGTCTCCATAGAATGATACACTTCAGTGGCATACTCGTAGGTGTCCTAAAAGACAAAAGAAGTATAATACACATAAGTATCACATAACTGCAAAATAAGCATTTCCAGATAAACCTGCAAATGGTTCATCTCTCAGGCCCCTGCTTGTAAATGTTTCATCTCCCAAGCCCCTACTTACACTTATCAAGGACATCAGAACTTGTCAGAGATTTGGAATGCATGATAGGCTTAAAAAGGCCCTTGTGGTCATAATCCTAGTAAACACCTATGAACCTATGAACCTATGAAGCTATAAAACAGAAACAGTAGCCAGCTAATATTACCCACTGGAGAAACAAAAAAGAGTCTAGAGATGTGAATTACTAACAACAGACAGGATGCAAAACAAGAAAAATAACAGTAACTCAACTTTACTCACCCCAAAGAACAGTCCATTCTTGTTTGTACCATAACAGTAACTCAGTTTTACCCCCCTCCCAAAAGAACAGGCAAATGACCCATTTTGTTAACAAAACATCTTTGAAATGTTAAAAGTGACATAAAAGGCCTGCCTCTGAAACATTTGCACATATTTATTACACAGCATTCCATTTTCATGTATTGGCAATCATGTGTACCTCTGAAATGGCTTGACAAATATGTCCATGCCATCAGTACACTTCCAACTAATACATACAGATAAAAGTATAAAAGCCTTTGCTTCACATTATTCTTAAATGCATCCAAACATATTTAGTATGTAGGTGACAAAATGGTAGCATACTTGCTAAAGTTCAGTACTCCTCTGTACAGATATATCATGAAGAAAAGCATTTTTGCTGTGTTCCAAACATATGCAGCTCTCTTCACCATCAGTTTGGTTAGCTGGACAGTTACCTTTTTATATGGTGTAGATTATTAATGGATTGCATCTGTCTTTGTGTGTGTTTCATAGATACTAATTACAGCATAAGCAGCAGAATTTATTTATTTTATTTATTTTATATTTGTTTACTTTAAAAATTCGACTGGACACAGGATATTTTTCAGCAGAGGCCCCCGGGAGAAAAGCTCCAATTATAAGAATTACAAACAATATAGAAATTTACAAAGATGTAAGACTTTATGGGTATATACAATAACAGTTACAAAGTGATGGTCAGTACAGATTTCTATGAGAAAACATACATCGCACTTTATATAAGTGTTCACAGTTTCATTGAATTAAAGACTTGTTTCCTGACATTTAACTCTTTGTATGTTAGCAAGTTACTTCACACTTCATACATGAATATTTACAATTTCAATGAGAAAGATAATGGTTTCCAGATATTTGCTATGCAGTTTATACATGATCATACACAATTTGAAATAGAAAGAGATCAGTTTTCAAACATTTGAAGGTTTGTAATGTCTGATCACTACAGAGGAAAGTATTTAGTTAACAAGTGTGAGGTAGGGCCTATCCACAACAGTTACAATAGCAGGGCCATGTGACCATTAGGTGTGATTTTAGAAGTTTTTTAAATTGTATTATAGAGGAGTTTGAGGTTATTGTGGTTGGGAGTTTATTCCATATTTGGGGAATGGAGTATGAGAAGAGTGAATCCCTGGAAGCATTGTTAGACTTGGTAAGGTCTAGAAGTAATTTGTTACTGGAAAAGAGGGTTCTAGAAGTAATATATGGTTGAATACAAATTTCAAGAGCAAGTATTTTATCAGATTAGTACAGTATTTTGTGAGCAAAGGTTAATTGATTAAAGTGTAGTAGGTGAGGAAGCTCTAGCCATTTTAGCTGTTTAAGAGTGGTACACAGTGGTGTGCCCTGTGTGCTGCGCTGGTGCAAGCTTGGCAATGTTATTTTAACAAGAATCCAGTTTATTAAGATCAGTTTTCTGGAGGTTGGTTAGAATTGGGGAAGAATATAGGAGAGTTGACAAGAGGTGTGTGCAAGCGATGGTTGCTTTTGTATTTGTTGCTAGGAATTGTATGTCTCTATATAGAAGACTTAGATTGTTGTGGACCTTCTTAATGGTTTGAGCTATGTGAATATCACATTTCAGGTTATTATCACTTTCTACACCTAGTAGTTTTGTGTGAGTTATAGGGGCAATAATGGTACAGATTTTGGAAAGGATATTAAAAGATAAGGAAGTTGAGGAGGGATCTGGTTGAGGAAAAGAGGAGGAGTTTTGTTTTGTTGAGATTTAGAATGAGTTGGAAGTTGGGGAACCATGTTTCTACAGAATGGAAGGTCTTGTAGGGTGGGTGCTGCACATATTAGAGTGGAGTCATCACCATATTGTACCACTGAGGTGTGAAATGAGGAGGTGTGGAGTTGGTTGCTGAAGAGAGAGAATAGCAGAGGACCAAGGATGGAGCCTTGAGGCACCCCTAAGGTGACTTGGAGAAGGGGGGAGAGTTGGTGTTGCCATTGGATGGCCTGTTGTTGACCTGATAGATCACTTTGGAACCAGGTGATTGAAGAGTGACTAAAGTTTAGGGAAGAGAGAACATTGATGAGTTTATTGTGATTTAGCATGTCAAGGACTTTGGATAAGTCCAAAAGTATTGCAGATACAAATTGCCTGTCATTTCTATAGTGGTTTACTGTGTTGGTAAAGGACATTGAGGCTGTGGTGTTGTTGAGTACTTGATATTAACGTGTGTGTGTGGAAGTAGTCCATGAACTGGGTATGTATGACTCTTTCAAGGATTCTGGATAATGGTGACGGGATAGCAATTAGACGATAATTGGTAAACTTGGTGGAGTTAACACTCATGTGTAAAGGTAAAATGTGGGAGATTTTCCAAATGTCAGGTACTATGGACTTTGATATTGGTCTGTTTATAAGTATAGCTACAGAGTATGCTATTGCTTCTGCTGCAGTTTGCAGAAAATCAGCTGAGATGTTGTTTGTGGCTAGAGTAGTTGGTTTTAGCTTCTTAAGTATTTTTTTATGATATGACCGGACACTGGGTGGAATGAAAAGTGGATGGTACTATTTTGTGTATTGGTGCTATGCTTGGGTGTATAAGGGACAGAGTTGTTGAGGGTGCTTTGAAAATTTGCAAGGGCTAGGATAGTTTTAGTAAAGTATTTATTAAATTGGGTTGCTATTTTCTCAGAGTTGCTGGTTGATGGAGTGGGAGTTGCTGATTTTCCTGGCAGAAGTATGTTGTTAACTGCAGCCCAGAACTTTTGAGGGTTATTATAGCATTTTTGTTTTTGGGGAGGTATTGTGGTAGTAGTTGATCTTGTCTAGTTTTACTAATTTTTCAGCCTTGTTTTGCAGTTTGGGTTTTGTTTCTGTGAAACTGTTCCTAAGCCTTGTCTCTAGCCTTCAGTAGGGACCTACATTTTTTACTTAGCCCGGGTGCACAGTTGGCTTTTGCTCTGACAGTGCTAGGTGGTGTGTGGCTGTTTAGAATATCTAAGATGGTGGTGCTGAAGGAGTAAACATTAGCTTCAAGGGGTAGATGTTTGAAAGATTCCCAGTTGTAGCTTTTTAGTGTAGTAATAAACCCAGTGGTATTGAAGCATTTTTCATTTCTGATTAAGTGGTAGGTGGTTTGCTTGGCTTGGTGAGTATGGGTTCTTAGTAGAAAGGATGGCTGATGGTCACTCAAGCCATCAGCTATACATCTTGAATGAGATGATAGGGTGGGATTATTGACCAGAATGCAGTCGAGGATAGACTGACACCTGCAGGATTTGTCAGTCCTTGTAGGAGAGGTGATCAGTTGGGTGAACCATTGGAGCTTAATATGGGATGTTGGAGTCTGAGGAGAAGTTGAGTCAGTCAGTGTTGAAGTCGGCCATCGGAATTGTTTCCTGTGGGAGGGAATTGTAGATCCAGTGTAGTATATTTTCTAACATGGTAATATTGTTTCGGGGGGGGCTAACCACTTATGATATTAATGTGTTTTTGGTATAAATTTTTAGTTTAGAAAACATAATTTCAGCATTTCCAAAGTCTGAGATACTTAAATCTAAATAGTCAAGTAGTAGGTGATCTTTGAATAAGATTGCTATTCGCCCACCCTTCCTAGTTTTCCTGTCTCTGAGTAGAATGTTGTAATTGGGCTATGATTTCATTGCTGTTATTATTGGGTTTAAGCCATGTTTCTGTTAATAGTACAATATCAGGAGAGCAGTGGGAGAGTATGGTATGCAGATCATGGATTTTATTACTAATACTTCTTACATTCATATTAAAGATTAGAAGGGAAGATTTATTTCTATGGTGTAATAGTTCTTGACTGAATGTGTTAGTGTTACTTGCTATATTTTCTGGGGGAGTGAGACCAGGATTAGGGTGTATGCCCCTGATTTGGTTTAATTGCTTAATTAGGTGAAGAAGGAGTTTTGCAAATTTGTTTTGTAGTTTGTCGTATTTTTGGCAGGTTTGTGATGTGGTTGCTAGGTATTGGGCTTTAATTTCATTGTAATCTATTTGGTTAGTAGAGAAAAGGGTGTGGGCTATTGTATAGTTTAGTGGTTTATTTTGGTGTGTTAATGAAGAGGTTTGCCAGGGAGTGGATTTGAGGGATTGTAATTGAGTATGATGTGATGTGAGGGGAGTATAAGAGTATTTGCAGTGAGCTAGTAGTGATGTGTTGAGCTGTGAGTTGTAGGTGTTTTTTACTAAAGTGAGACATCATGTTAAGGTACATTGCTATATTGAGTATAAAGTTTAGTGTGTGTGGTGTGGATGGTGGTGTATAACCATAAATGGGTAGTGCTTTGTCTATGGGTAAAGTGTTTTGAAGTTACAGTGGAGGGGCTGATGATTAATGATTTTGGTTAGTTGATCTGATTAGATATAGTCTAGGATGTGATTGGCTGTCTGCTAGTGGGAGGATCCTGAGAAGTATAAATCTAGTGGAAATGGGGATGAGTGGGAATGGGCTAGGGGAGGGGAGAGAAGTTAGCCTGAGCGTAGTGAGGGCAAATGGATGGGGGCAACCCAGGACATGGAGTTACACTGTAGCCAAAAAAAAAATCAATGTATGTGAAGGTAGGTAATCATACAAAATAGTCTCTTTTGGCAGTGTTTCACTGTTGTCTATAAAACTAATCAGCTATGGAGCATGAATAGGTGTAAAATAGTAGTTCATTCCTTAGCTGTTTGTTATATACTAGTAGTTATTTCCCTATGGTAGATAGTTTTGCTTTTCAGGTGATAGCGTACCTTCCTTTGCAAAAACCAATGTCTTAGGTAAAGAAATGTATTCTTTTGTGTGAAGTTACTGTTATAGAATGTACCTCAGGGTATATAAATGACTACAGGATAGTAGGGGGACTCGTTGCAGCTGCTGGGCCAGGTAGAATGTGCCCTATATTGAGATAACAGATACTGATTTAGTTATGGAAAAAGCACCTACAGTAGTTAACTTTTATTGACCCCTTTGCTTGCTAATTGCGGATGCCTTTCTGATATTCCTATTGATAGAATTAGCAGTGGCCACATCCATGTGAAGAGGGGAACCCGGGAAGTTTGTGTTAGCTGTGTACTAAAGGAGAGTAGAGGAGATGGGTGACACTGCAAAATGATAAACAATATCACAAGTGGTAACACAATTCCTGACACTGTATACTAAATTTACCCAAGTTGTGTTATTATTATACTAATCCTTACAGTTATATCAGCATGTATACAGATCTATTAAAAACTATGTTTTAACAGTCCTTGTATGTATTTTTAATGTTCTAGGTATAACACAGACCATTTGGCCTACCACATGGGTTGTAAAAGCAATCAACAGTGCGAGACTGGCCAAACTACTGTATTACAATAGGCACCGCTTCAGCAGCATAGCCCACTTCCAGAAAAGCAAAATTACTAGTCCATTCTCAACAGCATATTACTAGGTCATTTAGCTACAATGTCTACAGCATTTTACCAGGTCAATTAGCAAATAACAGTTCCAAAGTGAATAGCAACAAGACTGCAATAACAAAAATGTATTACAGTGATTCCAACGTTTTGCTTTAAGATCTAAAAGATTACAGACTATGTACAGTTACAAATGTAAAGTATTAGTGTATTTCAGCATGGAGTAGCCAAAACAGTTAAAAAACAAAAAAACAAACTTACTGTGAGGGGAACATGTACCCATGAGCTGAACATCTGTAACTGTGTTCAAATATGGTGGGCAAGGTTTTTAAACATTAGTGTGCATGATTCACAGGTAGCTAGGGGGAGGTGGTAGGTGGTGCAGGTAATGTGTGGCCAATCCAAGAGCTATTGGATGACCCAGGACGTGGAGTGACACTGTATCCAAAAAATAAATAAATAAATCAGTGTATGTAAAGGTAGGTAATCATACAAGGTAGTCTATCTTGGCAGGGTTTCACTCTTTTCTATAGAACTAGTCCACTACAGAGCACAAATAGGTGTAAAATAATACTTCTTTCCTTAGCTGTTTCTAATATACTAGTAGTTATTTCCCTGAGGTAGATAGTTTTGCTTTTCAGGTGATAGCATTATATTGCTTTGCAAAAAGACCAATGTCTTAGGTAAAAAAAAATGCATTGTTTTGTGTGAAATTCCTATTATGGAATGCATATCATGCTATCTAAATGACTACAGGATAGTAGGGGGACTTATTGCAGCTGCTGGGCGGAGTAGAATGTGCCCTCACAGGATACAAATGCATCCCTATGTTGGGATAACAGATACTGGTAAAGCACCTACAGTAGTTAACTTTTAGGGATCCCTTTGCTTGCTGATTGCAGATGCCTTTTTGATATTCCTATTAATAGAATTAGCAGTGACCATGCTCACATGAAGTGAAAAATCCAGGAAGGCTGTGTTAGCTGTGTAAGTAGTTAACTCTTATGGATCCCTTTGCTTGCTGATTGTGGACACCTTTCTGATATTCCTATTGATAGAATTATCAGTGGCCATGGTCACACTATGTGGGGAACTCAGGAAGGCTGTGCTAACTGTGTAAGTAGTTAACTTTTATGGATTCCTTTGCTTGCTGATTGCTAACACATTTCTGATATTCCTATTGATAGAATTAGCATTGGCCATTCTCACACGAGGTGGGGAACCCAGGAAGGTTGTGTTAGCTGTGTAAGCAGTTAGCCTTTATAGATCCCTTTGCTTGCTGATCGTGGGCACCTTTTGTGATATTCATATTGACAGAATTAGCAGTGGCCACACTCACATGAGGTGGGGAACCTAGGAAGGTTGTGTTAGCTGTGTACTTTTGTCCAGCCTTCCTTTTCATTCTAATTAACCATTCCAACACAATGCAGCTATTCAACAAGCTATAAAGCATCCATGTAGACATCAACAGGTGAACCACGCAGAAACAGGAGAGCAACCAGTAACAAAATCCAGGATCACCCGTAGAGACAATAATTCAGTTACAGCAATGAGCGTATAAAAAACAGTTTTAATTCCAAAACAGCTTCTTTTGCACAGATAAAAACCAAAATAAGGACCTGGGAGACAGCAACAATAAAAATAAATGTGAATAGGAGAATAAAGACTAAAAAAATAGGGTGTACCATATGAAACTATGTGGGGGAGTTCTATATAACTATAATCTAGCTCTTCTAAGCTTGAGAACTGGGCCTATGCTCAGCATGCCGTTCAGGCCCGGTGTATTACCCGCGTCAAGCCTGAGCTGCCAGATTAACTCCCTGAATTCCAGGGTGGATTCCCAATCTCCTCGTCTAATATGGGGATGTACCTGTTCGAGTACCATGAAGGCAAGCTTGAAATTGGGGCATGTAAGGGAGTGTTTGAAAAATGCATTACTTATTTTGCCTATATCATAAGTATGTTCGTAAATTCTCTTTCTAAGCTCCCTTTCGGTTTTTCCTATATAAAACGCACCACAGGTGAGACAATAACCAATGTAAACCACACCTTTCGTGTTGCAAGTGAAATGCCCATGGGGTTTCAAGTTGGTTTTGCGTGCTTTTAGATATATGTGATTGTTGTTAATCATAAGGGGGCACTGTTTACAAGCACCACATTTGAACGTACCATTCTTTTGTTGTGTTGTCATGTGGGTTATATTGTTTCTTTGCTCAAAAACCTCTTTTAAGTTGCGTCCTCTTTTTCTAACAAAAGCTGTTTTTTTAGGGATTAAATGCTTGAACTCTTCATTGGTTTCTAGAACAAACCAAAACTTGGTAATAGTATTTTCTATTTCTTTTGAATTCTCAGAAAAGGTGTATGTAAAATTACCAGCATTCTCCAGTGCATGTGTGCTTGAAATCCTTGGGTTGGGAATAGTAATATTCCTATTCCCTAATAATGGTGTGTATAATGACTCCCTTTTAATAAGAATCTCATGAATGAGATTGTTCACCAGATCATCTGGGTAACCCCTCTCTATAAACATAACTCTTAAATTGTTTGCTTCATCAATAAAGTCAGACAACCTACTACACATACGGGAAGCTCTGATGAGTAATCCCTTTAGTATTCCTTTCTTTTGATGGAATGGGTGCTGACTGTTGAAATGCAGTAGTGAGTTCGAGAAAGAGGGTTTTCTGTAGACCTTAGAATGTAATTCTAATGACTGAGAATCCCTGAAGATTGCAACATCCAAATAGTGGAGTTCATTCTCACTAATTTCATGTGTGAATGTTAGAAAATCTGTGGTGGAATTGATGTATTCCAGAAAACATGTGACTTGTTCTCTGGTGCCATCCCAAATAATACAAATATCATCTAGGAAGCAACAATAAAAGGTGATGTGCTGTGCCCAAGTAGATTGAAAAATGAAAGCTTGCTCCCACCTGTGTAATACTGCGTTTGCGTACACAGTAGCGCAAGAAGCACCCATGGCAACCCCCTTTGATTGCTTGAACAGTTCACCGTTAAAAAACACATAGCTGTTATTCAGGACGATGTTTAACATTTCAGATGTTAAATTAATAAGATTACTACTAAGCCTGGTTTCATGTTTAAGAAAGTCGGTGAACCACTCAACACCTGTGGTGTGGGGAATGCTGGGGAATAACTCCTTGATATCTACAGTTATCATTAGTGAGGAAGTAAGACATTTTTCTTTTGGAAATTGTCTGAGAAACTCCCAGGAATCCTTAACCACATGAGTCATGGCCGAGGTGTGTTGTTTGGTAATGAAGTCAATAAATTTAGCTATGGGTTCCGTTACCCCACCCGCACCAGAAACAATCGGTCTAAATGAAAGAGGATGGGTACCTTTATGAGTTTTGGGAATTCCAAAAATAATGGGAACCCTGGGTTTATTGACTAGTAAGAAATTGTAAAGTTGCTCGTTAATAGCCCCTTGTAAAAGATGGTCGTAAAGTGTATATTTTATCTTGGCTAGGGCTATATTATACTCATTACGAGATGTTAAACAATATTGTTTGTCATCATTTAGCATATTGTGTATGCTTTCCTCGTAGGTGTGGTCGTACATCAGTACGACTCCACCACCCTTGTCTGGCTTCATTACCCTGACATGTTCCTTAGATAACATAGAAATGTATTCAAGTTCCTGCTTAGTTATATTAGATTGTTGTACCTCTGTAGAATAGAAGAACCTGTCACGTAGTTCTTGTTCAACCAATTCTTCATAAAGTTTCAACGGTTGTACCATAGGAGGGTTAAATGTACTTTTTCTATTAAGCCCATTAGGGGTATATGTTCCATTTTTGAAGAAGTGCTTCAAATTTAGTGCTCTGGTGAACAGTTTAAGGTCCACCAGTAGCCTTGCTAAGTTTACTCTACTAGAGGGTACAAATTGAAAGCCTTTTGTAAAAATTCTAAAAGCTGTTTCATCTATCAATACTTCAGTATAGTTATAAATGTTGAAGTTGTTCATTTTAAACACCCTACAATTACATTCATCAGGTACCATGATAATATCATTATTAACATTATAATTGACCGTGGTGAGAAAATCAGGTCATGCAAGTGTGTCAGGAAGCTTGTCAGTGTGTGTGTCAAAAATTATTTGTTGTTCCACCTCGGCCCTAATCTCTGTGGTTTGTACCCCCACCCCCCGGTTCTCCCCGGGGGATAGTGAAAATCCTGGTTCCGTTCTCTTCTATCTTTCTCAGCCAAACGTTCACTCCTTCGTGGGGCCTCATTGTAATTATGCTGAAAAACTTCTTCTGCTCCATTATCAATAGTACTGTTGTATCTAACATTATTTGTTGGTTTATTATGACAGGGGTATGCTACTTCCTCCTTGTACTCGTGCATGTCCCTTTCAAGTTTTCTAATCTTTCTAGTAATGATTTTGGAGCAGAACTGATCTACTTCATCAAAGACTTTGTCATAGTCATGTTTGACCATGCCAAAGTCAGTATCTGAGATAACTGTGTTGTGCAAATTATTCAATTCCTCAGTAAATGCCCTGGCCTTCATTTCATATTCTTCGATCATGACTTTCATAACTTCTAGTCCTGCTCGGTCAAAAATATCACATAACTGTTTATATTGTGCAGTGCCTTGCTTTACAAAATTCGGAAATTTGAAAAAACGTAGCCCCTTTGGGATACGCTTGACCCTGACACATTCTGTTAAGTAATCAATTTCACATTGGTTGCTTTTCAGAGCATAAAGTTTACTTTTGAATGCATCAAAGTCTGTTTCAATAGACACAGAACCAAAGTGGTTAACAGTACCTTTGTTAAAGTTAAAGGGCTGATTCGCCCAATTGACAAAATCGAAATCTTTTATTTTGTCCCTGGTTCTTTTGGAACGAGCTCCGGGGTTATTGCGGTTGTTGGTAGACCTTCCGCCTTCCTGGGGTACATGGTTCCCGTTGGTAGCTTCCGACGATACTCTGGCACAGTCTGCATCCGCTTCAGCAGTTCGCTGTGTCAATGGAATGTTTGTAATTGTAGAAGACGGTGTTTTTAAGACATCCTTTTGCTGCTGTTTAAGCAGTCCTTTTAGCTCGGTTAACATACCGAGCACTTGGTTAAATTCCGCTCGTGTTACAGGAAGGTCTTGTTCTGTATCCTGTAACAAGCAGGGTGTGACTGCAGGGTTGAACGCCTCTACGCCGGTGGTCATGGTAGCAAACAGCAACAGGTGAACCACGCAGAAACAGGAGAGCAACCAGTAACAAAATCCAGGATCACCCGTAGAGACAATAATTCAGTTACAGCAATGAGCGTATAAAAAACAGTTTTAATTCCAAAACAGCTTCTTTTGCACAGATAAAAACCAAAATGTTTTATATAGGAAAAACCGAAAGGGAGCTTAGAAAGAGAATTTACGAACATACTTATGATATAGGCAAAATGAAGGAAAGTAATGCATTTTTCAAACACTCCCTTACATGCCCCAATTTCAAGCTTGCCTTCATGGTACCCGAACAGGTACATCCCCATATTAGAGGAGGAGATTGGGAATCCACCCTGGAATTCAGGGAGTTAATCTGGCAGCTCAGGCTTGACGCGGGTAATACACCGGGCCTGAACGGCATGCTGAGCATAGGCCCAGTTCTCAAGCTTAGAAGAGCTAGATTATAGTTATATAGAACTCCCCCACATAGTTTCATATGGTACACCCTATTTTTTAGTCTTTATCCTCCTATTCACATTTATTTTTATTGTTGCTGTCTCCCAGGTCCTTATTTTGGTTTTTATCTGTGCAAAAGAAGCTGTTTTGGAATTAAAACTGTTTTTTATACGCTCATTGCTGTAACTGAATTATTGTCTCTACGGGTGATCCTGGATTTTATCCATGTAGACATTATGCTGTTTTTTCCTGTGGCTTTCAAAACCTTTGGAGTATAGACATGGAAGATCTACACAGACAGAAGGTTAGGGACTGCTGCTGCTGCTTTAATCCATTTGTATGTGCTACAGGATGAAGCCAGTGCTGTTGCTGCTGCTGCTGCCAATAGGTCTAGGCAAAGAAGGAGAAGAGTTTTCAGGCCCCGTTTAACTTTTCACAACCAATGTGACATGGAAATTATAGAGTGCTAGAGGGTGGACAGGGACAAACTACAAGAACTCTGTCACCTCTGCTACCACCCTTGACTCAGAGCCAGATCCAACAGAGCAGAACCTATCCCAGTGGAAAGTAAAGTGTGTGTAGCCCTTAGAATCTTACTTATAGGTACCTTTCAGAGATCAACATGGAACATGCTGAGGGTGTCACAGACATCAGCATCCAGGATCCTCCACAATTCCTGGATGCTATGCTCCAACATGCCAGTGAGCACATATATTTTCCTCATAGTTCTGAGGAAAGGGCCAGAAATATGTAACAGTTCTACCAGGTAGAATGCTACCCTGATGTAACTGGTGCCATAGATTGTACTCATGTAAAAATTAAGGCACCACCTGTGGAACAGGGTAGGCTCTACATTAATATAAAGGGGTATCACTGCAGCAACTGCCAAGTCAGGTGTAATGCAAGGGAATCCTCTTGAATGTGTGTACTGGCAGTTACCACAACTCACATATCTAGCACACCTCCAAAATGTACCAGATATTTGCTAGAGTGGATATCCCACAGAGTCATTTACTGCAGGATGTAGGTTATACACTGGAACCATGGATGATGACACCCATCAGAACTGCACAGACACCCATGGAAGAGCCCCATAATGAGGCACATGCTCAAACCAGAAATGTCACAGAGCATGTGTTTGGACTGCTGAAATTATGGTTCCTGTGTCTAAATACATCTGAGGGAGCCCTGCAGTACAACCCATGGACATGTACAGAAAACATCACAGTATGTGCAATGCTACACAACATAATCCTGAGGAATCAGCTAAAGCAGGATCAGCAAGAGGAAGCACACATCCCACCACCAATGCCAAGATCACCACAGTTACAGGCAGATGAGGAGGCAGAGGGGAGCCACCAGCTGCTGTGGGTGTAGGCAGACATAGGCATGGTCAGCATGCCCTTACACTGGCTAAGAGTCAACACATAGCACAGTCACTTACCGCCTAGGTGCCTAAAACCTGCCTCCTACTCACATACATACAGTAACAATGATGCCAGGCAACTCGCACAATCTTTACCTTCCCATGTATTGGCTGTGTACTGCTTGCATGAGACAGTCTGCTCTGAAATAGCACTGTGGCAACTGTTACAATTACAAGGTAAGTCCTGAACCTGGAGTGCATTGTTTAATAATATTATGGCATATCCTTGTATTTCATCACTTGGTACAGTAAGCAAGTAAAAGGTGGGAGATGTGTACAGAAATTACCTTAACAAGTGACAACATACACTTATTTGACTTATATGTGTCCATTAAGTAGTAGGCCTCAGGCATCAAATATTCACACAGTCATACCTCTCAAAAGTACTGATGATTACTACATGCCCTCAGTTTAGCACCATACATTTGTACTAGAAAATCATTAACGAGAGAACTGACTTCACAACCCTCACAAGATCAAAGAACAGGCAGGATGCAACACAAGGAGAGTTACAAGAGTAACATATCCTTGCTTGTGCCATAGTAAACTCAGCTTTTCTTCCACCAAAAAGAACAGTGCATTCTTGTTTGTGCCATAACAGTAAATCACCTTTGGTCACCCAAAAGAACAGTGTATCCTTCTATGTGCCATAACAGTAACTCACCTTTACTCCCTCCAAGAGAGCAGTCTATGCATGTTTGTGCCATCTAGCCTGTCCTTCAATTGTTAGCACTACATATCATATTATTCCCAGTTAATATCCTCACCCATTTTAAGGCCAATGATATAAAATGGCTTACACACTGCATGTCTCCGAGTACTGGTCAGATAACTGATGAATGACCAAGAAACACAGAAAGATAACACAGAGCTGTATATTTGCAAGCAATAATCATAACAGGTTGTGTGATCACCAAGTGCACTATGTCCAAATATAATAAGTATAACACATGTACAAATAACAGTTTAATGTTTTTTATCATTGTACATTCCACTGCAGTTGGTTTACTTTGGTTCTCTGATGCAAAGCTGTTTGTGTGGCAAGGAGGGATAAGACACCCATCCTGTTTTCTGAAGGTACATTGGAGTGAGAGCTGAAATCCAGACCTATGTAAAATATCTCATGTGTACTAAGATTATCTACAGTGTATGTTATAGATTGCTTTTCCTCATTTCAAGTATTTCTCCCTTTTTTTCTTTTCTTTCTTTCTTTTTTTTTTGGGGGGGGGGGTGTGGCACTGTTTGTGCAATGCACCAGTTAGCATAAACACAGCAACTGGAGAAAAAAAAATAATGTTGGGTTTGGCTGTGCTTATCTGATTTGCATGAAAGATAGCAGTGCCCAAACTGAACAACTCAACCACCCAAAAAGTAGATAGCCAAAAACAGAAACTGGATATATTCAATTAATGCAGTTGGGCATTGCACAAACCCAGTAAGCAGCATTGTGCAACCATTAACAGCGAGACCTTAACAATGATTACAGTAAAATAAAGGATGTCATGTAACTAGTTCTGTAGCAGCAAGTATAAGTGTATGACTGGAATACAAATGGTCCTGAGTTCTGGTACAAGGTGTGCAACATTTTCCACTGTTGTACCATTGTAGTATACAGCAATGAACTGAAACATGAACAGCTGCTATTTTTACTCTTTTGTGGCAACAGGTGTAAGTGTACGAGTGCCATACACATGTCCCTGGGTTCAAATACAGCATATTCCATGCACTTTTCCTGTTGTTCCATTTCCCATTATAGTCACACCCACTTATAATACTTGACATGGTGTAAATCATATTAATTATATGTATGAGGCTTGAGACACTAATACTGTATCAGTTATTTTTATCTATGTATTATCATATTTATTATCACAGCATGAGGTTCTCTGCTTCAATTCTCAGCTGGGGTGCCTTCTGTGTGGAGTCTGCATGTCTGCATGCAGTTGCATGGGTTTCCTCCAGGCACTCTGGTTTCCTCCAACATCCTAAAGACATGCTGCAGGTAGACTGGATACTCTAAATTGGCCCTAGGTGTGAGTGGTTGTATGTGTGTTCCTTCTGTGGAAGTTTGGGCACTGGGCTGGCAACCTAACACTGTAAAACTCCACTGCCAATCATTTTGTGGACTGTTGTTCTGCTGTGGTGACCCCTAACCAGGAAAAGCCAAAAGAAGAAGAAGATTATCACATTTATTATCAAATGTATGACTGTGGGTATATTGTGTACTATGTTCCTGTAAGCATATTTCTGCTATCTGGACTGGGATAGCCTTCACATTTGGCATGTGATGGTAGTTAACTATTTAAACATTTGGTTTGTGTTTTCTTTCATTCTAAGGAAGTCCATATGTGTGAAGGACGAAAGTGCTTAATAAACAGTTTTGTTTTAGTTGGGCTGGTCTTAAAAAGGTACAGTGTTCACCCAGAGGCATTTTTGTTCTGCAATTCACTTTTGCCCAAGGTTTTCACTGTGTTTCTCTTTTATGGCCTTCACATTTGCCTAACACACATACACAACTGCCTGTGTAATTTTTCACCACTTGCCACTGTTGCACACCACTTACCATCATGCAAACATGGGGCTCGGGGGTGTGCACTGCTGAGCAGCATGTTTGTGTGATGGCAACTGGTGATCAACATTTTCAAATAGTGTGCACACTCCCAGTAAATGTAAAATACCACAGTGCCAGGCTACTGTAGGGGGACTATTCTGGGTCCCAGTATAAGTCAGAGGCTTGGGATAGTTTGACCTGGGCTGTAACCAGTGGCACTGGTATCCCCCGCACTGGTGACCAATATAGGCATCACTACAATAACCTCCAGAGGTGGAAGAGGTGTACCCTTGATGCTTGGATTGACGAATTTAGGACAGAGGTCATCCCACACATGTATAATTATAAAATACGGGTCTACTTTATTTACGCGAAAGCGTAAATTTGCCAGTACATATGGATCAAACCATATGCATCAAAAGTGCAAGCTGTCAAAAACTGTAAACGGAAATCTCTGTAGGTGGAGATTTCCATTTACTTCAATGCAGTGTGATCTCGGAGTTGGTATATTTAAGTAGTGGGGGGTGTGGGGGTGCGGGGGGCTTGCCCCCCTGCCTACATCTTTTTTTTCTGTGTATTTTTTTCTTTATTAACTTTCGAACGTTTAAGAGTTTGATGCATATGTGTCGATCTTTATGCATTCGAACCTTTGAACGTTCAAGTTAATAAAGTAGACCCATAAAATACAGAGAGTATTTGTAAGACTTAAAAGCTGAATAGAGGCAAGAGTCGTATTCATAATGGTATTCTGTTCTGTTCTTTTTTTTTCCACAGCTGCCAGGGAAAGGGAGGCCAATGTGAGAACCCATTGCACTAGATTGGTGAGGATGAGGGAACCATGTGGTATGTATTCAGCAGAAGAGTACTGTTATCATTGCATTTAAAGTTAAAGATAGCTGTTTTGGTATTTTATAGAGTTGCATCAAATTGAGCTTGCATATCTCAACTGTAAAAGCAAGTATGCATGCAATAGTCTATAGCAGAAACTAGGAGTCAAATATTAGAGTATCAGACTGAGCATGCATATCTTAACTGTAATAGCAAGTATGCATGCATTAGTCTGCAGCACAAACCAAGAGTGTGATATTAGACTGAAGTCAGAGGTTGTGGGTTCAAATACCACACTTCCCAAGTTTACAATACTGTTAATTCTGCAATTATATTTAAATTACATTAAACCCCTTATACCAGTGGCACAAATGCCCTGCTGTAAAGTGTAATCTGTATAACTGCAGCATGCATATTTGCAATATACACACACGTCAAGGAGTACTTGCTGCAATTTGTACTATAGTGTGCATTTGTTGGGATCTGGTAGTCTTATAAGTAATAGCTGTCTGTTAGGAGATGGTAGTCTTAAGAGTAGAGGCTAAGATAACAGAGTCAAATAATTGTATTAATCCATTGTATGACACATATGAAAGTACAAATCTCATCTCTTTTTCCTCTCACCTAACTCTTATCTCTCTTTTTTATTTTTTTATTTCACTGTATTTTAATTTTTAATTTTTTTGTTTTATTTTATTACATGTCATCAGAATGTGTCCATGTCATCCATGTGTACCACATCATAAAATGCTCCACAGCATAGTAGAGTAGGCCTGCCTCACAAGATCTGCCTTCCCTCATTCCACCATCTCTGGTGCCCTTGCACGGCACATCTCAGAGCCAATACAGTAGCACCCCCTGTACTGCCCCTACATTACCTGCACCCTCTAGTAGTCCTGTCCCATAGGATAGTCCAGTAGTTTCCTCTGAGAGCAGTGGCAGAGATAGTGAGTTTATCACTAGTGATGAACTGCCAGGTGCTGTGCATAAGGTTGTGCACCACACTGTTGGTGCACGACTATGCTGGCTGGACAGTCTGCTGTCCCTCACTTTACATAATACCAGGAGGAGGAGGAGGAGGTACAGACATCAGGCACCCCAGACAGTGGCACAGTGAGTTACCATGATGACAGTCCAGTGGGTGAGAACTTGATTCTCACTGTCACCCAGCTTGATGACCATGGGTTCTGGATGTCCCCATCCTCACCCCAACCATGGTGTCCACCAACTTCTTTTGTTCATCACCATCCCTGTGTCTTGGCTTGTCTGTCTCTCTATCTGTCTGTGATTGCTTCCTCACCTACTCAAATTAACCTGACCCAGACATACCTATGCCCCTTCCCCAACATTCCTCTGTCTCTAAAAAAAAAAGAATGGGCACCTATCCCACAAAAAAAAAAAAAAACACCATACATAGCTCTCCATTTTGAACACATATCTTCTTGACACACTTGATTCAGTTCAATTGGCTACACAACATATCTGTGTTGTGGTCATCAATCTTTCTTGAGGTGACAGTCCAAATTCAGCTAATATTCTGCACATGTATATATGATCAGTTTTTACTGTTGAAGAAATGGATAGCTATGGCTTTTCCATCCTCTCTTCTGCACATTCCTGTATTGCTTTCCCTTTGTTCTTCTCCCTGCTTGCTCCCCATTTTATCACTGTCCTATCTTCCCCATTTCTTTTCTTTAATGCATTATTGTGCAATGGTGCTCATCATGTATTCATGTGCAGTAACTGTAATGCAAACGTAGCTAAAAGTATTAGATGCAGCTGTATTGGAATCCAGTACCATCTGGCTCCAAAAAGGAATGCATCACTGCATTAACTGTATTAACACCTACTGCCTCAGAGTCAGTTAAATAGCAGTTGTATTCCACAGTATTAACTGTCATACTTTAGCAATGCTGCCACTGGAATAGTTACATGACATTCGCATATGTACTAATCATTTTTAAGGCCTCCCTTTTGCATGTCACTCAATACTGTGCAAACAAGATAAGCACAGCAAAACCTTCCAATCATTCCTCCATTTCCCATGATTGTGCTAAGCACCACATTGAGCAAACAATGGCCACAAATAATAAAATAATAAAAAAACTGACAGAGTAAAAGTTTGCCAACAAATGAAGAGGAGGTTGGATGTTAATGAAACATAACCTGTGAGTTTTGCACTGCTTACTTGCATTTCCCTTGACAGGTGTACATCTAACACTTTTTAAGTGCAACCTGACACACTCACCTGATGTAAGCATTCACTGTGTCATCCATTAAACACAAACACTGAGGGAGCACCTGCACTATGTTTAAATATCTTACATGGAGCCAAGAATTAAGGATTCAGCAATTCTAATGATTTCAGACCTCATTTGCATCTTCACCATGCTGAGAGCCCTGAATATGCACCAGACAGCAACTGTGTAGCTAGGTAAACTGAAGGGGAGTTAAACTGTTTATGTGTTGAACACAGAAGAGAGAATATTACTTTGGGATATATCAGCACAGAGAAATATTGATTTTTTAGATGATATGCCTACATTTCATGAGCTACATATTGCATATGCTGACGTTACTATGAACAGTCTGTTTAATATTTTTTATAGTTTGATTAGCAGACACTTTTACAATTTTATCTATCTGCATTACTTACAAGAGTACTGTTCATTTGGGGGTGGGGGAGCAAAGCTGCATTTCTGTTATGGCACAAAAAAGGATTATGTTGCTATTGTTACTCTCCTTTTGTTGCATCCAGCCTGTATCTAATGCTGTCACATGTTAAGGTCAGTTTTGTACAGGTCTCACACCTTTTACTTTTTATTCTATCTGTGTAGACTCCTTTCCATGGCAGTATTGCAAAAGTTTTGGAATTCACGGGGAACACTAGCACAGAGTCTACATGGTCGCTTTATAGCTTGTTGAATAGCTCCACCATGTTAGATTGGTTAATTAGCATGTAATTCAGCTGCATATGCTGTAATTAGCATGCAGCAGTGTTTACCTTGTTTGTATGGGGCTGCGTGCCTCTACATGACACTTACTAAAACTTTCTGCTCTTGTGTGCACATCATGCTGTGATACACACACTGTGAGAAGCAACCATGTAGGCTTTATTGAAAGACCCTGTAGATGTTTTGTTTTCAGAATAGAAAATACACTAAACTTGGTAGGTGCAACATGGAATCATTGCCACTAATAATTGCTTGAATGAGAAGGTGCACAACCAGAAAGTTTTGTGTTTAACTGTCTGATAACAATATTTCAACTTGGAATTCTCCTCCTACAAATTTAATATTACTTGCTCCAAAGCATGGCAGAATCATAGCATATTTTACTTTAAAGATCAGACTCCCAACAACAACAAATTGTGTGTTTTTGTCATTTAAAAATATGCATTCAGGCTGGTGTGTTCACTTTTATGTGGTTTGGTGTCACGTTGTCTGATCAGTTGTAGTGAAACCTATGAATGTAGTGTAATGCAACATGAGGAAGTGTGTACTTTGCAATGATGAAAGTGAGTTTGTAAAAAAAGTTAATGATGTTGGAAGAAAAATAGAAAGATGTTCACTTTCGATTAGCATTAAAAATTATTAGTCTTCAGATGTCATAATAAACTGATGATAAAGAGAAGTACATTCTTATTTTACACAGTAATAACTTACAAGTGCAACATAAGATACTGATCATGGAGAATAGCTGTGCATGCTTAACGACTATGATTTAAATCTTTATACTAGCAAAAATAGCTCTGAGTTTTATTGAAAATGTCATCTACTCTTCAGGCATCTGGGTATGTCTGAAAACAAATGACTGAATCATAGTAGATGAGACATAGCAAAACTAACACAAACAGTGCAAGAAAATGATAGTGGTAAGTAGCAATAAATACAGAAAAAAACAGAATTCATCTGAGACCTTTGTTATATTGTACAGGGCAACAACAAAAAGACCGTGTTACTCAATGCTTCCATATTAGCAAAAATTAAATGGTTATATACTGTTCAATATCAGACAATTAAGCATAAACACAAAGTGCCAAATTCAGAAAACATTCCCGCATTGTGGTAAGTGAATTTACACGATGAATGGCAACATGTCAGGTGTGTAAAATTCTACTACTAGCAAAGAATGCTAAGCAGAGTCTTCATGCTTGGTATATGCTAATGGCCATATAATGACATGGTAATGTGCAACATTATGAAAATGAGTGACTCGAGGTAGGCAAAACAGGAGTAATTTATAAATGTATAAATGCCATGCAACAACAAGACACTAGCTGTATATTTGAACTCAGATGAATGTTTATTTTCATGCTAAGGGCATACTAAAAAATGATAGGGGTTGCCACAGCATTAGTGACTGTGTCTGCAAGAGTCTGTTCTTATCACTGCCATGCACAGCACTACATAACATCTCCCACAGAAGCACTGTGACATCCAACTGTGCTTAACTTTACATGGTCTCCATGACGCCAATATTCTGGATTTGTACCATGTGGATTGGGACACCATGCAAAAAATTGTGGATATGAGTGTGCCTGCTCTATAACCGCATTTCAGTCACGGAGTAGCTATCTGAAACTTTACTAACATATGTGTGGTTTACAGTATATTAGCTACAGGGACCTTTCAGTCATCTACTGGGGACACACTGGGGTATTTTAGGTATCAGCCTTTAGAAGTTTCTAGATGCTATGCCTCAACTTGTGGTGGAGCATATGTGGTCCCTACATATCCCAGAGGAGAGATAGCCAACACCATGTGGGATTTCTATTATATAGCCCACACCATGTGGGATTTCTATTATATAGCCCAATTTCATGAGGCTCTGGGGGTCACAGACTGCATCCACATAGAAACAAAGGCCCCAACTGATGAACTGGGAAAGAGGCATGTGAACCATAAAGGGTATCTCTCTGTCAACTGCCAGGTGATCTGTAATGCACCAGGTGTCAGCTACAATGTGTCTGCAGGTCACCCAAGTAGTTATCACATCTCCCACATATTGCACACCAGTATTTTATACCAACATTTTGTGAGAGGTGAATTTCCCCCTGGGCATCTCGTTGATGATGCTAAAGATGCTCTGGAATATCCAAAAGAAATCTACAAATCAAACAAATGAGGAGTACAGCATAACCACATCCCAACCCCCCACCCTGTGGTGTGTTTCCTGTATGTCTGCAACTACAAGCACAGATGTTTTGTCCATGATCTATATAGGGGATGCTGTGGTTGCATTTATGTGCAACACATACCCTGTGCTTCCTGATTGTACCCATTCATCCCTGTCTTCATCATCATCACAGGTTGAAGGCAGTGTCAGTTTCAAAGCTTAGACCAGGATAAAGAATCATGCATGAATACACCAAAGCACAATATTCATAGTAAGTATGACCCAGCAAAAGAGGTACAAATGAAACAGAGGTGTACAAAAATTTACATTAAATATTAAATATTTTAGTTGCATACATTGTGCAGATAGCCATGCAGGGATAATCTGTGATTTACCTAAAAACCATAAATTCAACAGCCTTAATAAGTTGGACAGTCTCTAATGGGGTAAATGACTTACAGATAGTCTTATACAGAAAGAGATCTGCATACCTGTGAATTTCTTGTAGATAGTTTTGTTGGCCACTCAAGCTCTGTCCCAATATCTAGTATCACATTGTGGGACCATGTGGTGTCATCACTGCCTTTGTCTCCATGAGAGGTGGTTCACTTGAATGTCCAACATCTGTTGACCTACCTTTCCATGCCAGGTGGGCAGCTTTTACTTCAGCAGCACATATTATTTCAGTGGACCTTTGGCGCAACATTTCATAACTGAAACTGGTGGCCATAACTGTAGTTATAAAATGTGCCACAGAGCCACTGACATAACTATAGTTCAGAACATTGACTGCATTAATGTCAATCACCAGATATCTTTCTTGGCACTGTCCTGTTAGGCCTGGTCAGCAACATATAGGCTGTAATCTATACGACAGGTATATATTTTTATTGCAAATGGTATTACAAGGCCAGCCAAAAAGTGTTGAACTGTGCTCTCAGACTCAGTATGTCTTGGTCTCCCATTATGTTTAACAATCCTTCCACCCAGCAATTGCTTTACCCTTGCAGGCCCCATCTTCATGCATCTTCCCAAAACACTTAAAAGTAGTGACAAACTTATTTCAGATTATGTCAACAAGTACAAAAAGCAGCCATGTTTGGCAAAATGCACTTGCAAAACATAACACTTACCTTATACAAGCAGAGCTTTACTTTTTACATTACACTTATTTTCATGTACAACTGATGTGTGTTCAGAAGATGCTGTTCTGTGACTTCTTCTGTAGTGCATTGGTTCCCCCTGCTTTCTGCCATGCTTATATCATGCAAATTCACCTGGCTGAGCACAATGATTATGCTTCCACATTTTATTGTTTTCGAACTGCTCAATTTGCACAATGAGAAAACCTGCTAAACATAAATCTCAGTATTCTTCAGTGCTATTGTGTGCCTCTTCCACTGCAGGCAGCACAGAGCATGTGCAATCCACACTATGCCCCTAGGGCACCTGTAATTTTTTGTATAATTTCATGGAAATGGAGTCATTGTAGTGCCTACATTTTTGACAGCATAAACGGGGATACCGGACTGCCATGTTTCACACCTTATAGTACAGTACCTATATTATCCTAGTCCACCATCTGCCATACAAATAATTTCACCATTAGTGCCCATCATTGTGCAGCAGGTGTTTCATGCAAGAACTGTTTTGTACACACATTTTCTGCCATTTTTTCCTTGTGATTCTTCAGTGTGACACATTATGGCTGGAGAAGGACAAGAACAGTGAGAGTGGTCTGTGGAAGGGACATCAATCTTTCTACACTTCCTCCATAATTATTACAGCCACAGGCAGTACAAGTGGGAAGGCTATGAAGATCCTCAGCATAAGACTGAAACCTGGAGTAGTTTTGCCCAGGCCATTACCCATTCTACTGACATCACATGCATTGTTGTCACTGTTATAGTGACATGAGATGATGATATCCTGATTTCTTAGATGATAGAAAACTGAAGTTAGAAAGCAGGCTCCACATACGTGCTGTAGGTAAAATGTATGTTAGCCATACATATAACCTTCTAGTGCATGTCATCAACAGATTTTAAACAGTGCTTTTCTCTCCTTCTCCATTGTCTTCTCCATCTCTGATTGCATCAACCTCTCCCATGAATCTTGTCTGTCTTCTGTGTTTGTTTGTTGGCTTGTGTGTCTCTGCTACCTAAATTAACCCTCTTACCACCTTCCCCAGCTTACCTTCTCTTCATATATGTAAAATGGGTATCTGGCAAAAAAATAAAAAATAAATAAATACACCTCTTTCCCCCACCTCCGTTCTACTCATCCCTTAATTCCTTCACTTACATTCTGCCATCTGCTTGCTTCTCCTTTTCACCTCTATCCTATCTTCCCATTTTCACCCTTTAATATGGTCAAGAAAATAAATCAGTACACAAGTTTCATGTCCCTTCAAGGCTGCCTCATCCTCATAACTTAATTCATCTTCTTGCTGTTCTGTACGCATGGGATCATGCAGTGTGCCATTGAGGTAAGTGTATGACAGACGAGCAGTGCTAGTGCTTGTACATCCATGCAGTCATACTGTACTCCAACTCAGTCTTCTCACAGTTCTGTCTGTAGCCGTGAGAAGGATATTTAATGAGTCACTGTTTGTGCACTCTTGCTAGCTGCATTCACTGTCCGTGCACTCTCGCCTAGCTGCGTTCAGTGTTAGTAAGCATCAGAGATCATTGTGCACACATAGTAAAGGGAGGAGAGCTCATCAGAGTTGCATCTCCACTGTTTCTGAATCCTGGGAAAAGGTTTTATTTATCACACTTCACATGTAAGGCTCATTGCACAGATTTTAGCTGTACATTTAAGAAATAACAAACTATAATAAAAGCAAGCAATAAATAGCATACTATTAGCAACCATTGCAGCTGGTGTTCGAGTTGGGAAGTGACCATGCCAGACTGGCCAGCAGATGAGGAAAATGGCAGTGTCACTGGTCCTTGCTGGAATAATGGGACCATATAGTTGTAAAGTAAATGGATAAAAACAATACAAAAAAAAATCAGAAAGAAGTATGCAATAGAAAGGGTAGTGAGAACGACCATGGTAGAGAGAGAAAAGTACAAATACACTGAAAAAATGTAACCCATACATAGTTTGTCTCTTGAACCATGAAGCGTACTGTACTTAAAACTACAAGAAATAGCCTTCCTCCAATTACCAGTGATGATCTGATACACAACCAAATACAGAAACTGAATTTGCAAAATCAAAGGTAATACCTTAATAAGCTGAACTACTTTTATAATCCCACTAAACCGTGTGCTTAAACAGACACTAAAAGTATCAAACCGGCTGATGCCAGTGGCAGAGGTACCCCATACTTTTGTTCGGTGTTTACTTGCTTGACCTAGAGACTAAAATTAAGACATCTGACTAATCAGGTCCGTGGGTGACTGCAAACTGGGAGTTATTACTGAATTCCTCCTTTGACACAGAAGCCTTCCCATAGTAACTTACGCCTACAGGTGAATTGAAAATAGGCTTAAATTAAATTTAACATTGTCACATTTGGCAGACAAAGCATCCTCCACCCCACCCCACCACCCAGCCTGTAGCAGTGACAATACCCTATTTCAAATTAAAAGTATAATTATAATCCTGGGAACATGTATTAATAAGTCTCTCTCTCCCTCCTTTGAGCACCACATAGCAGTAGTTCTCAGGAAATGATTCTGCTTGATACATGTGATCACAAAGGGAATATCAACCATATCTAAAGATGTTATTGTTTCCTTGTATTCAGCACTAAGACCAGTTATAGAATATAATCTCCCTTTGGAATGTACCTCACCAAACATATTAAATAGTTGGAAAGAGGTTCCTAACAAAGAAGGTCACAGGAGTAAAATCTCTAAGCTACCAGAAGTGACGAGAAGCAATGTCACTCTTTTCTGTCTTATTAGTTGCTCAGAGTATACCTGCTCCTTGTCTTCAGAGCAATCAGGGGCCCGGTTATCCAGGATCTCATCAAACAGTCCCACAAAGACCAGAACAAGCATTCTAAACCTGCTTCATCAAATCAATAAAATAAGGTGGAGAGTCCGATTTGTTACTCAGCATTTTCCTTGGCTCCCTATTCAATTGCTAACACTTGAAATGCCAAGTGTCAACACATAAAAAAAGCCTGAAAATGCAGGAGAAGAGCGAATCTCGAATATTGCACTTCTCCTTTAAAATACTTTTTTTGCAGAGATGTGGGGTCTTGCCCTCACACATACCCCAAACTTATATAAACTAATTTCAAGATCTCCATACCTCAGAGAAAATGGAATTTTCCAAGAAATGGCCATCTCAGGCTTAGCATATTTAAGTCCATTTTTTTCAGCCATTCAGTCTCAGCATTTCATGACTCACTATGGCAGGTCTTGACATTTTAAATGGGTACCATGTATCTCACCTCTGAAATACACTCCCATTGCAGGTAGAGCACTGTAATACACTGTCTTTCTTCAAATGGGTCCCAGATAATTGGACGGGTATTCATTAATTCATCCCAGACTTAACTGGCCTTGCCCACCTTGTGAAGGGGGAAACACTCTCTGCGGAGGGCACTGCGAAGAAATAATGGTCACAAGACTTGCTAGTTTTGAACCTCCAATGATTCCTATGATTCTGATGCTACTTTTGAGCAATGGAACTTAGAGCAGAATTGTTAGTAAAGGACAAAGATCACAGTGACAGACTAAGCCATCAACATACTCACAGTCTGCATGAAACATGGAAAACTGTTAAGAATTGTACCAGTACTGTAAATTGTACTGTATAAAGCAGATGTACCCCCCTCATTGCCTGGCAAAGCACTCAGTACTCCTCCTAAGTGGCTATGTATTGTTTGCTATTGGTTCTGGGCCTGTGGAGAGAGAAGCAGGACCGTGTAAGATCTGTGGATACCACACATACATACACACACACACACACACACACACACACACACACACACACACACACACACACACACACACACTGGCAATATATAAGTGTAGCTGAGACAAATTTTATTTATAGTGCATCTACAGTGCTGTAGCTGTAATCTCAGCCTCCTACCAGCCAGGGAGGTTCAGATGGCATCGTCTGAGATCTCTGGCATGACGGTGACTGTCGTTTGTCTTGTACATCTCTATAAGACAAAGTGGCTCAGTTGTTTGTTTAAGTGCTTTATTACATGCAAACACATCAGGATGGATGGCAGAAACATTAAACTTAAATGAACTGAATGACTGATTACATGCATGCATGATATCACTCTGACTGCTCATTCAAAATGACACTCTTGCTTGCACGTGCTCAGTACTTATATGCAAGTGCCCACTGACTGGAATGTTTCTTAAAGGTATATCTCACACTCTGATCTAGATCCTCCCTCTTTGCTGAGCTGTCTCATATATAGGCAATGAGACTTGAATAGGCATGCAATTATGCAGACAATAATAAGAAAAACAATAGCCATTTCCAGGTTGCTGTGTATCTAGATCTAGGTCTGGAAATGTGTCCTGATCTTGTAATGCAAGGACTGGGCTTAGTAACAGGGACAGTCACTGGGGAATGTTCTGGTTCAGGATTCTCAGGGATATTCCCTGGAACAGGGAATGCTGATGGAATGTCCTCTGGGACAAGAATATTGTACAAGTCACTCTGAGAATTAGAGTCTTTATTACAGGCAAGATGCTGTAACACTGGCTCTGACACTGGTAATAAATGCTTCTGATTCCACCTGAATTCCACTCCTTGTGATTCTAGAATGTACGATCTGGGTTCTTGACACAAACTTTTCACAAATCTGATGTGATCAAAACCTTTTGATGTCTCCATCCTCACTATATCCCCTTCTTTTAATGAACTGAGTGGTTTGCTGGTCTTATCATAGTAGAACTTCTGGGACAAATGCTTCTTCAACAGTTAGTCTTTCACTGCTTTGTTGTTTTTAGCACATGGAACTAGTAAATTGCTGTTGATTGGTAATGTGGTTCCGGTTTGTCTCGACATAAGTCTCTTGGCAGGTGAGCCAAGATGATTATTGTGAGGAATGTTTCTGAGATTTAGTAAGTTTAGAAAAACATTGTTATGTTCACATTTGGATCTCTCTAACAGCTGTTTTACACTTTGAACTGCATGTTCAGCCAAGCTGTTTGACTGCAGGTATTCAAACTCGTAATATGAACAAAGTTCCATGCTTCAACAAAATGTTTGAACTGCTGACTTGTAAATTGTGCACCATTATCAGAAAAGACTCTGTGTGGACTACTGTGGACAGAAAAATGTCTCTTCAACTTAGTAGTGACAGTACTGGATGTTCAGTTAGAAAGTATGTCAATCTCGAACCAATCTGAATAAGAGTCTACTAATACCAAGTAATGTTGACCATTCTACTCAAAGATATCTGTGGTTACTATTGACCAAGGTAGTTCAGGAATCTGGTTTAACTGAAGTGGTTCTTTTTGTTGATGCAACTTTGTACTATTGCATACAGAACAAGATGAAAGTACGTTCTCAATATCTTTTGACATAGAAGGCCAGAATACTAGTCCTCTCACCCTTTATTTTGTAGAATCAGTTCCTGGGTGGCCACGATGCAAGATATGAATGTACTCTTGTTGTAAGGATTTTGGAACAATCACTTTTGGACTTTTCATGATGATTTTATTGTCTGACAAAATCTCATCTCTGTATGGAAAATACTGTTGCACATCTACTGGTAAACAAAATTGTTTTGAAGGCCATCTTTGACTGATAAAGAGGCTGAGCTTCTGGAGAACTGGATCTGAAGCTGTGTGAGTTCTACGTTCATGAAGATGTGTGGAAGAAAAATTTCTCACTTCCATGACTTCAAAATCAGATTGCTCATTGCCATGCTGTTCTGCAGTTTTCTAGGTAATTGGGATAATGTATCAGCAAGATAAAGAAGTGTGTCTTTTGTGAAAACAAGATTGAAACTGTACTTTTGCAATTTAAGCATCATGCATTGCAATCTTGCAGGAGCTGAGTGCATTGACTTTCTGAAAATAGTGACTAGAGGTTGGTGGCCAGTTTTTATCTGGATAGTTTAGCTATAAATATAATCATGGAACTTCAAACATGCAAACACAATTGCCAAAAGTTCTTTCTCAATCTGGGCATACTGCATCTCTGTTTGGGTAAGAGTTCTTGATGCATAGGCTACTGATCTACCCTCTTGAAGAACAACTGCACCTAGACCAAACTTAGAAGCATCATAGGAAAGAGAAACTGGTTTGTGGACACCATAGTATCTTAGAGTTGGTAGACTGGCAATTCTCTGTTTCAGGACATCAAATACTCTTTGGTGTTGTTCTGATCAGGACCAAATTACGTCTTTGCATGTTAGCTCTCTTAATGGTGCTGAAAGTTGGCTTAAATCTGGAAAGAACTTGCCTAGATAGTTGAAAATGCCAAGAAAATTTTGTAAGGCATGGACATTATCTAGAGCTGCCATCTCAAGAATAACTGTCTGCTTGGAAGGATTCGGTCGTAAGCCTGAAATGGTAGACAAATGACCAACATAAGTAACTTCTCATAGCCTGAATTTGCATTTCTGAGGATTCAGCTTAAGATTCATTTCATGAGCTCTTTCTAGAACTTTATTGAGGTTTCTATCATGTTCAACTTCACCATTGCCTCCTACTGGAATATCATTTACTATAACAGCACATGGATAGCCAGAAAAAATTGTTCCATTGCATGCTGAAAGACTTCACTGGCAGAATTTATTCCAAATGGCATTCTCAGAAATCTGCACCCTCTAAATGGTGTACTGAATGTGGTTAGCAATGAAGATTTTTGATCAAGCAAAATTTGCCAAAATGAGCTTTTTGCATCTAAGACAGAAAAAAACAGTGGCATTTGGTGTGAGGGCAGCAACTTCTTCGACTGTGCACATAGGATGATGAGGTCTTTTCAATGTTTTGTTTAAGTCTCTTGGATCAATACATATTCTGATATCATCTGAGCTGTTCTTGTGAGCTACAACTGTGGAAGATACCAATTCAGTTGGTTCTTCTACTGGACAAATTACTCCAAGCTACACCATTTTGTCTAACTCAGCTTTGACTGTGTTCTGCATAGCTACTGGAACTTTCCATGCTGGTCTGATAACTGAGCTGACCTCTGGTTCTAACTGGTAGTTTACCCAGTTTGTTTTCAAAAATATCAGCATACTCAGAAAAGATAGTTTGGGCAAAATCTGAGCTGTTCTCATTCAAACTTACATTTTTATTTATTTATTTTACATTTGTTTACTGGGATAGTCCGACTGGATACATGTCCATTTTCATCAGAGGCCCGGGGAGAAAAGTTCCAAATAGATTACACAAGAAGTTAGATAACATTAGAAAATATAAAACAAAGTGATTATGTACAGTGGTTTAGCAGTGTTCCCTAGTAGGGACTCACAATTCTCATCGACAGACACAATTAAACGCAAAAGATGTCAGATTGGTATAGAGCTTGGCGACGTAGTTGCATGTTATGATATTTACAGATTATGCTTTCGGTTTATACCTTAATCAGGGTTGGTACATGGGCAAAGCCAGTTCACTTTGAGATACTGTTTGAGGTTTTTTTTGAAGAGACTTTTGGAGGATTGTAGAGTTATATAGTTTGGCAACAAGTTCCAGGTTTTGCCAACAAAGTTAGCAAACAGGGATTCACCAGCAGAGATATTAGCTTTGTGGGTTTGGACGAGTAGTTTGTTGACTGACCGTAGGGATCTCAGGTTGCTATACGGCTTAATAATATTTATAACTGAGGGGGTATCCTCAGGGAGGTACAGAATTTTGTGCACTATTAAGAACTGATTTAATTGAAATAAGCTGGGCAGTTCTAGCCACTCTAGTCGTTTCAGGTTCTGGCAGTGGTGGGTTCTATAGGTGGAGCCAGTGGCGAATCTGGCAATATGGTTGTAGCTATGGGACAGCTTACTCAGTCTGGATTTGTTGAGGTCTGAGAGTACAGGCAAAGCATATAAAAGAGTAGAGAGTAGGTGTGACCGGGCGATTGCAGTCCAAGCCAGTGGGGTTAAAAATGTCTTGTTTCTATACAGTGATCCAAGTTTCTTATTGATGGTCTGCATGGTTCTGTTGACCTGTAAGTCAAATTTGAGATTATTGTCTATGATAACCCCTAGAAGTTTGGTGTATTGATCTGGGGAGATAGTGGTACCATTGTTGGACGTGACAGAGAATGAAAGTGTGGCAGATCTACAAGTGGAGGTGAAGAGTAAAAGTTTAGTTTTATTGGGGTTCAGCAGTAAGCGTTGGTTGGCGAGCCAGTTCTCAATAGTGTTAAATGTATTTTGGGTTAGGATTTGCAGTTCAGATGGGGAGGTGGCTGAGCAGATCAGAGTGGAATCATCTGCATATTGAATACAAGTAGCTTTAGGGATAGCAGTGTGAAGGTTGTTGATAAAAATAGAGAAGAGTAGGGGGCCTAGTATGGAGCCTTGAGGGACACCAAGTGTGAGAGGTAGCTGGCTGGAGAGTTTGCCCTGCCATAAAACCACCTGTTGTCTACCAGTGAGGTAGGACTGGAACCACTGGATTGCATGTTTATTGAGGGAAATAGATTTTAGAGAAAGAATAAGAAGTTCATGGTTGACCATGTCAAAGGCTTTTGATAGGTCAAGTAAGAGGGCGGTGGATATCCTATTGTCATTCCTGTTTTGGTTTATGGCATTAGTAAAGGAAAGGAGGGCTGAGATGGTGCTGTGGTATGGCCTGAAACCATGCTGGGAATTGGATAATAAGTTATTCTGTGTAAGGTATTGCATTAGTTGCATATGTACACATTTCTCCATTATTTTGGCTAGTGGGTAAAGAATGGCAATGGGTCTATACTTGGATGTCTGTAGAACTACCACCTGGTGAACCTCTCTGTTAAATGAAAGCAGTCCCATTTTCAAACTGTCTCTGAGGCCTAATAATGACTGTATGTGTCTCTTGACTATGTAAAACTGCAAGTCATAGATGTTTCCAGCAGAGTAACATGAAAGCACTACTGAGCCTTTGGTTTGAGTCTCTTCACCACCCTAAGCAACAAGCTTCGTACACTTTGTCAAATCAAGTTGCTCTGCAGCTCTTACTCTAGCAAACATTTCTGCTGACATAACATTGCACTTTGAACCAGTATCTACTTTGAACTTTACGGGACTCTCATTAATCTGAACAGTACAAAAGATTTCATTCTTTGCCCATAAATCTACTGCATTGACTGTTTCACCAAGCACAGACACACCATAAACATAAAACATAGGGTTGCACCTTTCTAATTGATCAATGTACCTCTTTGTGTGTTCTCTTTTATTAAAAGAATGTACCTTGTTTTATTTACAAAACCTTTTGAAATTATTCCACTTATTGCAAGAATGGCACTGCTGACCAAAACCTAAGCACTTTTCTCATTTGGGTTCATGGTTTCCACCACAATACGACTGTTGACTATGAGGCTAGCTGTAGGCTTTGCTGAGTCACCCCTGTGCTTTGCCACATGCACGCTAGGCCTTACTGAAGTAGCTCTGGATTTTGCCTTAGCTCAAGATATGGGGGTCATGTGTTTTGCTACAGAGGCCCAGGGTGTGGCACTGCCTATAGGCCTGTATCTTTTGATCTCATGCTGCATACTATCTACATGAGCTTTGGAATGTGCTGGAAAAGTTGCCCTCTTATATGTAAGCATACTTGTGTACCTTTCTGTAAACTTGTATATCTGACAAATCTCAATGGCCTTGTTTAATGTTAAATCACTGTCTTGAAGCAAGGTCTTTCTCACTGTGTCATTATTAATACCACACCTAAACCTGTCTTTCATCAACTCATCTCTGAAATCGCCAAATCTGCATGTTTTAGTCTTATTTCTCAAGTCAATTATATATGTTGCAAAAGTTTCACCGGGCTTTTGATCTCTTGTGCAAAAATAAGCATCTTTCATAGGTTCATAGGTTCATAGGCAGATACTAGGCTATCTGCCTAGGGCATTTATAAGCCTAGCCAGAGTGTGTTTGACTTTCGCCTCCCATTTAGATTTGTTAACTGTGCCTCTGTATAGTAGGTCACAGAAGATAGCCCTTTAAGGTTAGTTTACTGTGCCTCTGTCTAGCAAGGACACAGAAGAGATCCCGGGGTAAACTTACGATCTCCCATCCACTCGTCAAGATTTCTCTTGAAGAGGGTCAGTGAGGGGCTCTGCCTAACATGAATTGGGATTCTGTTCCAGAGTGAGAGGAGCCTCTGGGATATGAATCTGTCCCTCCAGCATGTCCTATTTATTGCTGTGCTGAGGTTTAAGTCCCTGGAGCGTGTAGCTCTAAGGGATATGGATTTCCTGAGGTGGAGCATGTCCATTAATTCTGGGTTAGACATGACTTTGTACGTCAGGCATAGATTGCCTCTGAGTAGGTGGTAAGCAACTGAGTAAAGCTGGAGTTTCTTTAGTCGAACTGCATAGGGCATCTGTTTGAGGCCCACGATCCTCTTGGTGAGGTACTTTTGGGGTCTCTACAGTTGCTGCAAGTGTCGGGTAAGGTACATCCCAAATGGGGCATTGTATTCAATTATGGGCCTGATGAGTAGAGGGGCACAATGACCTCTCTTGATCTAGATGTGAACCCTTTCTTGATAAGGTGGGCTATATAGAAGGTCTTTCTAACCACTTTGGCAATGTTATTATCAAAGGAGAGATTACTATCTACTTGGGTCCCCAAATCCCTAATTACTTCTTCCATACTTAATGGATTACCACCTATGTGGTAATTTGTGGGCACTTTGTTTTTCCCAAAGGGGATGACTATGCACTTTTTGGCATTTAACTTGAGGCCGTGGCTCTGGCACCAGGTATCCATTTCTGTGAGACCCTTTTGGAGGATGCTTGTGTCAGACGGAGAGTTGATTATGGCTCCCAGTTTGCAGTCATCTGCAAACTTGGTCAGCCATAGTCCTCCTGTGTAGCCTGTACCTTGGAGAAGTATATATCGAACAAGAGAGGTCCCAGGACTGAGCCTTGTGGGACGCCACTTGTAACTGATTTCGAGTCTGACATGGCACCTGCAATTCTGACCATGTGAGTTCTATCCCTGAGCCAGTTTGCAACCAATCTTGTGACATAGAGGTTGATATTTAAGCTGGTAAGCTTATTTATGATGCCCGAGTGGGGTATTGTATCGAAGGCTTTTGCGAGGTCCAGGTAGGCTGTGTGGACTACCTTCCCCTCATCTATGGCCTTGGTAACTGTTTCAAGGAAGTCAACTAGGTTTAAGAGGCAAGATCTGCCCTTAACAAAGCCAAATTGGGTAGGGTCCAGTGTCTGGAGGTTCCCAATGTCTTTGCTCCATAGCTTTGCAGACCAGACTAGTCAGGCTTATAGGGCGATAGTTCCTGGGGTCTGTTGTGGCACCACCTTTGTGGAGTGGGACCACTGTTGCTGTACGCCATTCTTTGGGTACATATCCTGTAGTAAAGCTGAGTTTGAACAGTGACTATATGTGAAGGTTCAGTTCTTCTTGGAGTTCATGTAAGACGCAGCCCGGGACACCGTCTGGTCCCATTGATGCTGTGTTTTTTGCTTTGGAGAGGGCAGCTTTCACCTGTGCATCTGTGATGTCTGGGAGGCTACATTCTGTTGGGACAGACATTTGCTCTTTTGGGGGGGAAGGGGGGGAGACGTTTGCACTGAACCTGTCTGCCAGGATGTTGGCAATGTCTGTGGGTTCAGTGTATTTTTTGCCATTTTGCACTAACTTAGAGCATATCTGGGAGTTGCCACCCAGATTCCTGACATAACTAAAGCAGGCCTTGTGATTATCTTTAGTGTCTTGGGCAATTTTTCTTTCGAAGCTGGCCTTTGATGATTTTATGAGGGATCGTAGTTTCTTGCTAGTACTGATCAGAGATGCCTTCCCTTTTTGGGATTTTGCTCTATCATGTAGTAGCTTCCTCCTTCTGCTGTATAGCTTATTTATGGCTGGGGTCCACCAGACAGGTCTCCTGCTTTTGGAAGAGTTGTTTTTATTTGGGATAGCACAATCCATGCATTGCTGTAGGTGCTCATAGAATGCGTTTGTAAATGATTCTGCGGTTCAGGCAGCATTTTCCTCTGACCCAGGGGCTTTGAAGGATTCCATCTCGGTTTTGAGAAGTGTGAAGTTTGCTTTTGAGAAATTTTTCACAGTGGTTTCCTTGGCTGGGGGTGGGGACGGGATATGGATGTCCAGAGAGATTAGTTTCTGGTCTGATCTTACCAATGAGCAGTTCACCTCTGGTGTGGAACATAGAGTCCCCATGTTGGTGATGACCAGGTCCAATATGTTGTCCCCTCTTGTGAGAGTGGTGACCAGTTGTTCCATAGCATTTGAGTTTATAAATTTTAGGAACCGTTGGGCAAGGGTGTTGGGGCTTGAGTAGTTTTCCCAATCAATGTTTGGGTAGTTGAAGTCACCCAGTATTATGGTGTTTGGAGAGATCTTCATATTCTCCAATGTTCTCAGGAAAGCCGAGTGGGGTTCCTGAGATTGGGAGGGGGATCTGTAGCAAGCTACAAACTGAAAGACCATTTTGCCCACTGTTAGTTGCACATGGATGGTCTCTGATGCTTCGTGCAGTGCCACTAACCTGGAGGTGTGGGTATCCTTGATGAATATGGATACTCCCCCTCCTTTTGTGTTTCGGTCCAAGTTTTGGGGCCGAAAAGCATGGTATGAGTTATAACTTGGTAGTGCTGGGGTGCTCTCAGAAGCCTTGAACCAGGTTTCTGTTACTGCATAGATATTGATATTCTCCATACTGAGGAGAGCCTCGAGTGCGTGCATCTTGAGGTTTAGACTTCTGGCGTTGAGTAGCATTACCCTTAGTTTTTTTCTCCTTGTGTTGTCTATGGAGGTGGATTTGTCTTTTGAGCCTTGCCTAAAAAAGGCACTATGGGGGTGGCAAGAGCCTTAGCCAGTATTTGAAAGCCCAGGGGTGACAGGTGTAAGCTGTCCCTAGCGAAGCAACGTGGCTTGTTGAGCATGTCATCCCAGGCTGACAGACACTGGATCCCCTTTGAATGACATCAATACTTTAGCCAATTGTTAAAATTGATAATTTTGTCTTTATACTGTGGCATCATTCTTGGTGAGGGCAAGATGCTACTCATGGTCAGGGTCATTCGTTTGGGAGTTACACATTTCTTTAAATTTACATTTTAAGCATTCAGAGTCTTTCTGCGTTTCAGCCTGTACCACAATATAGTGGTTGTCCACCTCCCCCGGCAAACACAGCAGGTGCATACACAAATGAATGTTATCTTTCAATGGCCTCTGAACCAGCTAAATTAAGCAGAATGAATGCTTATGTATGTGCATCTTTGACAGAAAAAGCAGCGTGTATGAAAATATCATATTCTTGCTCACTCTCCAGTTTTCTGCAATATTGTTGTCAAACAAAAGTGGAGCAGGTCTGTGAAATCCTTCTGCCATGCTGACAGATTATAGTAAAATGGTATGCAATCTTGACTCTTGTATGTACAAATGTGCACACACACCAGGTACTTGTAATAATATTCAAATGCACAAGAATCTCTTTGAAAGACTACACTTTGTGAAATATTCTTTGAAATGGCTATACTTTGTGATACTTTGTAACTGCACTGTAATACTGCACACACTTGCCAACACTTTGCATACTTCGGATACTTCAAATAAGTTTAGTTAATGTGAAAAAGTAGCACATAGCAAAAAATGTGGTTGTTTTTCCCTTTTTTGTACATTTTATGTGATTCTGATACAGTGGCAGCTGTTGACTTCAAATCAAATTGGGGCTGCAGGAGACAGCTGGATGGGTGGGGCCAATGGGAAGGGGTGTGGTCAACTAAAGGGGATGGAGCTATGGTGCAGTGGGATCAATGCTGAACATGCTTACTAATTTACATGAAATAAATGCTCAAGTCACTATGGCACATGCTAAATACTCTACACAGCACACATTGGTACATGTATATACAGGTTGAGACTTACCTCTGCAGTATGCTGCAAACAGTACTTCGTACTTGGTTTCTGCACCTGATGAGAAGCTGTGGTCTGGTATGGAACACATCAGGTCATACTGGATCCCCCCCACCCACCTTTTTCATGGAGGATCAAAAGGGAATGTTTTAAAGTTTCCCAAGCAAACACTATTCACATGACCACACCTGGTTCCAAATAAGTGCTTGTAGTCTTTTCTTTCAGCTGTTCCCATTAGGGGTTGCCACGGCAGATCAGTTTCCAATTTCTTCCTGTCCTCAGCATCTTGCTCTGTCACACCAACCACCTGCATGTCCTCTCTCGCCACATCCATAAACCTTATTGTAGGCCTACCTCTTCTCTTACCAGGCTGGCAGCTTCATCCTTATCATACTTTTCCCAATATGCCCAGCATCCCTTCCTCAGCACATGTCCAAACCAACCTAATCTCACCTCACTGGCATACAAATACTGTGGATGACTGACTTTTAAGATGATATCACTTAACTGGCCCAACATCATCTAAAATGGACACATATTCCTTGTTATGCCAGCATTATGGGGACTAGCTTAATATTAAGCACTAACCAGTACAGATAGGGTTAAGCATCAATAAAACAGTTTACAATTATCCTTGATGAAGAATCTGTTTCTTGCAGAACTGAGAAGGCAGTGCAAAAGGAGCAGACAGAAGATAGAGTACATGAAACAACTAGACAGCCTCACAAAGAGGATCTTAGGCCTTAAACACTTGTCCTATATATGGACAGACTCAAAAAACTCCAACTATTCACAGCCTCATATTGCCTACTTACAGTATAGTATAGCATGGTCAGCTACACATTGCAGTTTGCCCTTCCTTTCCATTGGACAGTTAAGATTCCAACCTAGCTCTGCCATGTACCCTGTCCATGGTTCGTTTAGCATTTGTATTCCTCTCCAAGACATGAGTAAGCTGTGTAGCTGCTATATGGAAATTTATTGCATTTGATTACTGGGAAAATCTGACTGAGCAATAAAACCCCTTTTCAGTGAGGCCTGGGGAGAAAAGATCCAACTAATAAAGATATATATACATAACATACATATGGTATGGTAAGATAACAAACATCTCTGCAGTGCTAAAGTAAAAGGAGTAAAATAAAATCCACATTGCCATACATACAATGCACGCATATGCTTTCACACTGCAGTCTACAGTACACAGAGTTTAATTCTGTATGTTTGTATGTATACCTAGCCCAGTTACACCTTCTGTGTATTTTGACTTGCATTAGCCGGCATAAAACATCTCTCAGGCTTGTGCGCATTTATTTAAGGTTACTTACGATGTGCAGATTTTAACTTATGTCAGATTCATTCAACAATATACATCTTGCAGCATACCTCTCAACCTCTGAGCAAGAAATCTGGAGAAAACCATGTATAAAAGTGGGACAAAGAAGGACCAAAAAATAGGGGCAATTTTTAAATATTGCTCTTACAAACTTAGAAAGTTGACAGAACAACAGGTTTTGCATTAGTATGAATTTTCTGAAGGGTATATGAAGTCTGAAACTCCAATGTCTGTCATTACTTTCTAACTTCAGTCTTTAATGATTTCCCTTATGTCACTTAATGTACATTTTGATTTCCCACTTCCACCAGTATCCCTCATTGGCAGTGGCGACAAGTACTGACTGAGGTTTCTTTTTGGGGATAAACTCTTGGCTAGGCTTGTAAGGGCCGCAGGGGCATTAGCCTAGTAACCTCCTATGATGCTATTTAACACACACTAAAACTAGAGAAAAAAAAACTTACAAGAGCAACTGACATCACAGTTAAACAGGCAATATCTGATAGCACTTTTCAAAGTGTAAAGGAACTACCCAGGTGTTTTGACTAAGTTTCCTCAAATCATGAATGCAATATTGGCTCTCTCCTGCAAATAAACAGTGCCAAATGGGACAAATTGGATCAATGAGAATAAATATGTAAAATTTGCTGTGGTGAATGCGGTTATGTTATGCAGATCCTGTATGCTTATGGATAGGACCCTTTACACACAATGCCTCACAAGGTCTTGGCGTATGTGCCGAGGGCTCTTGAACTTTCAGTAGAAAATAATCCTACATCTCAGTCTCCAGCAATGTATTGACATTAGTCTTATCATATTTCTGCTTAGTTTCTTGCCATACTATGTGGAAATTTATATATATATATATATATATATATATATATATATATATATATATATATATATATGTAGTATTGTATTTCTATCCATTCTATATATTCCTTTATTGCATGTTATGTAATTACTTCAGAAGTATGTATACTTAAAATGTGATCTTTGTTTATTATCTTTGTCTTACTATGTTTACTTAAACATTTTTTGGGAACTTTTCTCCTCGGGTCTCTGCTGAAAAAGGGCTTCTAAGAACCCAGACAGAATAAGCTGGTTAACAAATGTAAAAAAAAATAAAATAAAATAAATACATCTAAATGTATGAAAACAACAAAACAGAATAAGTACAGTAATTACACAGTGGCACACTGCAGGACTTGTCCATTCTGACCCAAAAACTGCAATTTGCAGGACTGATGTTCTTTATCCTTAAATGAAATGCAAAATATGTACACTGTCCTTCAAATGAAAAAAAAAATCTTTTCACTAACAAGAAGATCTATCATGGATGAAACAGATATCTTACCCTGAATTTAATACCAAATCTTGCTCTTATTAGAAAAAATTCCAATTGACTCATGCACTGAGGCCAACAACCTCTGTCCATGACTCATATACCACTGCAGAGCCAAAACAGTTAGGCCTCTAGCCCATATCTATAACCTCTACCTCACAACAGACACTTCACCAACAATTTGGAAATCTGTACTTTTTTATGTCAGTTCCAAAGGAACCAAAACCAACAGCACCAGTCAATTCAGACCTTTCTCCATATAGGCAAAATCAATGCTAAAAAAGCTTGTCTGTAACTAACTCACTACCTACCTCCCATAAACAGCATGCATTTTTGTCAGGGAGGCGTACAATCACTTCACTCTGGACCCTGACTGACAACTTCTTAACCAACATGCATAGAAGTAACACTGTATTCATTGAGTTAGCTTTGGCTTTTGACACATATGGTCACTCTAGTCTCCATAACCACCTAATACACATTAGTATCAGCACATAAAGCATTCACTGGCTCAACACCTTCCTCACTAACAGAGCATTCCAAAAAAATTGTCTCTTCTCTCTGTCTACCCCCACATAACTGGTTTAAAATCCTGGCATCTCTACCCTTCTTCAGTAAACTACCTTTCAACCTACTCCATCTTTAACTTCTTCAATATGCTGACAACATGGAAATCTTTAGATCCAGTCCATGATCAATGATCATACCAAGAAATACAAACTCAACTCCAAGCATACATCTTAGAAACAAAAACAAATGGACTCAACACAACCAAAATTCAGTGCTAAAAATATCCATGGTCTTTGGTGCGAACAAAACACTAACTAAATGCCCAACCCCCTCCACATCACAGACCAACCCAATTTACCCAACAACCTTATTGAGACAACCACTTTCTTAAATACATAGGCGTTTGGCTTGATCAGCCCCTTAACTTCCATATGAAAAAAACTCACATCCAAAATCAACTGTCTCTGGATCCAAAAACTCACAGACAATTTCTCTCTCCTCCCATAACTGCAGCCATGGGAAAGGGTACAGTACAGTTACAGTTACAGTACACTGCAAATCAGCAAATCAGAAACTAGAGGGTTGGCTGGCATGGCATGGCAGTCAGATTAGGTAATATAATATATAAAAATATAAAACGCTGACTTACCTTACCTCAAAAAATAAATGATGAAGAGTGTTTGGTTTGTTTTGACTGTCACTGTCCATGTTTTGTTTCTGACCATCACAAACAACAAGAGGCTTTTTTTAGCTGGCTGACAGACTTGGGAATCCAATCCAGCACTCCAGAAATCTTCATTTCCCCATAGCAAGCACAGTAGTAACTAACCCCACCAGTATAGTAAGCAGAAGCAGAGAAGCACCCAAACTAAAGAAACTAAGAAAGTCAGGAATCAGATATTATATTATCTGCCAATTAAATTGAGCAAGCAAGCAAATATAGTCACTAGCACCTGCGTACGGTAGCAAACAAGCAAAGTCTACTCTGCAAGAAGAAGAGAGAGAGAGAGTACTAATAAAATTAGTGTTCTCCTATTCAAAAATGTACCTGCCCTGTCCTGCACTGGCTGTTAATACTGATTGTTTCTCACTCTCTTTTTCAGAAAGAGAGCGAGAACCAATCAGTAGTCACTCTGCCATTCACGTCACGTACATGCCTGCGTACGTGGCAATCCACATCCCTTCCACTTTAATGTGCAGTTACCGCACAGACTTTTGAGCATCACGCACTGATGCAGAACTCCTTATACTCTGGACTGCTTTTACAGCAGTCAGAAACAGTCCAGGCAGCAACCAGATGAGGAAAAAATAAATAAATAAAACACGGAACTCGCCGAGTAAAGCACATGCGCAGTTCGAGTTCCGAGACTGCGAGTCTTTCGGACTTGTTTTTTTATGCAATTAGCCAATTTTATATAATTAAAAAAATATTTTTGTTTAACTGTTGTGCTTTTCTTTTTCTTTACACAGCTGGGAGGGCTGCAGTCCTGCAGTCTGATGCTACGAGCCGCCACTGTAATCTGATATTGTTTCAAATGTTTTCATACTTATTTTGAATATTTTTATCAGTATGTCATAGTTTCAGACATTTTGTTTAATTGGAAATTAGTTTTGAGCATTATGAATGGGTCGTTTTATATTCATTGCAAGACAAATCATTTAAGTACGTTTTAGTACCTGAAATTTGTTTTTGACCTGTTTACCAGTCATTTGAACAGTAGGGATGATCAACTCATGTATATTCCTCCATTTCTAATTGCACGCCTCATGGTCTTGACTCTGGATCCCATTCTGACAGCATGTCACTTGTCTTGTACATCTCAATATGATGAAAAGGCTCAGGTGGTCATTTAAGTAGTTTATTACATACAAACACATCAGGATGGATGGCAGGAACATTAAACTTAAACTAAATGACTGACTGTATACATGCATGATATCACTGACTGCTCACTCAAAAATGGCACTCTTGCTTGCATGTGCTCAGTACCCACTGATTGGAATGCTTCTTAAAGATATATCACACTCTCTGATCTACAGTGACATTACTCACCTGTGAGCAAGATTCTCATAGCACCTGTAACAGCTTTGGCTAGAGGATGTCATGCCTCAGTTTTATGTCGAGGGCCCTCATATCCCACTTGCAATATGTATTGGTAGTGGTCATGGTAGAGGAAGTTAAGGAAAATGTTTGTGTACTCCATGCATCACCATTAAGCCTTATAATCTACACTACCATGACCAGACATGTTTTAGATCACACAGGTAGCAGAGAAATATAGTTTGCATCTCCTGGCCAAACCCTTGATCCAGATTGCCAACTGCTGTACAAAATGGGATAACTCAGTTGTGCAGCCTGCGGTGGAACTATCACATATATATATATATATATATATATATATATATATATATATATATATATATATATATATATATATATATATATATATATATATATATATATATATATATATATATATATATATGTGCACCATATTGCAATATTTGTACAGTAAGTTATGAGGTGTGAAAAATGGCAATGATATCTGTGCAGCCCAGGTTGAAGAAATAGAAGCAAATTTATGACATTAAACATGACATGCAACCTGGGTAATTCAGAGAATAATTACTCGAACCTCATTTGCATAATCACTGCATCTTGATGGATGGATTTACACAATGTAAGCACAAGCAGATTGCAGTGAGCCTTATTGTACAACAGAAGATATTGCAGAGTTGCTAATCTGAACAAGGGTTGCAGGTGTATCAATAAATACTTGGTAGAGACACTGGACTGTAACTTGTTGAAGGTAGGTGCATTTCTCTCTTAATATTTACTTGCAAATTTAATTATTGCATGTGAATGTATTCACTGCCATGCAATATTGCTTTTGTCTGAAGCTATGAGAACTCCCTGTTGCATAAAGAAAAAATATAGTTAAATCCTACGAAAGTTTTATGCTATAGGGATAATGCAAGTAATGGGAGAGACACCCTGGAGTAATGAAGAAGTGCAGATTTTAACTACATCAGGCTGGAATTAAGATAGGGCATGGTGCAACACATTTTAATTTGTGGATAACTGTATGTATAGTACATATATGGTGATTTTTAACTTAGATAAGGAGACATTGTTGGTAGTAAGATCAAATGCTTTGTTCAAAGGTAGTATATATTTTTATTTTAAGGAGGGGGTGAAAGTTGACATGCTATCTATGCAACCTGTACAGCTGACATGGTGAGAAGTGTGGGTCAGGGTTAAGTATGTGTAGGAGATACAAGGTCAGTTGCATAAACAGGCAATCATGGGTACTGTGAGGCAATGAGTGGCTAGTGGCAGCCAGTACCAGCATGCTGACATAAAGTGCTTTCCATAGCCACAGAATTATGTCTGGAAAGGTTCAGCCGGAGAGCAGCAGTGTCACTAATGGAAAGAAAACAAGAAAGGACAAGTTGTACAAGTTCTCAGATGCTGAAAATGAGGTGCTAGTGCAGGCCTTCCTTCACCATGGCTAAGGGCTCTTCAGGCAGGCTGCAACTGCTCAGTTCTACCAAGACTGTGCATGGAAAGGTAAGTGACAGACATCAATGTTGTTAGTGGCCAGGACTGCACTCATGAGCAGGTCTGCTGTAGGGCCACAGATATCACCTATGGGGCCAAAAATAGAGCTGTTTACCCTGCACAGGAAGGTAGGTCAATATGAAATAAGCTGTTGGTCGAGCAACCTCTGATGGAGACGGAGGAGTACCTGGCACCTATAACAGGAAGTATAACATCTGTATATCCCCACAGTGTAGTGTTGTGCCTCAGAGTAAAGCTTAATGGGCCCAAAGGACATCAGTTGGCAGCTGAAAAGCTATTTGTAGTGTTACATACTATCCTTGATATTGCAAAGTTATATGCATAAAAGTAGCACTATATTGACAAAAATAGAGTAATTAACAGTTTGTGTAGGTTGGCAGAATTATGCATCCTTATCTTCATATAAGGATTTTTTCAAGCAACCAGGTCTTTGTAATATAATTTCCCTTTAGCTGTTATATGTGGATTATCTCACTTTGCTGATCTCAGCAAAACACATTTTCAGGATGCAAAACTGTGAGCTTGGATTAGTGTTTAAGTCTACGAAAACTGCTGTGTCTCTTTTGTTCCTTGCTAACTTCTAAAACAAGATCAGAATAGGAAAATGGTGGAACCTTCATAATCTGTGTCATGAAATGTGGAAATGAAAAAAATGAAAGGTACTGAAAGGTTTGTGGGTCATAAACTAGATTTAGATTGTAGTATATGGAAAAATAACTTATATAAGACTAGCTACACTAAGTTAGAAATGCACTCAGAGATAAAAACAGCAAGTTTGTATGTTAGATATGATCAGTGGGCCAAGAGAAGAAATTTGACAATAAACATATAAAATGCAAAATCATCTATTTATCTGTTTGGCTTTGCTCTGCACATCTATAATTAAACTGAAGATGTTTATATGTACCACATGCAGACAACACAGTACTTATGGGAAATGACATAACAATTGTAAGAGTGTACATCCATTTTATACTGTACATACCAATATACCAAGACAATGCTAGCTTCAAGACAAAGGAATGTATTTACACTTTGAGATACTAACCCGTGTGTTAACTTTGAAACATGCCTATATTACACAGTGTACAATGTGAAACAGAGTGATCTATCCAAACTTCTAGGCATTTAAAAATATGCATATTATTATGGAGCTGTCTTATGCCTAGAATACACTAATAAGGATGCAATGACCTTAACTTGGCAGTAGTGGTAGATTAGAATCAAATATTTATTTTTCTCTAGACTAACAGAGCTCTCTGTTTTCAAACCTTTCACAGACGTAATAAAAACTCATCAAGCATTCTATCTGAGAAAAAAAAGAAAGCGGGAGCAATAGGAATGACGACCTGGTCATATGCGTGTAACTGACTTATATCATCTCAACAGCATATAGGAATGATGACCTGGTCATATGCGTGTAACTGACTTATATCATCTCAACAGCATATAGGAATGACGACCTGGTCATATGCGTGTAACTGACTTATATCATCTCAACAGCATATAGGAATGACGACCTGGTCATATGCGTGTAACTGACTTATATCATCTCAACAGCATATAGGAATGACGACCTGGTCATATGCATGTAACTGACTTATATCATCTCAACAGCATATAGGAATGACGACCTGGTCATATGCGTGTAACTGACTTATATAATCTCAACAGAGTATAGGAATGACGACCTGGTCATATGCGTGTAACTGACTTATATAATCTCAACAGCATATAGGAATGACGACCTGGTCATATGCGTGTAACTGACTTATATCATCTCAACAGCATATAGGAATGACGACCTGGTCATATGTGTGTAACTGACTTATATCATCTCAACAGCATATAGGAATGACGACCTGGTCATATGTGTGTAACTGACTTATATCATCTCAACAGCATATAGGAATGACGACCTGGTCATATGTGTGTAACTGACTTATATCATCTCAACAGCATATAGGAATGACGACCCGGTCATATGCATGTAACTGACTTATATCATCTCAACAGCATGCTAGTTTATTAATAAAATGAAAAGATGAAGACAAAGAGCTGACTGATGTGCTATATCAGATATAGCCTTGGTATATGCTAAGTGATCTCTTCCTCTTGAAAATGGTATGTCAGATGCAAGGGTTATCAGAGATGTAGGACATCCTCCGTAGTTGCATTACAAGATTCAGATCAGTTGAGCCAACAATAAAAAAAAAACAACTATCCAGGCATACGGCAGCTAGCTGCCTTAGTCCAATTACTGACAGTTTCTGTGGCCAAGGTGATACACCCCCTGCTCCAACTCAGAAACAATGCTGGTCTTGATAAACTTATTTGACTTGCAAATAGCAAAACTGCTCAACCACCATCTTTTCCTCAAGAAACTTAACTAAACAGAGTAATGCTGAGATCACAAAAGGAATATCAATCATGCCATGGTAAGCACATTTGGGAGATGAACCTAAAGGCTTTCTTCTAATTAAATGGGACACATGAATAACTGTATAAGAGATCACTGATGTGCATAAAGGGACCTGGCATGAGGTCAACACTTGCCTTTAGGAATTTTATATAATAGGACCTTCCTGTAGGCGTAAAGCCCTAGCTGTGGTCCAGACAACTCTGGTTGAATTAGTAGGTAGGACAACTGACAGAACAGCAGGGAAGTGATGGGTGTGCCCATCCCAGGTAGGCGGGTGCTCGTTGATACACTCTCTAAGGGAAGGCATGGGCCAAAGAAGGGAGTTGCCCTTAGAAGTAATCACTGAGCACAGAGACATGGAAATGGAGTGGGTATGTCATAAACAAAAGATCCCCCACAGAGGAAAGCACAGATGTGCGTAGCTCCCAGGACACCCTCAGGATTCATGACCAGCCCCGGCAAAAATAAGGAGTAAGTCCATGGGATTGGTGAGTAGCTGGTAGACCTGGTGTGGACACTAGGTACTGGGGGGGGACTGGGCCGGTAGTAGTGAGTAACAAAAGGGACAAAAAAAACTGGGCGACGCAGTCATGCAGTGGGGTGGCACAGTGGTGCAGTAGTTAGGATTGTTGCCTCACAGAAAGAGGTTCTCCAGTTCGATTCCCAGCTAGAGTTACTTCTGTATGGTGTCTGCATGTCCTCCCTGCATTCATGTGGGTTTCCTCTGGGTGCTCCAGTCTCCTCGCACATTCCAACGATATGCATCTGGAGTGTTTCTCCCAGGGCCTCTGCTGAAAATGGGCTCTGCCCCAGTCAGACTTTCCTGATAAACAAGTGTTAAATAAATAAATAAAACCCTCCTGTACTAGGTCTCCCTACATCAACCATGGATGTTATTTATTTATTTATTTATTCACGTAGTTATGCAATATATTTTTAAAATGAGTGATCCTTCTTAACTAGAAAATGTATGCTAGCTTTAGTAAACAGGATAATCTCCCTGGTACATCTGAAGCACTGCATTACAAGTAAATCAACAAAAAGGTCTGTGACTGTATAAAAATTTTAGAAAATACGGTTCAATACAATGATAATAAAAGAGAAATTTTAAGGACCATCATAGTGTTAGGGGCAGTCAGTGGAGGAATAGTTGATGGCTTACAAAACAGATGTGAAATGCAAAAGAAGAAAACATTTTTTTTTAAATCTTAACCCTGTTCCTTGTTAATCAAAAACATGCATCTGGAGTGATTCTCTCCAGGCATCCGCTGAAAACGGGCTCTGTCCTATTCAGACTTTCCTGGTAAACAAATGTTAAATAAATAAATAAACAAATAAATAAATTAATTAATGAATTAATAAATAAATAAATAAAATAAATAATTCCACAGAACAGTACAAGGAAGAGCAAGATGACTGTGGGTGTTATAAAAATTGATAACAGAATTCTAAGAATTCAGGCGTTAAGGATAAGTTAAAGCATGCAACAGGAAATGACATAAGTAGACTACCAGAAAATCCAGGAGCAATAAAGAAGAGTAAATACTATGCAGTTTAAACATGAAAAAAATTAAAAAGACAAACATCAGAGTCAGATTTTTTCTTATTTTTTGTGTGGCTACAAGAAGAATATAGAACAGCATATTCTGCTCCTTTAGCAGCAGTGGAAAATGTATCTCACATATATTATGTGAAATACTTTTAATGTAGTACAATTTCTCATGTTATCATGTGGTTTACATTAAATTAAAAAAATAAACTTGTATAAAGTAGAATGCATTTAAATATTGCGACAGATGTAATGAATGTGAGGTTCATCCAAATGTTATGGTTCAGAAATTATGAATACATCGGTGTCAAACAGGATGTGATTGAACATAACTGGCAGAAGATTTTAAACAAAGAATGAAGTTAATGATGTTAAAGTGTTACATGACAGTGACAAATTGATATAGTAATGGAAGCTAATGACATCCTGTACTCTTGATAAAGCACAAATTCATCAGCTCCCTGATTCATTCTCCTGTCCAAATCAATTGCTAAACATTCTCCCAGGAATCACATGCCCTCCCAGTCAAAGACATTGATGATATCACTCAACTTTATTAACGTTCAGACCACAGAGCAAACCGATTACCCGAGTGTAGGTGTGTGTGCACATGTGCATGCGCGTGTGTGTGCATGTGTGTGTGTGTGTGTGTGTGTGTGTGTGTGTGTGTGTGTGTGTGTGTGTGTGTGTGTGTGTGTGTGTGTGTGTGTGTGTGTGCGTGTGTGTGTGTGTGTGTGTGTGTGTTTGTGTGTGTGTGTTAGTGTGTGTGTGTGTGCATGTAAGTGTGTGTGTGTGTGTGCGTGTGTCTGTGCATGTGTGTGCATATGTGTGTGTATGTGTGTAGGGTGATTGAAATTGTTTGCAGTCACATAAATAGCTGATGCAGTGGTGTAACATACAATAGATATCTTCATATTCAATTATTACCAATATATAAAAGATAGAGGGGATGGACAATGCCACCTGGCATAATCACAGCAGATACTTGCCAGAAGTGCAGAGAACATTCCCTGGTCGATTAAACTGTTTAAGGACGTTTGTCTATCAACTGCTGCTGCTGCTGTTGGGTGGTTTGCTAGAATTAGTGATTTGTGCTACCAGTGATTAAATAACTACTGGTTAACATTACAAACTGCCATGTTGCTTCCAACTACAAAAAAGCTATTTTTTCCTTTTTTCATTTGGATTAAAATGTAATCAGTTGTGTTTCTCTTGGTGTAGCTTTGCTTAGGTTAATGAACTGTAGTAAAACACATATGGAGAACTATGGCCCAAATGTAGTCTATAGCCCGGTGTAGATTGCCAGATTTATTGGTCACATAGAAGAGAGGGTTGATTTTTGGCCATTTGGACCTGTCTGGCCCAATATGACCTCGCTCTCCCATACTAGGTTATGACAGGGTCATTATGCCTTAGATGGACCAGATATTTGCATGAAACACAGTACTATAAAGTCCAAGGTGTTTTCATACTGGTAGTCATGTTACCAGAATAATTTTAAGTCTTCTTAAGGGAGTGGACTACATTTCCCATCATCCATTACAAGTGCAGCTTCACACCCTTTGTATGACTTGCAGTGTTAACTGTCCACTCTCTTATACTGTTAAGGTGCTGTTTGATTAACCATCTAGTTAGGAGTGAAATAGTCACAGAGAAGTGAAATGTTAGGTGTGTGTGCTGACAGATGAGAGGCACAGATGGAGAGAAAAATTATTCATGTGACTAAAAGTGTAAAAACAGCAATGGAAACAATTTGACTTATAAATATACTACAGGGGTATCCCATTTTCAGGGATTCATACAAAATTAGGAACAAGTAGAAACTGGTTTCAGAGTTGCATACTAAATAGGGGGCAAGTAGAAACTTAAGGTTAAAAAAATTAATGGACTGGAGTGGGGTTGAGTTTGGAGGGAAGTATATTACGGAAAGCTGAACAATTTGTGTGGGCTTTGCTAGTTTTCTCACTTGCCAAAATATGATAATTCTTGACAACTCGAAATTACCCCTGCATGAAATCCTTATAGTTGTCCTCCTGACCTGTTATATGGCTGGAAAAGAAGAAGTGAATGATACATAGTAACAATCTTAAGGCCCCACAATTTTATAATATTTCACAATAGACAGTCTGGGTTACTCATTCATATAGTTTTCCAGGACCAACAAAAACACATGTAGACAATACTGGTAAATACCTTTTATGAAACCAGTAGTTAACAAAGATAATAACCTGATCTAATTTTCCATGGCTAGGAAGGAATCAGTATGGCTTGTAATTAGATAATATCTCCAAACCAAAGTGGGGCCACTAAACATAATGTGTTTTTTTTTTCCCACAAGCTCCAGTTTTTTAACTTGAAGTGATGTGACATGCCATGTCTCCAGAGGCATTTTTCATTACCAATGCCTAGAAAATCGTAATCTGTTCTGCACTTCACTGACACTTAACTGGCATCACATCTCACCTCCACATTTCATACTGTAGATGGTGATCTGATACATGAGCTGATACACCTCAAAGCAACTTTTTGGGATGATTTCCTCTGGTGTGTGGGTGTGTTTGGGGGGGGGTGGTAGCCGGCTTAAAAGCATTCACTAATGAACATCGCCAGAAGGCCTGGCTTCAGAAGGCATCCAATCATCCCTTTTCTAGGGAAGATTCCCTGAACCTCTAATTGGACCATCATGGGGAACCTTTTTGAGCACTGTCTGGTCTTTCTTTTGCTGACCATGCTTCCTAGGTGCCCCCAATAAAAGTATAAAGTTCAAGATAACATAGTTCTAAGAACTTTAAGAAAATTGTAACATTACTGGAATAAAATAGAGGTATTGGATTAAGTATCTACAGATATAAATGCTCAGTTAATGTTTTAGTAGCAACTATTCAGTTTAAATGTCCTCTCACTGAAACCAATACATATAATTACTGTGCAAAAAACTCTGCTTGGCAATTCATTGCAGTCAGTGTGAAATCTTTTTACTAATCTCCAATACATCTTACTTTGTTTTGGTGTGAAATGTTGCCACAGGTTATTCTAACAGTCGACAAGTTAGAATCTTTACAGCTTAACTCTGATATAGTATGCTTGCCAGATGGTAAACACAGAAGGGCAAATAAACCCCTCTGAAAGTCATGACTCATGGTAATAATAGCTGTTTAAATTTAGGAATGCAGCTGCAAAATACTGTGGCCAATAAATTAAAGAAACTGAAGTATTTATTTTCCATTGTGAATATCTTTGTGTGTGTCCCTCAGGAAATGCTAATATGATGTAACAAACACTCATTAAAGGAAAGCATCCATAAAAGTGAAGGTGTGCTATTTCTAAATACTGTCAGAAAGAAAAACGGGCATTTCTTAACAGTTGCTCAATCAAATATTTTATTTTGGCCAGAAAAGAGGCAGTTATAACTCTAATGCTATCCAGAGATACATAGAGGCCCAAGTGGGGCTTTGGAGGTGTTCTATGATATCCTCAACATTTGCTACTATGAAGTGGTACTCTGTCCAGGCTGCATATCTCACAGATGATGTATGTTTTTTTTTTAATTTATTTCCTTCATTTCTGATCACTTTTCATAGCAATTACCTGGAGTACATTACTATGCATATGACATCTGTGTTAAAAAACCTTCCCTATAGTACAACAGATCTTACTGTCATATCAATATACTGACCATGTTACTCTGAATATGAATGGCATTTGCTCTCTTGAACTTTGTTAACCTGCAAATCAAAGTTCTGTTCCACTGCAGATCTCATTCATAACATTTGTTTTGTTTTATGCAGCATACTGGTTCACTCAAAAATTTTTCAAATGTTAATAAATATTTCCAGTAAATAAATAATGCATGTTAATGACAAATTATTACCTTCAAAAACTGACTGAAGTGTTAGCTTAGAAAACTAGAATCTACATTAAATGAAAAATAATGCTGATAAGTGGTTAGATCTGCAATAAATACATGAACAAACAAATAAGTAATATAAAATGGTTGCCCAGAAAGTTAAGTTTATGTGCAAATTATAATCTTTAAGAAACAAAAATGTTTTCCCGAGGTGTGGGAAAATGGTACTTCAGCCTGTATTGTTATGTTTAACCCATTTCTTTCATTTTATTTGTCTTTCTTACTGTGAAATAAACTAAAGCGAAGCCAGACCAAAAAAAAAAAAAATGCTTATAAAAACTTGGGAAATATATGTAATCAGGTGATGTCCATTGACCTCTACCATGGGAATACTTACTCTGAAAGATTTGCATATTTTTTAGTATTTCTTTGAATTCACTAGCACATTGTCTCATTACGACCTTTATTTAGTCGTAGGTTATGGGGGGTGCAAACCTGTCTTGACACTAAATATGCATAATGTAGAGAAAATGATATTAGATAGCATGATCAAAGGAAGCAGACAAACTTACTCATGCAGGATTTGCACACTTACAGGCAGTTTGAATGATTACTGGCTAAATGTTCACAGGTCTTGAGAAAAAGTCTTTGAATCTGAACAGACATTCCCCATGAAAATCCATGTGGAGACAGGGATGTTACACAGGTTCTGCATAGATGTGTACTAGAAATTCCCAAGTCTGAGGCCCTCAAAGACCACTGTCTAGCAAGCAGAGACTCAGGTCTCTGCTGTTCACCCCCAAAATAGACTGCGTGTTGGGTGAGGTATGGTAGCCTTGTGGAGAGTGGAGCTTCTATACCTCCCTAACATAAGTAGTCAAGTACAAGCAGTGTTAGTACAGCAGCTTTGGAGAGGATTTGGGAGGGGTGGAAGTATAGTTTAGGACTTCAGTTAGTGATTGGGAATGGAATATAGCTTTAAGATGGGTAGAGCTTTAGGTTTAGGGAGCAGGAAGGGAGTTTAGGGTTATGGAGCTATTGGGGACTTTGTGATTAGAGAGGGGGAGGGGAGATTTAGGTTTAAGGAGCAAAAGTTGAGTTTAGGGTTAGGGATCAAAAGTAGAGTTTTAGGATTAGGGATCACTCCAGGACTTTAGGATTAAGGATTGGAAGAGCAGAGTTAAAGTTCAGAATAGGGACCAGGTGGGAGTTTTATGGTTAGAGCTTGTGTTCTAGAAGGGCTGTGAGGCTCAGTAGGTCTGGGTGGTGGAAAGGCTAGATAAATAACTAGAATCAGGCTACTGGGAATTTAGAGCAAGTGGTAGTTAGCAAGTTCTTTCTAAGCTACTAACATGTGAGCACTTGCAATAGATCCTCTGCATAGAACTCATGCCAAGTTTTAGCACCTTATTCTTTTTTCAGTTCTAATTTTCTTCTAATTTTCCACTTTATTAACTTTCTGGAGGTTAACTATGTCCAAAAGAAGGCTAATATCACACTTATGGTCTTTGTAGCAGATAATATCATATACCAATCAGTTATTTGCATTTGTAACCAAAGTACTTTCTTTCTTTCTCAGCATTCTTCTTACTGGTACCACATTACTTTTATGAGGACAGCAGTTATGGCACTGCAAATTATTAGTAATATTGCCTTATTACTGTCAAGTCATTTACCTGATCTGTATATTCATGCAATTAATCAATGTATCAGAAAGTAAAAATTAACATATCACTTTCCAGTCATATTACTGTCTCAAGCATCTGTCAAAAGACAATTAACAAAAATAAAAATAATTAAATATATTATCGATGCAATGTACCTTAAAACATTTAATGTTGTGCTGTAATCTGGGTCTTCTAGCTCATTAAACTCAACATAAATGTCTGAGTTTAGAAAATAAATTACACAAGGCAGTACTATACAGAAAAAAAATGTAAATGTCAATTTGAAATAAATAGCAGCATTATTTTATAGCAAACACATGTAATGGAACTCAGAGGAGATGAAGCAGATTATACAGTGCATGATCGCATTTCCACTCAGTTTCAAAATGTAAAGAAAAACCTAAAGTCCAAGTTCACTTAAATGTTTCAATTCACAAAACAAAACACCAGCCAACAGTTTAAATGAGCTGGGATGGAAAAGAATTGCAGCAATTGGGAAATAACTATAACATTTAGAAAAATGTATTCAGGTCAGAAAAAAAGGCCACAAGTTTTCTAATGTAATGCAGATGTGTTTAATCAATCTATTTTAAAAAGGGTTAATGAAGCCTAATAGAAAACAGTGTAACACATTACTGACATTAATGTTAAAAGTAGTTACACTTTTTGTACTTCTAACCTATATATGAAATGCCAATAAAGTATGTTCCATAAAAAAACAAATAACAGAAAACCAAAATAGTCTCTAAAAGCTAAGCATATTCAGTACAGGGGGGCCCACATCCTTGCACAAGGCTGTTGTGCACAAGACATTTTTCATTTAATTTACTTTATTTTTTATGAGAAATTGCATCACTGATGATGTAGATTCTGTTTTATAGCAGGCACACCAAAGTACAGACAAAGCAAAGTACTACATAAAGAAGTTTGAAAAAAAAGAAAAAAGAAAAAGTAAGCCCGACAAAAGAAGGGTGTTATAGCACCAATGTAACAAATACTTTTTTTACAAGATCTGATAGTGGACTGACATTGAAGTAGTTTAAGATGTTGAACCAATCATCACTTTCAGAATGCTTATCACGTACCTATTTGAACTCCATGTTGTTGTGTCTTTCGGCTTATCCCGGTTAGGGGTCGCCACAGCAGAACTCCGGTCCGCTAATGATTGGTAGTTGATTTTTACGTGCCGAGTTACCAGCTCTGATGCACAACCTTCAACGAAGACACGCCCATTCATGCATGCCTCCACACAGAAGATGCTCTAGCTGAGAATCAAGTGCGACAACTTCTTTCTGTGAGGTGACAACGCTACCGCAGCACCACTACCGCGGGTACTACCTATTTGAATTCCATGTATCAGGATAAAATACTCTTAGTAAAACAAAGTTCATTCAAGAATATAATGATGCATTGAACCATTTATCTGTCTAGTCTATTTTCCCTCTCAGTCTAATAGTACTGTTTCCCATTAGCGTGTCTAAGCACATCTGAACTGAACATGATGCATAATTACAAAAACACAGCTATAAGGTAATGGATAGACATGTAAAGTTGGAAAAACAAGATGTTAAGATACAACAGAAGTCTGTTGGTTAGCTGGGAGAGGTCTAGGGTTATTAGCCCTACATATGCATGGTCATTTTCAAGTCAGGAAAAAGGAATCCTGGGTTTATCTCCAAAGTTGTAGTACTTAAGTGATGGAGTGAAAGAAGGCTTAAGAAAATAAGGCTAAAAGTAGGGGAACTTTTTTTTCCACCAAGACAACAGAATGACTATGGGAAAGGACTATGAGGTCTGATTTGTAACGATGTGCTCTGCATGCAAGAAATGAGATAGTATACACTCAGTCATGATGTTGTGTAGTGTTCATCTAAGTAGATCCAGAGCTTAAAATAAAGAGCACAGAGCTCCACTTTATAGATTTCGAGTCAAGTAGGATTCATGGTATATCCTTAAATCCTAAATGAATAAACTGGAAGTAGAAAAGGAAATACATGAAATGCATGTTTTATCCAGGTTTTCTGATGGTACAGAATTGAAATAATTATAACTTGATAAGGGAGATGGCACAGTTTAATTTGCTCCATGAACACATGTGCTGGTTTTGTTTCACTCTTTTTTGTGCCACTGCATCTCCATTCTACAGACTGATTTAGAACCCATTGAAATACAGAACTCTGAAACCACTAAGTCATATATAGAAAATTCCTTTGATCTGAAGGGCATTTCTCACTTAATTTACATTACAGACATTTGAATAAAAATATATGTAAAGCCACCAACATGCTTCTGTATGTGACAGAAACTGAAAGCACTGTGCAGCATAGTAACTTTGATCAGACTATGTGAATAGGTAATACTGAAAGAAATACTAACAACAGAGCCAGTTAGCTATGTAGTAACTCACCATCAAAAACAATTTGGATACTTTCAGCCATATATCACTTTTATTTTCCCTTTGCAAATATCAAGGATGAGTAAACTCTTTTATAGCTCACAGCCTTGTTACTAATCTATTCCCGCTCTGAGGAAACATAACAACAGAGAAAAAGAAATACTTGTTTTTGATGGAAATGCAAATTCTTTAATGTATTCCAAGGTTGTGCTCTCCTAGAGTAAGAATGTGGAATTAATACAACTGTGGAGTGGCAACAGTTCCTACTTGGAAGTGCACAGGCATTTGACCTCCTGCAAATAAGTCATCTAAATTCAACATATTTTATTTCATATTTTTACTTCTTGCCATTTATATATAAATTTTATAACTGCCATCTAGTTCTTTACCACAATCACTTCCTATAGTTCTCTTGCAATCTGGAATGCTAACTTGACATAGCATAGGTATAAGACATAATCATTCCACATCATAATACCAACAACATGGCATTTGTCCATCAGCTAAGGAAACACAGGCCCTATTATCAACAGACATCTCTGATTGTTTCTACCATATATAAAATGTGCTAATTCACTATAGATCATTCATGCATCTTGGTAACAATTTGTTTGTGTCTTTCGGCTTTTCCCGGTTAGGTGTCGCCACAGTGGAACTCCGGTCTGCTAATGATTGGCAGTAGATTTTTACGTGCCAAGTTGCCAGCCCTGACGCACAACCTTCAACGAAGATACGCCCATTCACGCATGTCTCCACACAGAAGACGCTCTAGCTGAGAATCGAACAGGGCAACTTCTATTTGATATGCTGTGGAGAAGTTTTTTTTGGACTTATTAGAATTTCTTTATGTAGCATTCTGAATTCTGCCATAAATCTGAGGACTGTTTCATGGTAACCGTTACTTTCCATCATCACTAGAATCGTTTATTATCAAGGTCAGTGCTCTAAACTTGCCAAGGATCATAGGTAAGTATTATGAAATCAGCCTGCAGACAGTTCAAGCCTAGGCAAAAAGACTATTCAGAATTTCCCCTTGCTTAAAGGTGGGAAAGACAAGATAAACCAGGGGAGAATTTTGAGGCTCCCTATCTAATTATCTGGCTTTACCCCAAAGGTGGTAAGGGTGCTACTCTGCTTGACATGTAGTAGAAGTTTGTGCCAGAGGTGAGGGGTATGTTGGGGTATGAATCCATCACATCAACATGTCTTATTTATCTGCTGATGAAGGTTTAGCTCCTTTAACCATGTATTTGAGGTAGAATTAGTTCTACAAAGGACTAGGAGGTCAAATAGGGCTGGATCTTTCATAGCACAAAATACAAGACACAGCTCTCCATGGAAGAGTCTGTAAGAAATTGAGTACAGAAAAAAGACTGCCAGTCTCTCCTGATAACTACAAATTTTGAGGCCACTGATATTTTTTTAGTTATGAATCACTGAGGTCATAATTGACTCAGTTAACAAACATGATATGAAAAGAAGTGGAGATTCGAGCAGTTTGAAAGACATCTGATATATCCTTTGGGACCAGCCTGACTTGAGTAAAATCTGATGAATTGTTTTGAAAAGATAAAGTTAGCACCTATCAGTATCATCTAGCATCTCATTTATGTGACTGTTTATTTTTCTGGTAGGTGGACTTATCTGAGGAGTCTTTTAAGCCATGACTTAGACCAAAGACGCAAAAAGTACACAACAAACAAATTATGCAAGAAGATACGCTGAAACCATCAATGAAACATACCAAAATCATATATGAAGCTATAAAGCAAAAATGTACAAAGCTGGAGTTTTTTCAGAATTATTTGCCTGCTGCCTGCCATTCATCAGCCCGTTAATGGCCAATTGCCATATTCATGCCCCCACAGCAGGGAGAAGGTTGACTAGGAATGATCAACATTTAGGTAATCAGCAGGGATAATTAATTTTTTTCTTTATACCTTACAACTCATGTGCACACTGTGTTTATGAAGGAAGGGGCATGCCATAGACCAACTATATAGGATGTTCATCCCTTCTGCAACAGGTGTTACCAGCAAGTAGATCCACCCTCCTGTCCTTGAGCATGGGTAGTGGTTTCTCCAATATCACTTGAGAAATCACACCGCCCCATGCTCCTTCCAAGCACCCACACTCATTCTTTCACCCCAGAGGAGATGAGTCAGTAATGCCTTTCATTCCTCTCCCTTTCTGCTTGACTGCTCCAGTCTGTGGTCACTAATTGAACCCCAGTTGTTTGGGTCACAGTCAAGGCTCTATCCCTTTGCTCCACAGAGCCAGGAAAATACACAAAGTGATTTATAGTGCTGATTATTACTATAGTAACAATATAGTGATAGAAGTATCTGAAATAGCAAGAAGTGCAACAGTTCAACAGAAAAGCCAGCCACTGACCCAATGACAGTGACATCCATATCATCATCTTCTTTCAGCTGTTCCCGTTAGGGGTCACCACAGCGGATCACCTGTTTCCATTTCTTCCTGTCCTCTGCATCTTGCTCTGTCACACCAACCACCTGCATGTCCTCTCTCACCACATCCATATGTAGTCTGTAAAATAATTTACCAGCTTATTTTAAAATGGTGGTAGTTTTGTCATTTATGAGTGTTATGGACAGCTGATTGCAGTAGCTGTGAACTTGTAAAGACCTTTTTCTGCTACGTTTAGGTAGGATGTGGGACATATTAGAGTTAGGGCCACTTGGTCTTGAGGACTAGGTAAGTAGCAATTTGTTTTTAATGTTTGCTTATTGCAAAGTGCTCAGAAACAGCCTTGGTGTGAATGATTAAAGATCAGAAAACCACAGGGAAGAACCATTCAGGGTATTTGTGTCACTGAACATGGGCAACTGGGATGGACAATGGATCAGCTATCAAAAGGAGGAGCTGCAGCATTCAGAGTTTGGGGTGCAGTGAAGAGCATGACTATTTTCAGTTTTTGAGTTTATTAATAAAACTGAATCTAAGTATAGGAAGAATAGGCCATTTTAGATGCCTGTCTGGCAGATGGCTTTATGGTAGACAACACATTGTTTACCAAGCAAGACAGTCACTGAATCTCTTAGAAGAGTGGCCAACATGCAACTCAGGTGAACTTACTCCTAGTAGGGAAGAGCAGTGGGGTAGAATTAGAGATTGCAAAGTCATCCACAATAAAATAGTTGACCCACAGCATAAATCACTGGTTGCCACAATCAGCTGCAAGCAGTGGTCAAAGAAGGCTCTAAGGTCAGCAAAGACTGGGCTAAAGTCCTGAAAGTTGACTGGAGTGAAAGCACAAGAGTTCAGAGAAATACTTAGCAGTCTAGCACCTCAGGAAGAAGATAAAATAGGTGAAGTTGAAGAAGAACGTCAGCATCTTGAGACTTCATCGGAGAGGACTATAGAACAGATCTGGGGCTAAGCCAGATATGAAAATAAGGTACATTAGGAAAGCTGGTGGTGGAATGCAGAAGTTCAGGAAATTAATGAAAGAAAGAAAGAGTGCAGGAAACAAAATGTGGGAGATAGAAAAGAGGACAAGGCAAAGAAGAAATATCAGGTGGCTAGCAAAGAGGCTAAGAGATAAGTATCAATAGCAAAGAACAAGTAATCAGAGGCACGATACCAGCTTCAGGAAAGTGACTGAGCAGATTGTACAAAAACTCAATCAGGTTGAAAGGCAAAGACAGAAAGATAAAGATGATAGTCATGAAGCACCATTCATAAGAGATGCCAGCAACAACCTGCCCACTAGTCCACAGGACATCAGCAGCAGATACAGGGAGTACTTTCAACAACTTCTGAATGAAGAAAACCCCACAGAAGCTGTACTGTCCAGTAGACAGTCTATGATGAAGGAGGAAGAAGAGCCCACCCTAGGGCAAGTAAAAACAACACTAAAATGAAGTAAGGGAAAGCAGCAGGCACAGATAAGGTAGCAGCAGAAATGATCAAGATGTTAGGTGAGTTATTAGAGAAATATCTACCGTGGATGCAGGTAGCAGTATGGAGAGAAATGTGTATCCCACTTTACTTCAGAATAAGCATTCTTGTGCCTGTGTTTGAGATCAATGAGGATATTCACAATTGTGGGCAGTACAAAAGCATCAGACTCCTGTCTCTCTGCATGAAAGTGCTAGACAAGGTGATTAAATATGAAGAGTCCTAGAACCTAAGATAGGAGATGAGCAGTTTGGGTTTAGATCAGGATGCAGCACAACCAACCTCATGAGACACATAATGGAGAAGTTAGAGATGAGGAAAAAGTCAAACTGGGCATTCCTAGACTTGGAGAGAACATATGGCAAGGTCACAAGAAAGCTGATTTGGGCAATCCTAAGATAGTTTGAAGTCTCAGTAACATTGGTAGAATTAGTGCTGTTTATGTACAAGGGCCAACTGGCTTAAGTATGAAAAGTTTTCAGATGCATAGAGGGTGCTTCCAGTGGAAGAGGTGTGGATCAGGGTTCAGATCTGTGCCTAATGCTGTTAATACTGGTGATGAACTGCATTTGCAACAGATTGAAGATGATGGATCTACACAGTTGCTGTATGCAGACAATGTTGCACTGCAAGCAGGCTCTGAACAGGAACATCAGCAAATAAGGGAATGGAATGTAAAACTGAAGGGACATAGCATAAGAGTGAGTAGAGAGCAAGCAGTTGCCATGACTGCAAATAAGAAAAATCAAAAGATGAAAATTGAGGCAGAAGGGAAACAGTGATACAGGTTCACAGCTTCAAGTAATTGGGATGGGTGGTTGTGGATAAGGAAAGTCTGGATGAATAGGTCAAAGCTAGAATCAGACAGGATGCAGACAGCTAGCACAGACTGGCAGTGGCAGTGTATGACAGAAGAATGCCAAAGGTGCTGAAAGGTAAGGTGTACAAAGCAGTGGTACAGCAAGTACTACTGCATGGTATAGAAACCCGGGCAGTAAAAGCAGAGAAGTTGAGGAAACCAGAGGTGATGGAGAAGAAGTGTGGAAGAGATGAAAAAATTATGACATCAGTGCAGAAGTCAAGGTAGTTCCAATTGCAGAAAAGGTGAAAGAGAACTGATTATGGTGGTTCAAGCACATGTGCAATAAAGCAGAAAACAAACTGATAAAGAAGATTTGAGAGAAACAGGAAGAAAGCAAGAGGAAACAAGGATGTCCAGTAAAGATATAGTAAGATTTTGTTGGAGAAGACCTGTGACAGTCTGGCATTACTGTCAAAGAAGGTAGAATAGTGCCATTGATTTGAGAGACAGAGAGATGGCAACAGTTGACATGACACCCTAAACCCATGCAGAAAAAAGGGAAAAGGGGGGTTGATGATGATGGTGATGATGATTTGCATATTTTCCTTTGTACATACTGGATGATTTTGTCTGTGAGAAGGAGAATAATGTCATCTGCATGTAGGGAAGCTTGTAACTTCAGAAGCTCTATGGCAAGATCATTAATAGGAAGAGAAAAGATAGGTTACAGTACAAAGTCTTGTGGGGCCTCGATTTTGAAGAATCTAGAGTTGGACTGAGCCTGGACAGCTATCAATTGATATTTTCTTTCCTGGAACCAATTTATCATACCTTTCTTGGAGACTGTCAGCAATTTTAAAGTTATAGAAAGAATGGTCTACCAGTTTAAATGCTCTTCTCGTATCTTATAAGTATAGTCATCAATAGTAAGCCTTGAATTATATTAGAAAATATAGCATTAGTACTTCAAAGATAGCAATGAGGATGCTGAAGCCTTGTCTAAACCCACAAAGCAGTAAACTGGAGATATGACGAGGAAGATACCTTTGTTATGGGATAGAACTCTGCATGCTTAGATACTGGTGACAGAAATAACAAGCACAAACATTGGAGAAGAGACTGACAATAACTGAGGCAACCATGATAAGAAAGGTAGGATGCACAGAGTATGGCATTTTTGGGAAATTGATATCTGAAGCAATTTGTAAATTAGTGTGCTGATGGTTACTGCAAAGTGAAAGGAGAGGGTAATGGAGTATTATGCCATCAATTGGATGTAAAATGAATTGCACCGAGGATAATATGGGGCACATGAGACTCACCCTGACAGAAGTACTTTTTATTTCTGTTACCAAAGGAGTATTCAAAGTTTTATTAGGCCTATAAGAATTTCCCAAAAGGATGTTGCAAAGCTTTTATTTGGCTTGTAAGGATTACCAAAAAAAGGCAATGTTAAACAGTTTTCAAACTATTAAACAGTTGCAAATGTTTCACATCCATTTAAGGTTTGTTTGTTTGTGTCTTTCAGCTTTTCCCGGTTAGGGGTCGCCACAGCGGAACTCCGGTCCGCTAATGATTGGCAGTAGAGTTTTATGTGCTGGCTTGCCGGGCCTAACGCACAACCTTCAATGAAGGAACACCTGTTCACGCATGTCGCCGCACAAAAGACGCTCTAACTGAGAATCAAACGGGCAACATCTAACTGTGAGGCGACAACGCTACCGCAGCACCAGTACTTCACATCCATTTAAGGTAATGTTCAAAATACTGCAATGTTTTCACCAAAAATATATGGATCAAGAACTATCAGATGCAGAAACTGATTTCAGAAGTGGCAGAAGCATCAGAGATAAAATTGCCAGCATGCATTGGATAATGGATACAGCTAGAGAGTTCAGAAATAACATTTACTTCTGCTTCATTAACACCTAGCAGCCTTCACACATCTTGCATTCCAGAGCATTTTCTTTTTTCTTTTCCCAAAACATTTTTATTAAATTTTGTTAATAAACATGGACATAAAGTATTAGAAATAAACAATATAAAACATAATAACTATTTACACTAGATACAAACATCCATTATAAACATTCATTTTATCCAAGAAAGGTAATCAATATTTATCTAACAATTTTTCCAATTTTTGCCAAACTAGTCTTTTGTGTGTTACATTTGATGATCTCTGATAAATAGTTTGCATTTCTTTTTTACATACAGATTTTGCTATTGCTATTGAAATAAACCCAGTAAATATAAGATCTTGCTTATTTTTCCATTTCAGTGTAATTATTTTTCAAGCAATAGCTAGAATTGACCAAAGAACAGGTAACAGATGTCTAGGAATTACACTTGGGTAGGAACATTGAATAATATCAAAGAGCTAGTAATCTGACAATTATCAGACCACAGGGCTTTTGTGAAATGTCTAAAATCACCAATATTGTGTGAGAGTTTTACATTCGATGAACATATGAACCCAGTTGGCTTCAAGAATATCACCACACCTCCAGCATTTGCTTTCATTACTCTTGGTTATAAGGTCAATTCTGTGTGGAGTGTAAAAGCTTCTATGAATAAATCTCCAGGTATATAGTCTCCAATATAAAGATGATGAAGTGTTTTTTGTTAAATGTAATAACTGTTTTTTATTATCGTTAGATAAAGGTTCACCTTTAATCTTTATGGAATAATTCCAAAAGGCTGGGTCAAAAGTAATCAAGCCTTCTCATAGGATTTTATATACAGGTGATATGCTTAATTTATGTTCAATGTTCATCAAACTATACCATATGAATAATTGTATCAATCTTGGTATAATATCGGTTTCCAGATTTATTAACACTTTCACTTTATTTTCAACAAACTGTCTTAAAGGTTGAATACAGAGCCAATTATTTTGACAGACATTATATCTGGCTAAGAAAAAGTTCATTGGTTGGATGTTCTTATTGTCCATAAACTGGTGCCAAATCCTAAGATTATTCTCTTTAAGATTCCGCATCTTATTGATATTGAAGGTAGCTAGGCAATCTGGTGTATAAGCTATGGGAAATGTAATGAAAAAGGTGTTCTTTAAACTATAATTGTTGTCAATTATATTTTTGAAAATATAAAATATTTGGTGTATAACATTTGAGAAGTGGCTAAATTTCCTATTATATAGGCAATATTCATGGAGTATCCAAAATATTTTGTTAATTCCAAAGGTTTACTTAAACTGGGTTTCTGAGTTCTCAGAGAAGGTTATATGTATTTCATGTAGTTGTTTCCAGCTAGAGGTGTATATGGATGAAATCCAATGTAGTATTATGTTAATAATAACAGATTTGGAATATAATTATAGGTTGAGAAGCCAATCCCATTACTGTCCCAGGCTCTAACATGCCATTTATAGGCTATTCTTGGTTTCTTTGGGAACCAAAGAAAAGTTAGCAATAGGAAATCTATTTGTTTAAAGAATTTTTAGGAGGAGGTAAAATCAATGATTGTATGTAAAATAAAATCTTGGGCAAAATAATCATTTTTATTAATGTAAGTCTGTCTTCCATGGTGAAAAACATTTTCTTCCACTTTTTAGTCGTCACTGATTATAGCTACTAGTTTAGTGAAGTTAAATTTAATAGTCTCATTCCACTTATTCTTAATACTTATTGCTAGATAATCTATATTATCATTTTCCCAGTTGAATGTATTGTATTTTTGCAAATTGCTATTTGTTTTCTTATTGATTAAAAGTGTTTTGGTTTTATTTTGATTAAAATTGAGCCTGAGATTTTTCCAAATAGAGTTATGGCATTTATGATATGTTGTAAAGAGCCTTCGATGTCATTGGATGTTAGGAGACTATCGTCAGCAAAAAGGTGAACTTTTGGACAATGTCCCTCATTAACTTGAAATCCTTTGATATTTGGGTTATTTCTAATAAATGAAGCAAAAGGTTCCACTGATCAAGCGAAAAATAATGGGGATAGAGGGCAACCTTATCTTGTTCTTTTATGAATTTTTACTGGGGATGATAAGACATGAACTAATCTTAAAAAATGCTTTAGAATCACTATAAATATTTAATATCAGTTTAGTGAAATCTGAAGTAAAGTTAAATTCTTTAAAGATTTGTTTGTATGTATGATCAGCTAAGGCAATCAAACGCCTTATCAATATCCAGACTAATAATAGTTAATTGCTTCTTGGTTTTGTTTGCAATGTCTATTAGAGATAGTGGCTTAATAATATTGTTGTGCACTTTTCTATGTAAGATAAAGCCAGTTTGATCAAAGTGTATTAAATTGGGTAATATATTCTTTAGTCTTTTGGCCAGGATACACATGAAAATGTTATAATTAATGTTTAACAATGATATGGGTCTATAGGATGCACATAGTTGGGGGTCCTTACCTTGTTTCAGAATGGGAGAAATTATTGAGTACTTTCATGAGGGAGGGGAAATTAAGTCTTGTTTAACCATGGAGAATGTGTTTAATAAGAACTTTACTGTGTCCTCTGGAAGAATTTTATATATTTCTGGGATTATCCCGTCTAACCCTGGGGCTTTATTATCCTTACGATTTTTAACTTGTTCTTTCACTTCTGCTAAGGTTATTAGTTATTTAGGGTGCTATTTTGTTGTTTTGATAGTTTAGTCTTGATATTTTCTTGTAGAAATTCATCTATTACATCGTCTGAATCTAGTGGTGATTGCATGTCATTGATTGACCGATAATAATTTCTAAAGGCTTCTAATATACCTCCTAAATCCATTGTTCTTTTTACTGTGTTATTATTCTTGTATTGAATTTCATTAATGTGATTTTGTTTACTAATTTGTTTGGATCTGATAGCTAATTTATGTAAATGTCTGGGGTTTACTGAAAAGGACTGTAGTTTAAACTTTTCTAAGCTTATAGCAAGCTTATGATTCAATATTTGTAAATATTTGTGGTTTAGTTTAGAAATTTTGCTTTTGAAATACTGCTTTATCATTTGATTTGAAATTTAGTTTCAACTTATCTATTTTGGCTTGTAAATCAGAAAGTTCCTTGTCCCATTCCTTTCTCCTTTGAAAATACCAAGCTTTAACTCCACTAAAGATGTGAACTTTTAATGCATCCCAGAGTATGATATCTGTTACTTCACTATTATTGTTGTTTTCCATAAATGCATAAATAACCACTCCTTAAAACCTTTTAACTTAGTAACATAGGCTGGGATTATTTGAAAAATTATCATATCATATTTTTTCACAGTCAAGCTGAACAAAAAGGCATTGTGGTCAGAGAGTGGACATGACTGTATTACAACATCACTTATTTTAGAGTAAAGAGTGCTAGACACAAAAATCTTATCAATATTAGTTTGTGTGCTGAATCGGAAAGAATAGTGAGTGTATTGAAGTGAATTTTGAACTCTTAAATTATGTATGTCTCTAAAATTCATTGTGGCTGTAGAGCTGTTTATCTTTTTAGCTTGTGTCATTAGTTTAACCTTACTATTTTTAGAGTTGTCTTCATTTGATAATAAGCAATTGAAATCTCCCACCAGAATAATTTCTCCCTTTGCATGTAAAGTAATGAAATCCAAGTATTTCTTCACATATTTAGTTCCTAGACCAGGAATCCAATATGAGTTTACCAGTGTGAAGCATTTCTTATTAACTTCTAACACTACTAAGCTTAACATTCCGTCTTTATCTGAAAAGGTGTTTAAAATTTTAGGTAGTGTATTTGGCTTTAAAGCAGGAATCCATGAGAACTGTAAAACAATTAAATGATAATTTTTGCAAATCCTTCTCCAGTAAGTGGGTTTTCTGCAAGAAGATTATATGAGCTTTGTGCATTTTAATGAATTTAAGTAAATCAGCTCTTTTGACATTGTTATTAAAGCCGTTAATATTTAATGATATGCATTTATATATCATTTGTTAAAGTTATATTTAAAACATCAATAATACCTTCCAATTATAATGACTTGAAGTAATTCATGAAGTTATGTATCATGGATGTGTCAAAAATCTTTAGAAACAAATTCTGAAACCAATAACTAAGAAAACATACATACATGGAACCTAAAGTTCCAGGTTTAGTTAATAAATTAACTAAACCACCCTTTAACACCATCTAACACACCAAAAACATATATAAATAGCTTCTGCTTTAAATGTAGTATAAACAAACAGTAAAGCATTTGTAAGGTAACTCAAACCAATATGAACATAAAAAGTCCATCAGGCAATCACAGTGGATTTGTATGTGATATTGTGCAAACCACTACTAAGTACTGGAACACAAGGTGTCAGTTTCACCAATTAACCTAGTTGCTTTATCAGCATAAGCTTCTAATACCTATATATTTTATACCTGTATTACATTCTTTTGTGTTTATAACTATAGCAATAGAGTAGTTATACCAGTTAACTTTTTTCCCCTTCCCCCTTCCCTTTTTATACCTTTATATGTTCAAGTAGACTGGTAGTCATGAATGGAAAGAAGAAAGGGAGGAAAAAAAGGGGGGACCATATGTTGGTCTATTAATACTAATTGAACAGAATAAAGTGACCTAGAACATTTTAACAATCCATTCTTACAATGTATGTGGCCATGCAACGATTTCAATCATAGTATCATAACTATCATTGCAACTGATTCTGATTATATTGCTTTAAATTTGCATCAATGAGAATACCTAATATAGATTACAGTTGCTTAACCATGAAAGCAGCAGAAGGAAAAGGAGACTCAATCCTATATATATCTTTGCATTCACAATAGTAAAGAAATTGGTTGTTTATGTAGTCAAATATTAATATATTATCATTTAGAGCATGCTATCAAATCAAAGAATGGTATCCTGTCAGACGTCAGTGTTTCAAAGCAACAGACATACAGTAGCATTAAAATGCAATTTTCCTCACTAGACTAATAAAATAATTGCTCCATTAAAGTCCTAGCTTCTTAAAAATACACATTTAAAGTGATTCAATACCTTTAGATGCAAAAAAGATGAATAAAACAACTAAAGAACCAGTTACTTTTTCTTCTAGTTTCATTTTCAGCTTTACTTCCTGGTTTCCAAGTCATGAATAAGTTCAAAGGTCGTGTGGTGTCATCACTCAATGTATTCTTGCTCCCAGCTTCTCTAGCTTGCTACTAGTGTCCTGCAGATGCTCATGTATGTGAAGAAACAATCACAGAGGCTTAGAAAAGGCATTTTTGGTGAGAATTTCAAACAACTAAGCTTTCTCCATTCTAAAGAAGCATAAAAAGTGCATGAGCAGCCTCCACAGTGAAAAAAACATGAACTGTCCTTCTTTTAAAATGTTGAGAAAGTAAGATTTTCCCCATAAATCAATAATTTACATCCCTTAAACTAAATTAGGTTAAGAATTAAAATTAGAGCATTTAGCTAATGTAAAGCAATTAATGTTAATATATTACACTAAGAAATGCAGATTTTAAGTAAAGACATATATATTAATCATGATATGAACATCTTTCAAAAATGTCAAGAGGAAACAAAACTATCTTAACTAAAGCATCTCCTAAGGGCACATTTGCTGTGGGGATTTTATACAGTGTAACCATAACAGAGTAAACAGTAAACTCTAAGGTATTACCCCACCACTAACACACATGAATGCTTTACTTTGGAAATCATGAATTAATAGTAAGATAGCATGACTTTTGTATCCTAAATGAATATATAATGAAATTAACTTTGCCTCAGTTATAGTAAACATATGGTATGAAAAAAAAATATATATATATATATATATATATATATATATGCATACATACACAAATGCATATATGCCTATGCAAAATAAAGACACTTTACCTTTGCTTTGTATGTGTTCCAATAAAATATTATGCAATATAAAGACATTTTACCTTTGCTTTGTGTATATATTCCAATAAAACATTAAACAAAGAGTTCTGCAAGAAAGTATTTAGTATTATTTGATAACAATCCTAGTTGTCTTTTAATTTTTCATTTGCACTTTTTTGACAGTCCAAGCATTCTTAGTTGCTTGTCTTTTCAGACTTTGTGTAGACCATTCCATGTCCACTATATCAGTTAGTATTTTTTTCTTGTGAATAAAGTCCAAAGCCTTTGACAAAGAGCTAAAGATCTTCTCACCTTCTGGTAAAAATATTTGTATCCTGGAGAGAAAGAGAATTTGCGCTTTGATGTTAACTTTTTTAAGAGATTTTATCAAGGGAACAAATTCTTTCCTTCTAGATATGACAGAAGAAGCATAGTCATTGTCAAAAACAAATGAGTTTATCTTTTATCTTGATGGGAGAATTATTCCACGCAGACTTCAGAACCAAATCCTTATCTTGGGAGGACAAAAATCTAACAATAATGGATCTGGGGTTAGGAGAAAACCTTCAACAAAAAGACACTGAAGTCACCCCTCCTGGCTATAATATCTTGCGTCTTGACAGGGTATCAAAAAAAGGTAGTGGAGTAGCCATCTTATTTAAATCTAGCCTTCAAATAACCACTTTCCACCAAAAACCTCCTCAGGACTCTAATGCTGAAATTCTTATTACCAAACTCAAACTAAACTCTGTCAAATCTATCTTTATTATCTGCATTTATGTCCCCCCAGGAAATAATATTTCTACCATCGAAAACATCCTATGTTCGCTATCTCTAAACTTACCCCAAGAAAAAATCATCCTAGGTGACTTAAACATTGATTGGCAATCTTGCAGCAACAAACACCCTACTAGCCATATTAATCTTTATGGGTTTTCACAAACTATTACCTCCCCCACTAGAATAAATAAAACTAACAAAAAAGAAAGCACCCTAGACTGGATACTCACCAACAATCAGCCCCATACTTATGAAACAGGAACCCTCCCTGATGATATAAGTGATCACTTACTAACCTACATTATCAGGCTCAAAACCAACACACCTACCCAAAACATAACTAGAACGATCAGAACCAAAAAAAAATTAAACTTGGAGCTATTTCAAAGAGAACTGAATGCGTGTAACTGGTCCCCCTTAAAACACCTTTCTCTTGATGATGCTGTAGACTTCTTTAATGCTAAGTTTCTGGCCGTACTTAACTACCATGCCCCCACTCACTCTATTAGAATTAGAACTAAACCTGCCCCTTGGTTCTCAAAGAAACTAAGAAAAAAATCCATCTTAGAAATAAAATCTGGAACAAAGCTCGCTTAACTAAAAACACAACGGATTACCAACACTACAAACTACTGAGAAATGAGACCAAAAAAGCAATAATAACAGATAAAAAAAACTGTTACCTGAAATCTCAGCAAACTCACCAAAATAACCCACAAAAGTTCTGGGCAAACATAAATCAGTTACTACAGCCTAGTAAACCTATCACACCCAACCCACAAGGCTCTGACATAAAGAATCCCAAACAAATTGCTAACGACTTTAATTCCTTTTTCACCAAAACAATTCAAACTCTAGCCAGTCAACTCTCTATTAAAAACACAACTATATCTAACTGCAACTTAAACCCACCTCCCCCATTTCTTTTCCAACCCGTCCCAACAACTTACATTCTCTCCCTTATCAAAAAACTCAAACCATGTACTCCCTCTGCTGACCTACTACCTGCAGAATACTTGCAATTAGCAGCCAAATCCTTAGCCTACCCAATTTCCATACTGATCAACAGAACCATCAATGAGGGATATGTCCCTAAACTTTGGAAAGTCTCCCATATTATCCCACTTCATAAGGGTGGAAATTCTACTGAAATCTCAAACTACCGCCCTATAGCCCTACTCTCTCCCTTATCTGAGATTATGGAAAGATGTATACACAAGCAACTGCTTGACCATCTTTTCCAAAATAACTTACTCTCTAATACCCAACATGGTTTTAGACCTTCCCACAGTACCACCACTGCCCTCCTCTCCTTTACAGACACAATCAACAAATATCGTAACCATAACACCCTTTCCTCTGCACTTTTCTTAGACCTGTCCAAGGCCTTTGACATGGTCAACCACCATATACTCATACACATTCTTCAATCTTTGTCACTGGAAACCCAATCTATTAATTGGTTCAATTCCTACTTAAATAACAGACATCAAGCAGTACTGTGGAACTCCACTCTATCTTCCCAGCTACCTGTTAACATTGGTGTCTCCCAAGGATCCATACTGGGTCCCCTCCTGTTTTCTTTATTTATCAATGACCTCCACCAAGTAGTTCCCCAAGCCACATGCATGCAATACGCAGACGACTCTACACTCATTTGCTCAGCCACATCTGTATCAGATCTTCACTCCCTTACACAACACATATTTAATTCTGTAGAAGAATGGTTTTCACAACGCTGTCTCCTACTTAACCCAAAAAAAACTAAACTCCTTCTCTTTACACCTTCCAGTAAATCTCCCCATATAGATTTTACAATAACATCTAAAAATGGCACACCTATATCACAAGATCCTACTACCAAACTACTAGGCATTACCATTGACAACAACCTTAACTTCGATACCCATATAAGCAACACTTTGAAAACTATTAATAAAAAAATAGGCTCTCTTTACAGAATCAAACCTTTTCTCACTCCAGAATCTAGAATAACTATTGCTCACTCCCACCTTATCTCTCCCCTTCTCTATGCCTCTCCCATATTTACTAACTTGTCAAAAAATAATATTTTGAAATTAGAAAATTCCTACCACAACATAGCCAGATTTGCTACAGGTAACCCTTTCAGAACCCACCACTGTACTAATCTAAAGCAATTAGGCTGGCTTGAATTTCAGCAGCAACTAAAACTTAATCAACTAGCCATAGCCCATCAAATTCTATATCAACCTGACAAAACACCTATACCATCTATTCTTATTTACCCCTACCATAACCTAAAGTCCCTAAGATCCGCACACAAACTTCTTGTAAATATTGACAAAGCAAACAACAAGGCTGGAGATTCTCTTTATTCTAACACTGTTGGAAAACACTGGAACCTGCTTCCCTCTGAACTTTCTACTATTCCCTCTAAATCTCTCTTTAAAAAGAAACTTAAGCTCTACCTCAAATCACAATGGCTGTGCCCCTGTACTAATCCTGACTAACTCTAGCTCCTTGACACCTGACTAAAACCTATACCTTAAAACCCAAAATCTACTTCTTATTTACAGCCACTGACCTATTTCTCCTTCCTACTATCTTTATTTAAAAAAAAAAAAAAAAAAAAAAAAAAAAAGGTGTGTTTTTTTTATAAATTATTCTTTCCACATGGAATACCACTAGATGTACTTACATAACTGCTAAGTTCCTCTTAATCTCCTTTATCCTCTTATTACTGTACATTATGCTAGTATTCTCACAGAATGTCACTTGTAACAATATTTTTGTCACAACATTTTAACCGTTTATGTTATAAGTACTGCATTTTTACACTTTATAACTATGTCTCCAGTTATAATGCTTTCTTTTACTCTGTTATTTTCATGTATTTCTTTAAAGTAAATTCATTTTAAACTTTGGAGCTTATCTCCCCGGGCCTCTACTGAAAATGGACATATATCCAGCTAGACTAGACCGGTCAACAAATGTAAAATAAATAAATAAATTGTTGAAGCATGTTTTGCTAGAGACCGATGAGCCCTCTCTATACCAAAGGAAAGGACTTCAGGAAGATTTAGTGCTGTTGGAAGCCAGTTATTAAGAAAGTGTATCATATCAGTTCCCTCTTCCTAGATTCTAATGTTGTTTCTCTGTGACCTACTATCTAGATCTTCCAGATTTTCTGTTAGTTTTGTATTCTGTTTCAAAAGAAACTCATTTTGACTTTCACATTCCATCAGTCTGCCATACATATCTCTTACAGATTCCTTGATAGAAGCAATTTGTTCAGAATGCTTTTTAGCCATTTCACTAAGAATGTCCAGCTGTTTACTACAGTCTTGTTTAATACTATCTATTGCATTCTCTAGTTTGTCCATTTTTATAGATAATTCTTGAATAGTAGTTATTAATGTTTGCAGCTCCTTCTTTACCACACTGTCCTGATGAGAGTTCTTCGAGTTACTCATACTTGGATTTCTTGAGGAAAAATTAATAAAACCTTATGTTTTAGTACTAGTTTTTAAAAAACAAGAAAGGACCTATATTCACAAATCCTCTAATATACTTTTGGATTAGTATTTCCAAAAATAAGATTAAATTTCCTGTCAGAATAAAAGTTTATAAGCAGAGCTAATGTTCAGTGCTGCTAGCAGTCTGGCATTTTGGCCATGCCCCTCCAGAGCGTTTTCTGAAAGATACGCTTAAAAGCATAAGATATACAAATGTAAATATTTTGTGAACAACAAAAGCTATTAAACTGTAAAATCAGCAATGTTACCAATAGGAATTATCCTTTAAAGTAATAATAGTTGGTGCATTCATTCACAGTATTTTCCATAAACACTCTAATATATTATAATGCACACAAACCCAAATTATAATTTTTGTAAATTTTCACTTTTTCTTATCTTGAAACCTGTGCAAGCTAGACATATATTGTTAGAGCATTTTTGTTAGTGACACATACGCTTTCATGTGACAACAAAAAACTCCTCTATAAGAGCATGCTTACTGAGATAATTACAGAAATATGAAACATATGCTTAATTGTATAATTAGCAGAACAAATAATATTGGATATTTCTGAAGATGTGCAGTTCAACAGTGCAAATATCAAATACAGTTTTCTTCAACAATATCCAAGGTTTCACTTATGCCATGCAACAGTTTGTAAGACTCTGTTTTTTTTTTTTTTTTTTTGAAGTATTAAGTACATATGGAAATTTTGCTTATTGTCATAATTACTAGCAAAGAAGTAGCAGGATTTCCAGTATAGTGTGATATAAACCAGAATTGACAGTGAATTGTCCTGTCTCCACATTGCTGTTTTACACCATACACCTGAATAACATGTAGGTCTCTTGGTTATAAAATTATGAGCATAAATTTAAAAATATGAGTAATATGTGACAAAGATTAATTTCTCCACTGCATGATATCCTAGACTAATAATTTTAGTGCCATTTTGTTAATAACTCATTTCTAATATTCTCTGTTTTTAGATGGTAAGTCACTTAGTTAAAGAAGCCAGACCCAACAAGTTCTAGATGCCATAAGGTGGTATGGGGATGTTAACTGAAAGTATATAAAAAAGGCATTTTAGGCTTGAGTATGTTAACTACTCTAAAGCTTTTGACTTTTGGGTCATAATAAACTGTGGTAAGTTCTTAGAGAAATGAGAATACAGAGACACCTTATCTGTCCCCAAAGAGTCTGTATGCAGAACAAAAGGCAACAGTTATACCTGAATATGAAATAACTGATTATTTATAAACTAGGAAACAAGTGTGAGAGGGCTGTATATAGTCAGCCTTCTTATTTAACTTATATGCTGACTGTATCACGTGAGATGTTGGATTAGATTAATCAGATGTTGGACTCAGTTTTTAGGAGAAATATTAATAACCTCATATGTGCAAGTGAATACTACCATGGATGAAAAGAGAAAAGCAGAACAGCTACTTAACAATAGTGAAAGCAGAAAGCACAGAAGTTGGCTTGCAGATCGATACAAAACAATAGACTAAATTAGGTGGGGAAAAGTGGAGACAGTGAGGATATTAATTTTCCTTCTCTCAATGAGCTCTACACATTGCGATTGCAGCCATTAAATTAAAAAAAAAAACTCTTGCTCATTGGAAATAAAGAAATAGGAAATCTGTATATTTTTTAAAGCAAAGACATCACATTATCAACAAAAGGATGCGCCATCAAACCTTTGGTTTTCTTAGTAGTGACAGTTGGACTGTAGGAAGGTCCGTGGGTAGAAAATCGATGTTCTTGAAATATGACATTAGTGAATACTTTTGAGAATTCCATGGACAGCAAGAAGGCCAAATGAGTCAACATTTAAAGAAATAATTCCAGATTGTTCACTTAAAGATATGATAGTAAAACTAAAACACAAAAGGTTTAGAGAAATAATGTGAAGACAAGATTCGGTACAGAAGACAGTGACACTGGGAATGATCAAAGGCAAAATAATGAGGGAAAAGCAAATGTTATGATGGATAAAAAAAATTTGGACAGGAATGACTATGAATTTGGAAAAAATAAAGAAGCAGTTGATAGACAGACCTGGTGTGATAAAGCTCTCAGAGCCATAAAGAAGTGGACTCAACAAAATGACTAAACAGTAACAACATTATGGATTTCTAAAAAGATCCCATGTATGCTCTTTAACACCTTAACTGTTTTGGCTGGCAATAAACTATTTTTCTTGATGAAATTTTATTTTAAAGTTTTCCACATTTCAGTGTTGTCTTTTAATGGTATTGAAGGTTTGATAAGTTATGTGGTAATTCAAATTCATTTTTTAAGTTCTCCAACCTCTGTCCCTCACATTCAGTTGAATTCTGAGGTCAGACATTAGACATGAGCATTTCTTATCATTTACACCGTATAAAGAAAGACTTCACCTCGCACCAGGGGCAGAAGATCTAGAAAAATGCTGAACACCATAATTGGGCTGTTTTGTTAACTATAGGGGGACCAATAAATGCACCTAGTTTGAGCAGAAGGCTATTTTTAACCTCTGAAGAAAGACTGCATGAAATACAAGTATGTTTTGTTAAAGTTCTTTTGAAAAAAAAAAAAACATTGGGTAATCACACAGTGTGGTCACTGTAGACTGAGGTAGACTACCACACCAGTTTATCATTTACCTCATCTTATACAGGCTGACACTACAATACCAAATGAATGTGTATTTGGCCTGGAGGGTTCCTTTTCTATGTAGAAAGTATTGTGGGAGGAGAATATTTTAACGTGTGATATGTTAGGCCCAAATGAATTTAAGTTAAGAGCATCTATTAAGATAAAGCTGACACTGAAGAACTCCAAAAGCTACCTACCCTCTAGATGATTGATTATAGAAGGTAAGGGACTGTGTACTAATGCAAAAGAGATCTTGATGTGTCCTCTGAATGTGAAGTTAGATGTTGAGGTGAACTGTAAAAATTAGGAGTGCAATCACTGGTAGTGTATTCTACTTCATGAACTGAGGCTCTGTATTAGATTTAGTTTTTTTACAGGTAATAATACTCTGCAAATAACAGACCTGGCTCAGAAATTGATTGTAAAGTATGATCATTATGGCGAATAGGAGTTGAGAAATATGTTTTCTTTTGGCCAATGTTCTGTTTGATAAGGATGGCTTGATCATTTCACTCCACACAAGATTCCATTATATCCAGTTTACTGTCAGTGTTGGTGGTATTTTAGAACACTACCCCTGGCACCTTATCCATAGGATAAAGAGCTGTGTTGGAAAAAGTATTTAAATAGGGAGATACAGGGTTAAAATTAATGCCGCTTGTATTAGTTTAAAGTAAAATAAGTTCAGTATTCTTTATCTTCATGTTTTATTATTATTTGGGCCAGAAAGAAATAAAGATATAGAATTAAAATCCTTGATACTAGCACAGTTTTGAAGAATCATATCCCATGCTAAATCCAGTACTTCTGCAGTTATGTGGATAGATGTAAAAACAAACTGTTGATTAGTGGGAACTTCACTTGAGCTGCACACATAAACACTTTGGTTAGAGTTTAAAATATTCATCATTTGGGTGCAGTTGCCAAAGAGCAGAACAATTCCAGTATTAATGATGGGGATGTTGTATGTGTTAAGAGGCATGGTTTGCTAGAGTTTTTTAAATTCTATTTTAGGGAAAGAGAAAGATTTAATGAAGTATTTATTCCTGTTATATGACTGATGTGCAGTAGACCTACTAGGACTGTGAATAATAGCCGCCCGTTTTGTTTGCTATCACATCTAATAGATAAACTATCTGAATACATCTGAGAAAAATGTAATAAAAACGTGACTGTAATTTTTGAGGACTCATCCACTTGTATCAAACAACTGTATTTACATCGAGACTTACACAATTCAGGAAGAAGGGATGCATTGAGAGAAACAGCATTAAACTGGCTGAAGAAGTTGCAGGTTGATATAATGTCATAGAGGAAGGCAGGAATATATCCAAGGAAATATTTAATAGGCCAGTTAGTCAAAGTAACAAGTTGGAAGGAAAATTTTAATACAGATTTTCTTGCTTGACAGCAACTGGAAATAGCGTGTTGGGAGAAAACAATCTAACCCTATAGAAAAAGGTAAAAACGTGGAACTACTGCTGCTGCAGATTACCTTGTTTTATGTTTACGATGTCATATGAGTTTTGCATGACAAACCATACGGAGTCAAAAACTCACTGGAGAGAGCAAGATATTTTAGCTATTCTAGAACTTCTTGGTTAAGTTCATGTTCAAGTTTATTAAAATATTTATTGGTCTAAGCAATGGACAACAACAGCAACAATAGCAGTAACAATAATAATAAAAATAATATAAATCAGCTATATAAATAAAGTAAAAATTAGGTCAAAGTGAGTGATAACAAAAAACAAAAAAGAAAAATACTGCCATCAGAAATAAGTAAAAGCAGAGGTATGACGATTACCTCATCAAAAAAATAAATAAATAAATAAAAAGGTGGCAACAGAGCAGACACAGATTTAAAGATCCACAACATTCAGGTCTCTGCAGTATCTGTGTAGGACTGCCACTATGTGACAGAAAGGAGGAAAAACTGTTCCAACTGTCAAGAATATCAAATTTGAAGAAATTGGCAGCCCACAGTTTTCTAGCAGGGGGCAAGCCCTCTCGGGTCTATATCATAAGCTCGAAATCTAATTTGAATGAATGACGTTTACTCAAACTGTCTTGAGTGAAATCACCTTTGATCGAACGTTACATATCTCAAAGCATCCCTCCATGAACTGTTTTAGTTGGCCAACACCCAGTAAGCTGCACAGGATGTGTATAAAGTCCTGCAAGTAATAACGAGCATCCATATACTGCGGATATCAGCTCGCACTAATGTTATAAATCAAAACGTGCTCCCAAAACACTAAATGCAGTTTATAACAGAAAATATACATACAGAGTAGTACATTCACTGGCAACTGATAAGACAATGACACTACAGTTAGGACATTCCAGTACACTTTAATCCAGCATTTGGTCCCAAAACAATTAATTCCTTGTTGAAACAAACATACTGAAAATAAACCAGATTGATCCCCATCAAATGATATGACTAGACTACTGTAGTCCAGTGAGGTTATTCCAAAATAACATAGTATGCACATTATGCAAGCTGTGTGCCTAAGCAGATTCCTGCCACCTAACACACATCAATGAAATGTCAGAGATGAGTGTTAATTAATGAGAGTAGACAACACAATAAGCAAAAGGAAAAGTGTTAACGTGTACTGTCAGTGCAAGCCATTCATAATGTACCTCACATAAAACTGCTAGTGATCGAGTGAGCAAATCAATACATCACTTTCCATATAGGGTGTCATACTATACTGCTGAAGATCATTACGTGGTGCATATGAAAGAAATACTTAAAAGAACATGTGCAATATACAATACTGTTTTTACACACTTTACGCATTACTGTATTACACCTTTAAGGCAAGAGCTATTGCTTTCAGTAGAGATTGAGTGTCATATTGTCCTTTATTTTGCAATATATTTTCCAGACAACATTGCCTGACAATATTCTTCCTCTTCTTTGGAGATGCTGGATAGCCATTGACGCAGTTTTGCCCCCTCACCAAGACAGACACCACAGTAGGTATGTCAGACATCCTTCTACCAAGCAGACTACGTATTCTCCTATGCCACCCCTCGACAAAATTCTGAGTTTTTGGTAAGCATAGGTCATTTAAGCATGAGATGCTCCAGAAGCTTGTGGGAAATATGGGAGGAAATCTTGCAGTGGCAGATGTACAAAGGTACTGCTTGCGGGGACAGCCAAGTAGATAGGTGTCTGAGAAGTACTGTAGCAACTCCTTACCTCTGAAGGGATACTTTTCACCAATTCAGAATATGCAGGCAGAACTTCGCTTTCCAGTAAAAATGCTAAGGCTACCAACTTCTTTACAGACAGCTGGAACTGCAAATCACTGCCATATAATGTAGCCAACTGTAATGCTTGCACCTTACACCAAACATTCTGAGAGAAATGAAAGAGGCACCCTTTACAAGATACACCTGTAAAATTGGCATTAATGCTTTTGACAGCAGCAAATTCGAAATCACACAATAAGTACTTGACCTGACAGTGCAGTTCAAACATACTAATCAACTGAAACGTATATTCCCACAGGAAGTTATATGTCTTGAACGACTTCTTGCTCATCAAGCAGTAGACTAAGGGTAGGGACTTCCTATTATCTCCGTAATTCAGCAGTCTATGAATAGTGTACAGTTGCCTAACACAGCCTCCCTTTTGTTTGGTGTACACCATCCATAAACCACATAGGGGATGCACATAGATCGATCATGTTCTCTTTCGTGGAAAACACTATGACATGTAACTTGCTGGGAAATTCCACTTTGTATTTCTGTACAAATTGTCCATCTTTTAACTCACAACGACTCATACACACTTTATTTATTTATTTTATTTATTTCACATTTGTTGACCGGGAAAGTCCGACTGGATACATGTCCATTTTCAGCGGAGGCCCAGGGAGAAAAGCTCCACAGTGAATGAATATAATGCATTTAGATAATACATAGGACACAGTAACAAAACAATACATGAAACTAAAGAAAAAAAACAAATTAGTTTCCTATACTAGAAAATGGTACAAAGGAGATGTAGTAAAAAAAATAAGTTGATCATAAACAATATCAGGGGTACAAACATATTAATACTACTTCTAGCATGCTGATTCTCCATCTAGTCTAACCATTTCAGTTTAGAGGAGAGAGAAAGAAGTAAAAGCGAGGGGGATGCATCTAGGGAAGTATCTATACTTGTGAGAGAGAGGATTAGTCAGGACTTGAGCATTGACAGAGCCAATATAACTTTAGATGTTGATTTAACCTTTTTTTGAAAACGCATAGGGAGGAAGTGCAGGAAAGGCTGGGAGGAAGGGAGTTCCATATTTTGCCAATGGCATTGCTAAAAAGTGAGTCACCACCTACATTGTTTGCTTTGACTGTTTGAACTAGTAGCTTATTGGAGGAACGCAGACTACTGAGATTATTATAGGGCCTTATTAAGTTATTCAGCGCTGGAGTTTTGTCAGGTTGGTTCAGGATTTTATATGCTTCCATAAGTTGGGTCTGCTGTAGCAGGTTAGTGAGTTCTAACCAACCTAAGTTTCTTAGGTTAACACAGTGGTGTGTTCTATAGGGCATTCCTGTTGCAAATCTAGCAATCTGATTATAGCAGCGTGTAAGTTTGTTTATTTCCACTGTTTTAAGATTAGTAAGTATAGGGGAGGCATACAGGAGGGTAGAGAGAAGATGTGAGCGGGCCATTGTCACTTTCGCTATTGGGGTTAGAAAAGATTTGATCCGGTATAGAGACCCAAGTTTTTTATTAACGGTTTTGATGGTCTGATTAATATGGATATCGAATCTAAGTCTGTTATCTATGGAAACTCCTAATAGTTTGGTATAGGAGTCTGGAGAGATGACAGTCCCATTTTTGGATCGAATAGAAAAGGATAGAGGTGTGATCTTTTGAGTGGGTTGGAAGAGTAGTAATTTGGTTTTGTTTGGGTTAAGGATCAATTTACGTCCTAATAGCCAGTTCTCTACTGCCCTGAAATATGTTTGGGTTTTGGATAATAGGTTGTCAGGGGTAGTGTCAGCACAGACTAATGTCGAGTCATCTGCATATTGAATGCAGGTTGCTTCAGGGATGGCTTTATACAGGTCATTTATAAAAATAGTAAACAGAAGAGGCCCCAGTATAGATCCTTGGGGTACTCCTATAGTATTGGGTAGGAGGTTGGAAAGTTTAGTATGCCAAAGTACGGCTTGTTTCCTATCAGAGAGATAGCCATGAAACCAATCTAGAACATGTTTGTCTAGTTGGAGATTTTCTAGTGTCTGATGTAGTAGCTGGTGGTTCACCATATCGAAGGCCTTCGATAGGTCAAGAAATAATGCTGAGGATATTTTTTTGTCATTTCGATTGTGATTGATAGTGTCGGTGAAAGAGAGAAGAGCAGTGGTTGTACTATGATGGGGTCTAAAACCATGTTGTGTGTCTGTTAGTAATTTGTTCATGGTAAGATAGTGAAGGAGTTGTTTGTGTATACACTTCTCCATGATTTTGGCCAATGGAGACAGTATTGCTATGGGCCTATAATTTGATAGCTCAGTAGATAGGCCTCCTTTGTGGAGAGGGATGACATGGGATACTTTCCATATTGATGGGATTGTGGATTCTGCTATGGTTCTATTGATTAGTATTGAGATGGGGTACGCTATGGCATCTGCTGCTATTTGTAAGTATTCCACTGGGAGAAGGTCTGCAGAGAGAGTAGTTGGTTTTAGTTTCTTCAGTAAGGAACATATATATGCAGTAGGGACAGGTTGGAATTTAAAGGTTGATTCCGACTTTAAGTTTTCTGTTTTAATGGAGTTGGTGGATGGTAGTTGGTTAGCTAAGGATTGTATAGTATCAGTAAAGAAATTGTTAAAGGAATTTGCTACATCTTCAGGTGTTTTGTCACTTAGTGTCTTTGGGGTAGGTGTAGAGGATTTCCCTGGGTGGAGAAGATTATTTAATCCAGTCCAGAAATTTTGAGGGTTGTTTTGGTGTTTATTTTGGAGTTGGCAATAGTAATTTTTCTTATCAGATAATGTTGCTTTTTTGGTCTCATTTCTTAGTTGTTGAAATTTTATGCGGTCTGGGGTTGATTTGGTTGAACGCCAGGTGTTCCAGGTTTTGTTTCTACTTTTGATTAGTGATATGGTATTTTTTGTTAACCAGGGTGCAATATTTGTTTTTATTCTAATTGATCTTATTGGGGCATGGGACTCAAGTATAGCTAGGAATGTCCTATTAAAAGATATACTGCCTCCTCTAGTGGGAGATGCTTAAGGGATGCCCAGTTAAAGGATTTAAGTTCCATCAGGAATTTTGTGAGGTCTAAATGCTTCTTATTTCTGACTGGCCTATACCTAGGCTGGGTGGAGTTTATTATCTTCTTTTTCATAATGTAGGTGATGAGATGGTCGCTTAGATTGTTTGGAAGGGTTCCGGCCATATATGTTTGGGGATGACTGTTGATGAGGATCCAGTCTAGGATACTCTCTTTTTGATTAATATTACCTATTCTGGTGGGGGAAGATAATAACTGACAGAATCCTTGTAAGTTGATATGGGTAGGGTTGACTTCTGAGGAGCATTGCTTCCAGTCTATATTGACATCACCTAGGATAATGGTTTCTTGAGGATAGTTATTTGATAGCCAGCTGAGGATATGTTCAAGGGTGTCAGAGTTATTCCCGGGGGGAATGTAGATCACAATTAGATTGATACTTTTGTCTTTATTTATTTGTAGTTTTAGTGCAAGTATTTCAGCATTAGCAATCTGGGGTGGTTGAGGAGAGTTAATAGTGACATTCAGTGTGCTCTTATAGAGCACCGCAATGCCGCCTCCTTTTTTTGTCAGACGATCAGCTCTATATATATTATAGCTTGGTGGCATTATCTCATTGTCTTTAGTCCCTTGCTTTAGCCAGGTTTCAGTTAGACACATTATATCTGGGTGGTACATTGCTATTAGGGCATGCAAGTTATGAGTCTTATTATTTATACTTCTTATGTTTAAGTGATATATTTGAAGAGTGTTTGGTTGAGTAAGCGGTAGGGCATTTGCAATTGGAGTGGATAAGGGGCCTGGGTTGGGATGAATATCTCCATCTATGGTTATATTTTTTCTTAGATAGTCTAATAGTCTCATAAGCTTGAGTAATAGTTTAAGTTCATGCTTGTATTTGGGGTGCTTTAGTTTAAGTTTAAGGGGGTTGTGTTGATTGGGATGATATATTTTACTGAACAGATGGTTGGTGTTAGGTTTAGTACAGCTTAAGGATGGGATGGTACTAGTTTGGCCTCTGGGGTAGTAAAAACCTGATAGTTCCTGGTCTTCATATCTAGTTATTAGATATAGTTTGATAATAAGTAGTAGAGTACAGGATACAATTTTTAGCATTGGTTTAATTGTGATGGGTGTTGTAGCCTTCATTTTCTTTGGGCAATGATTGATTAAATTGTTAAGATATGATAGGGCTAGATGGAAGAATTTGCTAGAGATGTGGGTGGGGATTTAAGGTCGGGTTGATTGGCTAAAGAAGAGAAGTGGGGGTGTGGCTAGTTAGGTATAAATGTAGCAGTACTGGGGGCGGGTGGGATATGGGGGCAGGGAGGGGTGCGGAGCGAGCCCGAGCATAGCGAGGGCGAGCGGAGCGGGGTTTATCCCGCTCCCAACTATGTATTGGCAGGAAAAATGGCAAACGACAAGATGGTAATTTCTCCAAACTTTCTTACTTTTTAACACCAACCTCTTACAATTTTCAGCTTAGAATTTACAGGGACTATCAATTTGTAGCTGTAAGAGGTTGTTTTTGGGATTTAGCGTGGTAGAATACTGCCGCGTTCTGAACCCAGTGTACTAGTGGTTCTAGGGATTAGGTTTATAGTTAATCATGGAGCTGCTGTTAATTAAATTCAAGACCTTGTCAAAGTTCTTCTTTTATGGGCTACTTTATTCCTACTGATCGCTGCAGTTTGTTTGTACTTGTTGCTTGGAGGGAGCGAGCTATCCTTAGATGGGGACTTGGATGGGTTCGCTAGGGGCGAACAGAATATGTAACACCTGGATAGAGATAGAAAAGCACATGTACATGCATCAAGACTTGTCGTAGTTTGCTGAAAAGTTATGCAGTAGTGATAAAAAACAGTTCTAAAAAGATTCCAAACTAAGAATCATTTAGCATGCCTACGCATCCTTTAAATAGTTCACATCTATGGTCTATGTATAGCATCAGGGAACATTATACAACAGCTATGCAAACAGAGATAAAACGCTCTATCACTTCATTACACCACTCCTATTAGTTCATCTTGTAAAACTATATCATTTAGCAAGAAGATGGTAATTTCTCCAAACTTTCTTACTTTTTAACACCAACCTCTTACAATTTTCAGCTTAGAATTTACAGGGACTATCAATTTGTAGCTGTAAGAGGTTGTTTTTGGGATTTAGCGTGGTAGAATACTGCCGCGTTCTGAACCCAGTGTACTAGTGGTTCTAGGGATTAGGTTTATAGTTAATCATGGAGCTGCTGTTAATTAAATTCAAGACCTTGTCAAAGTTCTTCTTTTATGGGCTACTTTATTCCTACTGATCGCTGCAGTTTGTTTGTACTTGTTGCTTGGAGGGAGCGAGCTATCCTTAGATGGGGACTTGGATGGGTTCGCTAGGGGCGAACAGAATGTGTAACACCTGGATAGAGATAGAAAAGCACATGTACATGCATCAAGACTTGTCGTAGTTTGCTGAAAAGTTATGCAGTAGTGATAAAAAACAGTTCTAAAAAGATTCCAAACTAAGAATCATTTAGCATGCCTACGCATCCTTTAAATAGTTCACATCTATGGTCTATGTATAGCATCAGGGAACATTATACAACAGCTATGCAAACAGAGATAAAACGCTCTATCACTTCATTACACCACTCCTATTAGTTCATCTTGTAAAACTATATCATTTAGCAAGAAGATGGTAATTTCTCCAAACTTTCTTACTTTTTAACACCAACCTCTTACAATTTTCAGCTTAGAATTTACAGGGACTATCAATTTGTAGCTGTAAGAGGTTGTTTTTGGGATTTAGCGTGGTAGAATACTGCCGCGTTCTGAACCCAGTGTACTAGTGGTTCTAGGGATTAGGTTTATAGTTAATCATGGAGCTGCTGTTAATTAAATTCAAGACCTTGTCAAAGTTCTTCTTTTATGGGCTACTTTATTCCTACTGATCGCTGCAGTTTGTTTGTACTTGTTGCTTGGAGGGAGCGAGCTATCCTTAGATGGGGACTTGGATGGGTTCGCTAGGGGCGAACAGAATGTGTAACACCTGGATAGAGATAGAAAAGCACATGTACATGCATCAAGACTTGTCGTAGTTTGCTGAAAAGTTATGCAGTAGTGATAAAAAACAGTTCTAAAAAGATTCCAAACTAAGAATCATTTAGCATGCCTACGCATCCTTTAAATAGTTCACATCTATGGTCTATGTATAGCATCAGGGAACATTATACAACAGCTATGCAAACAGAGATAAAACGCTCTATCACTTCATTACACCACTCCTATTAGTTCATCTTGTAAAACTATATCATTTAGCAAGAGCTTTACAGTCTTATATTATCTAAACGATCACTTTGCGTGTAACAGAGAGCAGACGCTGTAAATAGTGCTAATGGCATTCAGTTATAAAGTAATACTCCAGCAAACACATAAACCATGGTTAATTTGTAAAGATTAGACAGCAAATGAGCTAATGTAAGGTCGCCAATTCACTATATATTACTAGAATGTTTTATACAGCTTCCTTACTTACTCCGACAAGAATTGAGTCGCCGAAATGCATTAGATGACTCGTGCACACACACACGCTACCAAGTTGACTGCAGTTACCACTTATAGATAAAATACTGTCCTTTAAGTAACTTCAATATGCCCTACATGTAGTCGCTAGTATATTTACAGAAATATATAATTAGTAGGACAATACTTACAAATCCTGTATGTGCGACTACCTACTGGGTTCAGGATCACAGCAGTGATTCTAAATATGGCGGTACACCTGGGTAGCTTAGTAACCTCGTATGCGTCAGAGGTAGGGGGAGGGATAGAGGCTCAAATCCCGCTCCCAACTATGTATTGGCAGGAAAAATGGCAAACGACAAGATGGTAATTTCTCCAAACTTTCTTACTTTTTAACACCAACCTCTTACAATTTTCAGCTTAGAATTTACAGGGACTATCAATTTGTAGCTGTAAGAGGTTGTTTTTGGGATTTAGCGTGGTAGAATACTGCCGCTTTCTGAACCCAGTGTACTAGTGGTTCTAGGGATTAGGTTTATAGTTAATCATGGAGCTGCTGTTAATTAAATTCAAGACCTTGTCAAAGTTCTTCTTTTATGGGCTACTTTATTCCTACTGATCGCTGCAGTTTGTTTGTACTTTTGCGGAGCGGGGTTTATCCCGCTCCCAACTATGTATTGGCAGGAAAAATGGCAAACGACAAGATGGTAATTTCTCCAAACTTTCTTACTTTTTAACACCAACCTCTTACAATTTTCAGCTTAGAATTTACAGGGACTATCAATTTGTAGCTGTAAGAGGTTGTTTTTGGGATTTAGCATGGTAGAATACTGCCGCGTTCTGAACCCAGTGTACTAGTGGTTCGAGGGATTAGGTTTATAGTTAATCATGGAGCTGCTGTTAATTAAATTCAAGACCTTGTCAAAGTTCTTCTTTTATGGGCTACTTTATTCCTACTGATCGCTGCAGTTTGTTTGTACTTGTTGCTTGGAGGGAGCGAGCTATCCTTAGATGGGGACTTGGATGGGTTCGCTAGGGGCGAACAGAATGTGTAACACCTGGATAGAGATAGAAAAGCACATGTACATGCATCAAGACTTGTCGTAGTTTGCTGAAAAGTTATGCAGTAGTGATAAAAAAACAGTTCTAAAAAGATTCCAAACTAAGAATCATTTAGCATGCCTACGCATCCTTTAAATAGTTCACATCTATGGTCTATGTATAGCATCAGGGAACATTATACAACAGCTATGCAAACAGAGATAAAACGCTCTATCACTTCATTACACCACTCCTATTAGTTCATCTTGTAAAACTATATCATTTAGCAAGAGCTTTACAGTCTTATATTATCTAAACGATCACTTTGCGTGTAACAGAGAGCAGACGCTGTAAATATTGCTAATGGCATTCAGTTATAAAGTAATACTCCAGCAAACACATAAACCATGGTTAATTTGTAAAGATTAGACAGCAAATGAGCTAATGTAAGGTCACCAATTCACTATATATTACTAGAATGTTTTATACAGCTTCCTTACTTACTCCGACAAGAATTGAGTCACGAAATGCATTAGATGACTCGTGCACACACACGCTACCAAGTTGACTGCAGTTACCACTTATAGATAAAATACTGTCCTTTAAGTAACTTCAATATGCCCTACATGTAGTCGCTAGTATATTTACAGAAATATATAATTAGTAGGACAATACTTACAAATCCTGTATGTGCGACTACCTACTGGGTTCAGGATCACAGCAGTGATTCTAAATATGGCGGTACACCTGGGTAGCTTAGTAACCTCGTATGCGTCAGAGGTAGGGGGAGGGATAGAGGCTCAAATCCTGCTCCCAACTATGTATTGACAGGAAAAATGTCAAACGACAAGATGGTAATTTCTCCAAACTTTCTTACTTTTTAACACCAACCTCTTACAATTTTCAGCTTAGAATTTACAGGGACTATCAATTTGTAGCTGTAAGAGGTTGTTTTTGGGATTTAGCGTGGTAGAATACTGCCGCGTTCTGAACCCAGTGTACTAGTGGTTCTAGGGATTAGGTTTATAGTTAATCATGGAGCTGCTGTTAATTAAATTCAAGACCTTGTCAAAGTTCTTCTTTTATGGGCTACTTTATTCCTACTGATCGCTGCAGTTTGTTTGTACTTGTTGCTTGGAGGGAGCGAGCTATCCTTAGATGGGGACTTGGATGGGTTCGCTAGGGGCGAACAGAATGTGTAACACCTTGTCAAAGTTCTTTTTTCATGGGCTACTTTATTCCTACTGATCGCTGCAGTTTGTTTGTACTTGTTGCTTGGAGGGAGCGAGCTATCCTTAGATGGGGACTTGGATGGGTTCGCTAGGGGCGAACAGAATGTGTAACACCTTGTCAAAGTTCTTCTTTTATGGGCTACTTTATTCCTACTGATCGCTGCAGTTTGTTTGTACTTGTTGCTTGGAGGGAGCGAGCTATCCTTAGATGGGGACTTGGATGGGTTCGCTAGGGGCGAACAGAATGTGTAACACAAATCCTGTATGTGCGACTACCTACTGGGTTCAGGATCACAGCAGTGATTATTCTCTCGTAGTGATGTCTTACGCATGTGTGCATGCCTAGCTCTATTAATCTGCTGCAGCATCGATCTTCTGTTAGGTAGTGAGATGGTACTCTCCACTGGGGTAGTGGCTATCACATTGCCCACTACTAGTGGAGGAGTATCCCTTGATGTAGTTGCTCTGTCTTTCAGTGAACTGCAAGCTATATATCTGTCTACTTCACAGGGGTCGGACGCATGGTTATGAGTGGCTAATTTCAATACTTGCTCCTCATTCTTCACACATTTTGTTATCGCTCTACCTCTACAGGTCATAGAGATTTTTAGTCAGCAACACCAGTACTTCCTTTCGTTTACTGCCTTCTCCAGGTTGCAGAGATACTCATCTACTTGTAGCATGTTTCTATGCTTTTGTGACTGTACTTTCTCATACAGGTTTCCTATAACTCCTGGGGCATAATCAGGTGCTTCAGCCATTGCTAACTATAGCAGCAAAACTTATGCTCTCCTCAGCTTCTGGCTTCTACCCGTAATATACAGCAGTGTAGATGGCAATTAATGGCTGTTAACCTTAATCACTGTCAGATGGGGTTAATGAGGATTTAACACTTTACATCAACTTCATTAGCTGACATTCGCTATCATAAGCACTACATAGACTATTTACATGGTTCACCTCTCCGTAACTGACCACTATTTCCCTTAATGGGACTGCAGTAGAACAGTATGTTTATGACCTCAGTTATTGTATAGAAGGTGCATTTGTGTTTGTAACATAACGTACACTGAGTAGATCAGTCTTATTATTATTTCCATAACAGGTTCCGGCTTTCATACTTCCTGAGTGACGACACATGTCAGATAGTTTGGAGCTAGCCAACAAACAGAGTTCGGAGACAGATGCTTCGAGATATGTAACGTTCAATCAAAGGTGATTTCGCTCAAGACAGTTTGAGTAAACAGCATTCGTTCAAATTAGATTTCGAGCTTATGATATAGACTCACCCTCTCATACTCCCATTTGGTGCCTCCCTAAATTTTGCATACTAATTCCATGGCTATACTACAGTAGCGAAAAAAAGGAAAAATCCTTTGAAAGTAGATCACTGGCTCGCACAGTACAACACTGATATTATATGAGCTATAGCACTCCTCTTTTGATAAAAAGACCAAACATTGAACAAGTGCTATGGAAGTGTAGGAATGCCCATTCAAATACCTGGGAATAATCAATAACTTTTCAACTCCAAATTGATATAAAAATAGAACAAAATGTAAACTCTTACTCTTCTGGGCCCACAGAATTACCCATTTCCCCTCATAACCTTTGTGAGCCACTATATGTATTTATTTATTTATTTATATTTGTTTAACAGGGGAGTGCACTGATCGGTACTGATCAATTTCAGATTAAGGCCGGGTGAAATACAAAAAATTTCACAAACAGAAAATACAGGAATATGAGCATTAAGAGAGTTGTTTGGAGTAGTTACATAAAAAACTATATATATATATATATATATATATATATATATATATATATATATATATATATATATATATATACATATATATTCATGTCTTCAGTAAATCTCGAGAGAGGAGAACAGACTTGGAAAAGAGAGTGGTTGGGAGGTATGTCCTGTGTTGAACCTGATTGACTTCTTTGAATCAGTCTCCAGAGCCATGGACAAGGGTAAGGTGGTCCACACAGCCTATCTAGACCTTGCCAAGGCCTTTGACACCATCCCCCACTCAGGAATCATAGATAAACTTACTAAGTTGGGTATTAATCCCTATGTCACCCAATGGGTTGCTAAATGGCTTACTGATAGAACCCACACTGTAAAAGTAGCCGACTCCAAATCCAGCTCCAGACAAGTGACAAGTGGAGTACCTCAGGGTTCAGTCCTGGGGCCGCTCTTGTTTGGCATCTACTTCTCTGAAGTACAGGTCAACACTAAGGGACTCTGGCTAACAAAGTTTGCAGATGACTGCAAACTGGGAGCCATTATTGAATTCCCAAATGATGTGGATACTCCACAAAAGGGCCTTACAGAAACAGATGCTTGGTGCCAGAGCCATGGGCTCAAGCTCAATGCCAAGAAATGTATTGTTATCCCTTTGGGAAAAACATGTATCCATGAATTACCATATAGGTGGCAGTACACTAAACACAGAAAGTGTGATAAGAGACTTAGGGACACAGGTGGACAGTGGTCTCACCTTCGATAACCACATCGCCACAACAGTCAGGAAATCCTTCTATGTGGCACACCTCATCACGAAGGGCTTTTCATCCAGAAAAAAGGAGGTCATTGTCCCACTGTACTCATCCCTCATTAGACCCATTATAGAATACAACGCCCCATTTGGTATGTACCTCTCAAGACATCTGCAACAACTGGAAAGGCCTCAGAAATACCTCACTAAAAGAATCACAGGCCTAAAGCAGATGCCCTACGCTGACCGCCTTAAAAAACTCCAGCTATAGTCTGTCGCATATTGTCTACTCAGAGGCGATCTCTGCTTAACGTACAAGGCCATGTCAAACCCAGAGCTGTTGGACATGCTACACTTAAAGAAATCCCAATCCCTCAGAGCTACACGCTCCAGGGATCTAAACCTTGTCATCACCATAAACAAAACATGCTGGAGGGATAGGTTCCTGACCCAGAGACTCCCCAGACTCTGGAATAGATTGCCCATACATGTCAAGCAGAGTGCCTCTTTGGACCTCTTCAAGAGGAACCTTGACGTTTGGATGGGAGAAAGGAAATTCACCCCAGGGATCACGTCAGTCGCCCTGCTAGACAGGGGTCCAGGAAAGTAAATAATGTGGGAAGAAATAGCCAGGGAATTGTTATGGCTAGGCTTGTATAGGCCCTAGGGCTGATAGCCTAGTACCAACCTATGAACCTATGAACCTATGAAGCAGGAGCATTTCGCTTGGGCAAAGAATTGTTTTTTGAGCTGCATTCTGAATTTGGCATAATTGTTGATTTCCTTTAGGACAATTAAGAGCACTTGCCAAAGAGTAGGTGCCCGATTGGATAAAACATGTGCAGTGCTGTGAAGTTTGGTTCTAGGGGTAAAGAAAATAAATAAATCATCTTTGCCAAACTAGAAAATGTCCTTCTAATGACTGCTGCTTCCTCCAGCAAAAAAAATGACCGCCCTCCAATCTCTGCCTAATAAAATCTGATGTTTCATCACTACCCCCCGCCCCCAGAGCTGAACACTACTGCCATACTCTTCAAAAAGCTAGGCAACTTCCATTGAAACAAAGGGCAGTCCTCCTATTAGGCTTGCTTCTTTTAAGCTTATAGACCTTGACACCATCACACCCCTTGATGCTAAACTGACTTCCACTATTTCCTCATATAACGTTACAGCACACTCACAATCAGGCCCCATTCTACAAGTTCTAGGAGCTAAAATCTAATGTTCTAACCAGAGCTTCTGTATCCTGCCGCCCAGACTTTGGCAATCTCTCTGCATACCCAGCTATTAAAAAGACCTCTCTATTTACTCTAAATTCAACCCCCAATTTAAATCATGCCTATGCCAACAAACTTACTGCAGATGATTCACCACAGGCAACATCACCTAACAAGCTGCATAGCCTAATATTGTGAAAATGTTGTTTCACACAACACTACATTATTAGCTCTATTCTTCATCATGCAAATGTTGCACTGAATATAAATAGCCATGTTCCACTCCCTGTTTTCTCTTTCTTTTCTCATATTGATAAAGTAGCATTTCTATTATTTTGTATGACCAATGGCTATTGCAGTCAAGCTTTGTTTCAGTTGTTTGTTTTTCTCTGGGGTGTAATTTGCATTTAATTGAATATTACAGGTTTGCTTTATATTGTACCATTGTGTTGTAACTTGTATATTTGTATCTGATCAAGCTGGGCATGAAATTAGTCATCTGTGATTTGTGCCTTATCCAGGTGAACAAACTTAAATACATTAATAAATAAATAAACAAGTCGCTGGGTAAATTGTCAGGTGCTAGGGTGAGAGGTTTTATTTTTGGAATAGATGTTTGATTTGTTTAACAAATACTGTATGAAGTTTGAAACAGTCATTCTTAGTTGTGTCATTTTGTTTGTAAGAAGTGTTATACTGATTATTTATGGAAGAAAAAGAGTCTATGAAATACGAACTTGCGTTGTAGACTACGCTGAAATATATTTCTTTGGGAAATTTGACTTAGGTGATGGTTTTGGAAGTGATTATTAATTAATTTGCAGAGGATCAGAAGTTTCAGATTTATTTTTACTGACAAATTCTACCTTGTTTAAGTTATTTTGCATTTATATATGAGTTTCTTTATTATTAAGAGTGTTATGTTATTATGGATAGGTATTTGTGTTAATTTTTCCAGCTGCATTCTCAGGGTCATGTTTTGTCTAGTTTCCTATGATAGCCATTATGCTGTTTTATATCTGACCATTTCTTTCATTTTGGTGATTAGGAATTTAATATATTAGAGAACAGAATTGTCTAGGGCCATATGTTTGAGTGGTGTCCAATTGCACTGCCTAAGAAGGTCAGTGAAGATCGAGTCTTGGAAGTTTCTGTTTGAGTGGACAAAACTACATGAAATTATTTTCTGTATTTTGAGTATTTCATGCCAGTCAAGTTGGGTTATGATTGCTTATGGTATCTGGGCGCACACCCGAGTTGCTGATGTTATTAAAACTTGGTATAAGGTTCCAATCTAAAATGCTGTGCTTTCCACTTAATTTATTTGTTCTGGTCGGTTTTTGTGTTACTTGTAGATTTTTGTTTTATATTGTGAAGTATTTGGTTCTGTCAAGTGCATGTTGACATCTCCAGTCTGATGATGTCCATTTTTAGATTAGCTGTAAACCAAGCCAGGATTATTTCGAGAATAGTAATGTTATTAGATGTGTTATTTATAGACATGATACTAGTGTGCAGCAATTATGTTGTTTATACTATTTCAGTGTTGTCATATTGATGAATTGTTTTAAATATAGAGCCATGAGTAGTATTTCAGATTTGTCAGATTGTTAAAATTATGTTTTTTTTTTCTAAAGTCGATTTAAATATATATATTTTTATATGTTAATTTCGATTCATGTTTTTCATTGTGCAAGATTAAATAATATCTTTGTTGATTTAGTATCACATGGTACAGTGTAGAATGAGTTTAATCTATGTGATTTTACTATATTTCTTCTTCCGAAGAAATCTCAGTTGAACATTGTATAAGATGAATGTGCTTAACTATTGTATACCATTAAAGGTGCTTTAGTTCATTCTTGTGGCTGTGATTTTCATTTTTGCATTCATCCAGCCATTCATGCATTCATTGATTCTCCAATCACAAGTCCAAGTCACTGCAATCAAATGCAAAATCAGTGGAGAGCAGCAGCAGTGTTGGCTGCAACAAAAAGGTTGATGATTCTCAGATACGAGACAAAAAAAAAAGTGAAAAAGAAAAAAAATCATCCACAGTTTAGAACATGCAATGACCAGCTCAAACATAATTAAGGAAACAAAAAACATGCAATGACCAGCTCAAACATAATTAAGGAAACAAAAAACATGCAATGACCAGCTCAAACATAATTAAGGAAACAAAAAGCATGCAATGACCAGCTCAAACATAATTAAGGAAACAAAAAACATGCAATGACCAGCTCAAACATAATTAAGGAAACAAAAAACATGCAATGACCAGCTCAAACATAATTAAGGAAACAAAAAACATGCAATGACCAGCTCAAACATAATTAAGGAAACAAAAAAAAATTGAAAGTGAAAATTGATAGAACCCAGAATATATATTCAGAAATCAGGGCCTCATTGTTTAGAGCTGTATCAGACTCACAGAAAAGGGCAGTTATGCTTCTAAAAGAGAGGTTAAATAGGCTAGTAGAAAGCAAAAGTTCAAAGAATGATACTTATGGTAACTGAGCCTATGCTCCAAAACATCTAATGTGGTTGCTAGTTTTCCCAGTTATCTAGTCATTTGATGGCATTTTCCTTTATGAAGGAAACTAAAGCTTAATCGTCATTGCTGAGGAACTGAACTGTAGAAGCAAATATGTAGCCTTAGATAAGTTTGAACAGTAACTGTAATGCAGCAAGATTGATCATTTGAGCTAGATGAGTGGGTTAATATTAGTTAACATTAGATATAGCTAGCAGAATACCTATTCATTGGCCAGTTTTTTTTTTTTTTTTTTTTTTTTTGACATAAGGTGTTGAGCTATTGCCCCAGGCCCAAGGGAAGGAAACAAAAGTCATAAATGAAGACACTGCATAATTACAATGAAGCGAGCTATGACAAAATGTTTGGGTGTTCCAGGTAAATCACTTCCTCTTTAAGAAATGACAAAACATAAATATTCTGCAAATGTTCCAATAATAAAAACATCAGGGTAACAAGTTTCTTATTATCTTAAAGCTTCCCCTGGTGTTTTTAAGAAGATCTACACTTTCTATAGAAATTTTCAGTAGATGAGAAGGTTATTCTTGGGGTAGTCAGTTAGAAAGGTACTATGACTAATGGACTGGTTATTGAAAAGAGAATTCACCATTAATCTTTAGTGTCTGATAGTACACTGCTGCTGTTTTATATGATGGGCAGCAATTCCACATAAACATCTGTTTGTTTGTGTCTTTCGGCTTTTCCCGGTTAGGGGTCGCCACAGCGGAACTCCGGTCCGCTAATGATTGGCAGTAAATTTTTTACGTGCCGAGTTGGCCAGCCCTGATGCACAACCTTCAATGAAGGTATGCCCATTCACGCATGTCTCCACACAGAAGACGCTCTAGCTGAGAATCGAACAGCACAACGTCTTGCTGTGAGGCAACAACACTACTGTAGCACCACCACCGCAGCACCTGTAATCATCTAAAAAAGCTAAAATCTGTGGAGATATGAGTTTGCGATAGCAAGACGGTTCACTGGTAATGACTCCCATCTCACAGTTCCAAAGCCCTGATGTCCTGATATAAAATTACTGCTTATGTGGGTTATGCATCTCGTGCCTTTGTATGTTTCAATTTTCTCTCAGTAGTCTGCTTTTCTCCTCAAAACTTACTGACTGAAATTGGTAAATCATGTAGAAATTTTACATATACCCATGCCAATATGGTTTGACCCATTCTGATAGTGATCTGAAAATGGTCAGTTCACTGTTAACAGGATGGATGGCTTCACTGATGAAGATCTATTTGATTTGTTGGACTAGTGTGAGAAGGCAAATTTTAGCTCCTCAATAGCATTCAGTGAATCAGAAAATGAATAATGTAGTCATTATATTAATGTTGGTGACTCCAGGTGAGATATATATAAATATATATATATATATATATATATAGATAGATAGATAGATAGATTCACTAGACAATCTCAAAATACAGAAATGTTGAATTTCAATATTTCAAGACTGAATAGTTGAAATTCCACGTACCTGAAAACCCACAACTGCGAAAACCACAATCGCGACCATACACACACACACACACACACACACACACACACACACACACACACACACACACACACACACAAACACACACACCAGCAGACAAACACACATACACCTACCTAACTACATTACAACAAACAAGACAACACACACAAACACAACACAACATACAAACACATCTACTCTACCTATAAGCAGGGGGGCAATCCCCCTCTGCACCCACAGCTCCACACCCCCCCACTTATATATACTAACTCCGTGTTCACACTAAACACACAAACACACAAAAACCACCACTGCACACATGCACACACACTAAAATCCCTACCCAGTACCGTTACGTAAACACCACTTATCTGAATCCCCAGCTAAATCCACAAACAGCACCGCATGTCACAAATGAGACACCACAACAGCGGATGTGATATTTCTGCATTCCAGACTATTCAGTCTTGGAATACTGAAATTCGACATTTCAGTATTTCCAGATTGTCTAGTGAACCCATATATATAATATATATATATATATATATATATATATATATATATATATATATATATATTTATTAGGCATTCTATAACTATGTCAAGAATCTAAATGGCAATGCTCAGATCTGCTCTAAGCTACAACAGAATGGCATTAAATATGCTGAACCTAAGGATATTGACAATATCCTGGTAGATCGATTCAGTGCCAACTTCAGCCCCCTCTCACCCCCTAAATAGCCCATCTCAATACCGGATGATTTCCAAATTCCGGTAATATCGGCCACACAGGTAAAAAACGCACTGTCCAAAGCTAAGAATACAGCATCCATGGGACCAGATGACATCCCGGGCTGTGTACTACATGAACTACAAAATTAACTGTCACCTCACCTAAGTGTCATGTTTAATCATACCCTCGCCTCAGGCTTTGTGCCCACTGAATTGCACACAGCCACAGTTATCCCACTCCACAAGGGGGATCCACCTTGGATCCCAGGAATTACCACCCCATCAGTCTGACGAGCCTGATCTGCAAGGCCATGGAACGTATTATCATGGAACTTATAAACAAAGACATTGGCAACCATAAAACACTGGACCCCAGTTTGGGTTCGTGAAGGACCGATCTTGTCTCCTGAACCTGATTGACTTCTTCGAATCAGTCTCCAGAGCCGTGGACGAGGGTAAGGCAGTCCACACAGCCTATCTGAACCTCGCCAAGGCCTCTGACACCATCCCCCACTCTGGAATCATAGATAAACTTACTAAGCTGGGCATTAATTCCTACGTCACACGATGGGTTGCCAACTGGCTTACTGACAGAACCCACACTGTAAAAGTAGCTGACTCCAAATTCAGCTCCAGACAAGTGACAAGTGGAGTACCACAGGGTTCAGTCCTGGGACATGTCTTGTTTGGCATCTACTTCTCTGAAGTACAGGCCAACACTAATGGACTCTGGCTAACAAAGTTCACAGATGACTGCAAACTGGGAGCCATTATTGAATCCCCAAATGATATGGATACTCTACAAAAGGGCCTTACAGAAACAGATGCTTGGTGCCAGAGCCATGGGCTCAAGTTCAATACTAAGAAATGTATAGTTATCCCCTTTGGGAAAAAACATGTACCCGTGAATTACCACATAGGTGGCAGTACAGTAAACACCGAAAGTGTGATAAGAGACTTAGGAACACAGGTGGACAGTGGTTTCACCTTCAATAACCACATCACCACAGCAGTCAGGAAATCCTTCTATGTGGCACACCTCATCACTAAGGGCTTTTCATCAAGAAAAAAAGGTGGTCATTGTCCCACTGTACTCATCCCTCATTAGATCCATTATAGAATACAATGCCCCACTTGGTATGTACCTCTCAAGACATCTGTAACAACTGGAAAGGCCGCAGAAATACCTCACTAAATGAATCACAGGCCTAAAGCAGATGCCCTATGCTGACCGCCTTAAAAAACTCCAGCTATACTCTGTCACATATCGTCTACTCCAAGGCGATTTCTGCTTAACATACAAGGCCATGTCAAACCCAGAGCTGTTGGACATGCTACACTTAAAGAAATCCCAATCCCTCACAGTCACATGCTCCAGAGATCTAAACCTTGTCATCACAATAAACAAAACATGCTGGAGGGATAGGTTCCTGACCCAGAGACTCCCCAGACTCTGGAATAGACTGCCCATACATGTCAAGCAGAGCGCCTCTTTGGCCCTCTTCAAAAGGAACCTTGTTGATTGGATGAGAGAAAGGAAATTCACCCCGGGGATCACATCAGTTGCCCTGCTAGACAGGGGTCCAGGAAAGTAAATAGTGTGGGAAGAAATAGCCAGGGAATTGTTATGGCTAGGCTTGTATAGGCCCTAGGGCCGATAGCCTAGTACCAACCTATGAACCTATGAACATAGATATATATATACGGTTCTACCTGACATAGCCGAAACCACACAACACCGACAACCACATCACCGACACCACATATTCGACAGTCCATAAACACGAAACCACACATAACCGACAACGAAATAACCGACGGTACACAAACACGAAACCCCATACACTGCACACACCACAATAACAATTATTAAAAACAAAACACATCCCCATTCCACAAACCACACACACAACACAAGCACACCAAAATCCTTACAAGCCCACACTAAACCTTACCCTAACCCTAAGGTCCGTCACTATCGCACACTTACCTACCCGCTCCCTAACCCTAACTCACTTACCCCCCCCCTATCGCTCCCTCACCCTAACTCACTTAACCCCCCCCTAACCCTAACTCACTTAACCCACCCCTCCCTAACCCTAACTCACTTAACCCACCCCTATCCCCACAGACCGTCAATCTCCACACTTACCTGCCTCGCACCCTAGCGTCCGTCACTACCGCATACTCACACAGCCTTTCCCCATGCCGGCATCCTCGGCGTTGGTGTTGTCATCCGTCGTGTCGGTCTTCTGCATTGTCGATGTTCTGCCACTCGCGATTCGCGTCGGTGTTCTTGGATTTCGATCTTCTGGAGCTCAATTCGCTGTCGGTCTTCTGCGCTGTCGACGAAGTCAGGTAGAACCATATATACATATATATATATATATATATATATATATATATATATATATATATATATAAAACACACACACACACACACACACACAAATATATATATATATATATATATATATATATATATATATATATATATATACACTTCAAGTAATCCAGCACTTCAAATCTTCTTCCTTAATTGAAGCTTTTATTTATAATCCATCCAATAGCCGTTTCAACCATAACTTCAAAATGGAAACTCCATAATATACAAAAAAACAATGAAAAGACAGCAGAAAGCAATGCTGCCATCCTAGTAGGCCATATCACCAGCAACCACCAGCAGTAAACAGGAAAAAAACAGACTGGTTTCGCCCCCTGGGATCCTCAGTGTATGCAGGAAGCTTGCAACTAAGTAGTATATGTAGAGAAATCAAATGCATAATATAACCAACATATTTAAAGTGCCCAATACTCAAAACAATTTTTTATACAAGACAAAGGACCTGTAAGTCTATATATATAAATATATATATATATATATATATATATATATATATATATATATAAACACACACACACACATATATATAGATATATATATATATATTGTTTGTGTCTTTCAGCTTTTCCCAGTTAGGGGGTCGCCACAGCGGAACTCCAGTCCGCTAATGATTGGCAGTTGATTTTTACGTACTAGCTTGCCAGGCCTGACACACAACCTTCAACAAAGGTACGCCCATTCACACATGTCTCCACGCAGTAGACGCTCTAGCTGAGAATCGAACCGGACAGCATCTTACTGTGAGGCGACAATGCTACCGCAGCACCACCACCGCGGGGACACAAATATATATATACTTCATTTAATAAACCTAAGCAATTATTCAAAAGCTGTCAATTAATCCTGGTTTAAAGAAAGCCCCTAAGTTAATAATCCCCATTCTTTACTTTTTGTCCAAAATATAATGTTTTTTAACATCAGATAAATTGTAACCCCTAATACTGTCACTACCACTATAAATAAAATGTGCCCCCCTATGTTCAATCGTATGCTTATAAAGGGCACTCCTAGCACATCTACAGTTTAAATCTCTAATATGTAGTGCTAGTCTATGTTTGAAAGGCCAGGATGTCTGTCCAACATAGAAAGCACCACACTGACATACTGTCATATAAATCACCCATTCAGTACTGCATGTAGTTAAAGATCGAATGTCAAATACTTTACTGGTATTGAAGCCATGTACTCTCCAGCTAAGACCAGAATAGCTGGTCAAGAGGAGAAGGTCAGCACTTGCACGACATGAACACATAGTCCTCCAGAACACAGACCAGTGCTGCCTTCACATAAAAACAAAAACCATACACCCACCTTTGTGGAGGTTGTCAATAAAAATCTACCCAAACAGCAGAGACCTCCAAGGCAGAAATGCACTCGACCACCACAGCACAACACTAATCACGAGACACATAACTCTCCTAAACAGTGTGCCACTCAACCAAAGCCCCTAAGGCAAAACAGCCTGCCCAGCACATTAGTCATAGGTGATTCAGTAGTGAGACACACTGATGTCCCAGTCACTAGGCTGAATAAGAAGAAAGTAACAGTCAGCTGCCTGTCAGGTGCCAGGATCCACCACATAATGCATGCACTCAGGTCCCTAAACAACAGCTACAGATATGACTCTATCATTGTATGTGTGTGTGAATGACCTGAGATGTATCTCCCTGGACTACATGAAAAGAGACTTGGAGGAGCTCTTGGATTATGTAGCTCAGGCGGGTATGATCCTAGCCCTGTGCAGCATCCTACCATCACCCAGAATGATACCACAGTACAAGCAGAAAATGATACTGGCCAAGGCTCTTGCCACCAATACAGTGCCTTTTTTAGGCAGTGTTTCAAAGACCAAATTACCACCGTAAAAACTACAAACAAATGCAATCTGAAGGTCATGCTGCTCAATGCTAGAAGTCTAAATCTCAAAATTCACTCGCTCGAAGCACTCCTTAAAATGGAGAACATCAACATTTGCGCTGCAACAGAGACCTGGTTCAAGGCAGCAGAAACCACCCCTGCACTACCAGGCTATTACTCAGTCCACACCTTTAGGCCACAGAACTTGGACCGTAGCTCCAAAGGCGGTGGCATTTCCATATTCATAAAGGATACCTACACCTCCAGACTGGTAACCCAACATAATGCATCAGAGATACTTCAGGTGCAGCTAACATTGGGTAGGACAGCCTGTTATAAGTCCCCAGCCAAGTCACAAGACTCATACTCTATGTTGTTAAGAACCCTGGAGAATATTATGGTCCAACCTAACACTCTCATACTGGGTGAATTCAACTACCCCTCCATTAACTGGAAAAACTACTCATGTGCCAATACACTTGCCCAATGTTTTCTGGAATTCATTAATTCCAATGCCCTGGACCAGCTCATTCTTACCCCCACTAGACATAGCAACATCCTTGACCCGGTCATTACTAACATGGGCGATCATTGCTCTACATCAATAGTCAACTCTTCCCTGGATAGATCTGACCACAAACTAATCACCTTGGAAATCCACATCACTCCCACCCTCCTTCACCCCACCACCCTCACAAAGGTAACCACCATGAAAACTTCTCCAAAACTAACTTTGGGCTCCTAAAAACAGAGGTGACTAACTTCACGCCACCCATTCAAATGGAAAATAGTTGAATCATACAGCAATGATGTGTACGAACAGGTACACAAATGCATGGATCTCACCATACCCAATAGAACCAAGATGCTCTCCTCCAAAAAAAGTAAGCCAATCTGGTGGTTCCCTGCCATAAACAAACTCTACAACAGAAGGAGGAAACTGATGTGGATTAAGGTGAAGTCCCAAGACTGGAAAAACTCCCTTATCAGCCTCAACAGAAAGTTAAGATCCCTCATCAAATCCTCTAAAGCTAGCTATGAAAACAGAATTGTAGCAGATAGTAACAACAACCACAAGGCCTTCTTCTTCTTCTTTTGGCTTTTCTTAGTCAGGGGTCACCACAGTGGATCATCTATCTGCTCATGATTGGCAATGGAACTTTACGGTGTCGAGTTACCAGCCCGGCGCCCAAACTTCCACAGAAGGTACACACAAGCACACACTCACACCTAGGGCCAATTTAGAGTGTCCAATCCACCTACTGTATGTCTTTGGAATGTGGGAGGAAACCGGACCACCCGGAGGAAACCCACTCGACCACAGGGAGGACATGCAGACTCCGCACAGAAGGCACCCCAGCCGAGAATCGAACTGGAGAACCTCTTGCTGTGAGGCGGCAATGCTAACCGCTGCATCACCATGGCCGCCCTAACCACAAGGCCTTCTATAGTTATGTAAAGAATCTCCATGGCAATACCCAGATTTCCTCTGAGCTACTGCACAATGGTAAATCCTATACTGAGCCAAAAGACATTGCCAATATACTGGCCGACAGATTCAGTGCCAACTTTAACCTTCTCCCTCCCAAAGGACCAATCACAATACCAGTAGCTTGCCAGACACCCAGTATTACTGCTGCACAGGTTAAAACAGCACTGCCCAAGGCCAAGAATATAGCTTCTATGGGACCTGACAATATCCCTGGCTGTGTTCTACATGAACTACAGAGTGAACTGGCACCTCACCTGTGTGCCCTGTTCAATCATAGCCTCACCTCAGGCTTTGTCCCTACTGAATGGCGCACTGCTATAGTCATCCCTCTCCACAAAGGAGGAGTAACTACAGACCCTAAGAACTATCGCCCCATTAGCCTGACAGGTCTGTTATGCAAAGCTATGGAACATATCATCATGGACCTAATAAACAAGGATATAGGGACTCTCCAAACTCTGGATCCCATACAGCTTGGTTTTGTGAAGAGTAGATCATGCCTGCTCAACTTGGTCGACTTCTTTGAGTCAGTCACCAGAGCTGTGGATGAAGGCAAGGTGGTTCATACAGCCTACCTTGATCTGACCAAGGCCTTTGATACCATTTCCAATCATGAATCATAGAAAAACTCACTAAGCTAGGCTTCAACCCCTATATCACTAGGTGGGTTGCAAACTGGCTCACAGATAGAACCCACAGTGTGAAAGTAGCTGACTCCAAATCAGACTGCCGACCATTCATGAGTGGAGTCCCACAGGGATCAGTCCTGGGTCCTATCCTGTTTGGTATCTACTTCTCAGAAGTCCAAGCCAACATGAAGGGACTCTGACTGACAAAGTTCACAGACAATTGCAAGTTGGGAGCCATTATTAACTCCCCAAGTGATGTTGACATCCTACAGAAGGGCCTCAATGAGACCAATGACTGGTGTCAGAACCATGGCTTTAAGCTCAATGCCAAAAAATGTGTCGTCATCCCTTTGGGAAAAACCCAGTTCCCATGAATTACCACATCAATGGTAGTCCACTAAACACAGAAGGCGTTATAAGAGATCTGGGAACACAGGTTGACCACCACATTGCCACTGTGGTCAGAAAGTCCTTCTGTGTGGCACATCTCATTACTAAGAGTTTTGCATCCAGGAAGAAAGAGGTTATTGTCTCCCTCTACTCTTCCATCATTAGGCCAATCATCGAGTATAATGCCACATTTGGCATGTACCTCATTAGACACCTGCAATAACTGGACAGGCCGCAGAAGTACCTCACAAAGAGGATCCTAGGTCTTAAACACTTGTCCTACATGGACAGACTCAAAAAACTCCAACTATTCTCTATCTCATATCACCTACTTAGAGGCAATCTCTGCTTGACTTACAAAGCCATGTCTGACCCAGCTCTGTTAGAAATGCTACATCTAAAAAAATTCCAATCCCGCCACACCACATGCTCCAGAGACCTCAACCTCATTATCACATTCAACAGAATGTGCTGGAGGGACAGGTTCATAACCAAGAGACTGCCCATGCTATGGAATAGCCTTCCCATACATGTCAAACAGAGCACCTTACTGGCCCTCTTCAAGATAAATCTTGATGAGTGGATGAGAAATAGAAAATTCACCCCGGGGATCACTCCAGTGGCTCTACTCGACAGAGGCACTGGGAACTAAGGTCGGGTGGCACTATACCAGGGTAATCCTATGAGCTAGGCTTGTAAAGGCTCCAGGGAAATTAGCCTAGTACACACCTATGAACCTATGATAGAAGTGAATGATCTAGTTTTGGATACTACATTACAATACGTACAATTCGCACAAAAAGTGCATCCTCTAGATTCAATTTTCCTTGGTCCAACACTTTCAATCTTACTTTTTGTGAAACCAGATAAAAATTCACCAATATTTTTACTTTTCCTATATCCAAAAATACACTGTTCTCCCAATATTTGATTGAAATATGGGTCCAATTTCAAGATATTACAATATTTATTACCTCCTTGATCTTAACAGTGTTGGTACCATAAGAAGTTATGAATCTAGGAATCAAGTCAGATGCAGTTTTACCTGCCTTACTATCATCAGATCTCAATAGATCATCTCTCTTGCAGCAAAAAGCAGCACTGTGGGCTTGATCTGCTATCCTTACATCATAACCCCCATTCAAAAATCTTTGTTTCATCTTAAGGGCTTCATTTTCAAAGACATGTTAAGAACTACATATCCTTCGAAGTCTCAAAAATTGAGCTTGTCGAATATTTCTATTAATATGTCCAGGATGACAACTAGAGGCCAACAAGATGGAATTATATATATATATATATATAATTATTTATATAGAAGGACGCACTTTACAGAAAACTCTAGAAAAGATTGCAACGCAGTTTTATAATGCACAGTGACCCACAGCAGGATGTGTTCGCCATTCTTCAAAAGACTAACATGATGAAGATGTGGGTGACCATATTGCATAGTTTTTGTAGCTTAGAAGCCAGCAATCCAGTTTTGGCAATGGAATTAGACCCTGAAGGACTATGTTTGTGGGAGGAATATTATTAAGACCCTTAATAATAGGAGACTACAGACTGAATCCTGCTAAAGAACATTTGAGTCATTCATATCTCAGCAAAGCAGTCTTGAGAAGAAGCAGAATGGGTGTTTTTGTATAATGACTAACATTAAATGATTCCTCTGTCATAAAAAGTGTGCAAAATTGTTGTCTAAATGACTTGTATGATGTGATGCTAGCTATCCACAGAATTGGGTGTAGGGGCATGCAAAACATAGAATATCTAGCTGTGTAAGTCCTGCTGAAAAATGACAGGCTACTCAGGAAATTGATATGGCTAATAATAACTGCAAGCGATCTCTTTCTGCCTTGAAATCTATTACGGCTCAGTAATTCTGACACTGGATAGTATAATGACATTTAGGAAATATCAAAATAAATTTGTCTAAGATAAATTACTACAACTTAACTGTGTAATGAAATACCTATTAATAAATCTGAATGGTGGGACAAAACAATAAAGGAAAATATTGCATAGTTCCCCCTTCTGGCAACCACCGGCCTATGGTCATTGCTAAACAGAAAGGTATTCATGAACGTATACATAATATTATATGATTGCCAAATAACACTGTATATATTTCACAAACATACTTGAAATTAAGTTATGCTTATCCCCTTTACAGCACAGACTTGTTAAGTTGCACTTTGATAAAATTATGCAAAAAAGACATTTTTTCCACAGTTTAAATTTCACCAAAGGGACGCAAACTATTCTTATAAGTAAACAGCAATGTGAGTTATTATATCTTACAGAATTATTGCATTCAATGAATTATATATCGGCCTTTTTAACATGTACTATTAATACTAAAGTACTGAATCAAGAATGAGCTGCCTGAAATTGATTTCAGGTGTTAAAGTTATGCACGATGGGAAGACTTGGCAGTCAAGACAAGCATGTCATCAACTTAAAACAATGCACGTATATTTCGATATTATGGAATCAGTGAATGCTTCTATTGTCTTCAGCTGCACATATATTACCTTTAGTGTTCTCCAGAAGCTGTTTGCTTACTTGCATGCTAAATATCGCATTTATATCACGTTATCGAAAGATGAAAATAGCAAACACTATTTCATCGGCCCCAAAACATCTAAACATGAAAATATCGAACATTCAGAACAGCAAATTTTTTCCCATGGAAAAAATTCGCTGCTCTGAAACACATACACACAACACAAGCACATCAAACAAATAGCAACCACATACATACACTTAAATTCCTACATCTAACGCTACACTAAACTAAACATACACTACTATCTACCCACTTACCTTAACCCAAACCCTAACCCTAAGGTCTGTCACTATCACACACTTGCCTAACCTGCGCCCTAACCCTAACTCACTTAACCCGCCCCTAACCCTAACGTACAAACAATCGCACACTTACCTGAACCCAGACAGTAATTTTCCACCACAGCGCTAAGAACAGCGAAGCCATAGAAACGGCCAACTGAATTCTTTCCCGAGGAAAGAATTCACTGTTCTGCAGCTTTGCTATTCTTAGTGTTCGCTGAATAGTGTTCGATATCAGAACATTCAAAGTTTTAATACTTTGATGTTCTGATATAGACCCTAAATATCTGCCCCCGTTCTGTAGTTCTTGGTCTCACTATTTTTCCTAATCAAGTGGTAGCTCACAGAAGACTATGGGCCATATTCAATAAAACCTACACTTAGTACATGAAAAGTATTCAAGAACATTCTTACCACATTTTTCGTGCTTTTTAGTCACTCAGAAAGAATATACTAAGTGTACATGTAGTCTACACTTTGCGGTAATATTTATGAATCCCTGTCAATTTTTAAAGTTGCAAGACTATCAGTAGGAAAACTAAAATTAGGAGGAAGAAGGTGTGTGTTGTATCTGTGTTGTCTGTTCACTCAGAATGGTGTACACTTAGTGTAGGTGTTATTGAATCCCAGAGTATGTCAGAAGGCTGAAGGTTGAGGTGAGAGTCAAATAGAGGGAGCCATCACCCATACACAAATTAAGGTGTTATGTACTCCACTTAGCATTCATCATCCTCTTTGGCTAGGAGCTTGCAATATGTTCTTTTCCTGTTAGCCTGAGGTTATATACTTACGTCAGCGTAAATAGCTGCTATGCCTTCTTGACACATATTCATTCTCATATACAAACTTCTTTAAGGCTGCAGTGAGAAGCTTTGGAAGGCTAACTACACACAATTGGTCCACAACACTTGCTGTTATAAACACAGTCCTCAGACTGGTGCCAACAGTGTGTCACAGCAGACTGTTTTCCTTCATCATGATGGGTGAACCAACACTGGCCACTCTCTTAGCACTAGCCACTGTCTACCATCATCCTCTAGCACCCAGACTGCTACATGATTTCAGTTGCCTGGGTCATAGTCAAAATTCTATCCCACTATGCAATGGATTCAGCATGTATAAACTTCTTTTAAAATATTAGGTCTAGAGTAAATACTGAAGTCAGTTTCAATTTTAATTTTATTTAGCTTTTTACAAGATAGGGAGGCTGATCTGGTGGACCATATCCAGTCATGACTTGAACGGTGGAAGTGACATATAGTTTAACAGCAGCACAGCAATGTAAAAGCAAAAAGCAAAAAGCAAACAAGCTGACAAATTTTTGTCTGGACATAAATAATTAGTGTTAAAGGTATTATTTACTTAGTGAGTAACATTATCATCATCTTCTTTTGGCTGTTCCCATTAGGGGTTGCCACAGCGGATCATCTGTTTCCATTTCTTCCTGTCCTCTGCATCTTGCTCTGTCACACCAACCACCTGCATGTCCTCTCTCACCACATGCATAAACCTTATCTCAGGCCTTCCTCTTTTCCTGCTACCTGGTAGCTTCATCCTTAGCATCTTTTTCCCAATATACTCAGCATTCCTCCTCAGCACATGTCCAAACCAACATAATCTTGCCTCTCTGGCTTTGTTTCCAAACCTTCCAACCTGGGCTGACCCTCTAATATACTTATTCTTAATCCTGTCCACCCTCGTCACACCCAGTGCAAATCTTAACATCTTTAACTCTGCCACATCCAGCTCTAACTCCTGCCTTTTTGTCAGTGCCACTGTCTCCAACCCATATAACATAGCTGGTCTCATTACCCTCTTGTAGACCTTCCCTTTCACTCTTACTGGTACTCGCCTGTCACAAATCACTCCTGACACTTTTCTCCACCCAATCCATCCTGCCTGTACTCTCTTCTTCAACTCTCTTCCACACTCACCATTACTCTGACATATTGATCCCAAGTATTTAAACTCATCCACCTTTGCCACCTCTACTCCCTGCATCGTCACCATTCCTCTATCCTCCCTGTCATTCACACACATATATTCTGTCTTAGTCCTGCTGATCTTCATTCCTCTTCTCTCTAGAGCATATCTCCTTCTCTCCAAGATCTCCTCCACTTGTTCCCTACTCTCACTACAGATCACAATGTCATCTGCAAACATCATAGTCCACGGGGACTCCTGTCTGATCTCATCTGTCAACCTGTCCATCACCATTGCAAATAAGAAAGGGCTCAGAGCTGATCCTTGATGTAATCCCACCTCCACCTTAAACGCATCCATCACTCCCACTGCAGACCTCACCACTGGCACACTACCCTTGTACATATCCTGTACCACTCTTACATACTTCTCTGACACTCCCGACTTCCTCATACAATACCACAACTCTTCTCTAGGCACCCTGTCATATGCTTTCTCTAAGTCTACAAAAACATAATGCAACTCCTTCTGACGTTCTCTGTACTTCTCCATCAACACTTTCAGAGCAAACATTGCATCTGTAGTGCTCTTTCCTGGCATGAAGCCATACTGCTGATCACTAATCATCACCTCCCTTCTTAACCTAGCTTCCACTACTCTTTCCCATAACTTCATGCAGTGACTGATCAATTTAATCCCTCTGTAGTTACTACAGCTCTGCACATCACCCTTATTCTTAAAAATCGGTACCAAAACACTTTTTCTCCATTCCTCAGGCATCTTCTCACTTTCCAAGATTTCATTAAACAATCTGGTTAGAAACTCCACTGCCATTTCACCTAAACACCTCCATACTTCCACAGGTATGTCATCTGGACCAACAGCCATTCCATTCTTCATCCTCTTCATAGCTATCCTTACTTCCTCCTTGCTAATCCATTGTACTTCGTGATTCACTATCCCTACATCATCCAACCTTCTCTCCCACTCATTCTCTTCATTCATCAGCCCCTCAAAGTACTCTTTCCATCTCCTCAACACACTCTCCTCGCTTGTGAGTATGTTTCCCTCATTATCCTTTATCACCTTTTCCTGCTGCACATATTTCCTAGCTCGGTCCCTCTGTCTATCCAATCGGTACAGGTCCTTTTCTCCCACCTTAGTGTCCAACCTTTTATACAACTGTTCGTATGCCTTATCCTTAGCCTTCGCCACCTCTCTCTTTGCCATGCACCTCATCTCTTTATACTCCTGTCTACTTTCTTCATCTCTCTGACAATCCCAATTCTTTGGATAAAAAATGATGGAAACAACTCTCCACGACCTTGGAAACTGAAAAAAAGTCACCAGCCGAAAGAATATTGATAAGAATAATGATAAGGATTAAAATATAATGTTTAATGCTTTAAGCTACCACAAGCTTTTTTTCAGCATGAATACACCAACTTCATCAGAAAATAAACGGAAACAACGTCACCAAACACCTTCCCCTTAAATACAGTTAACAATTATCATTGATCATTTATTAAAAACACCTTATGAATAATAAAATTGCCTTCTACTAATAGTTTATACACCTAACCCAAAATGTAAGACAGTAAAAATACAATGAAAAATACAATGAAAAATGTAGAACGACTTTAAATATGAAGTTACTAAAAATCAATACAAGTAACTACTATACAAAAGAACTAACATATTACAATAAACTAATAAAAAATACTTACATATATTTAAACATTGTATACAGACTAACCTTCTGTGGGTTTACAAAGTCAAATGTTACTCAAATTTAATGGAAAACTACTCTACACTGACCACATTTTTATAAGCCTAAAAAACTGAAGAAAGTAATATGTAAAATAGTATATGAAGAAAAAAGAAAAATAAGTTTTGAAAACAACTGGCGAAACCAGTCTACAATGTTTTAAATCCCACTTATTTGCCATCCTCTTTCTCTGTATCCTCTCCTGTACTTCCTCATTCCACCACCATGTCTCCTTGTCATCCTCCCTCTGTCCAGATGTCATCCCAAGCACCTTTCTAGCAGTCTCCCTTACTAGCTCTGCTGTAGTTATCCAACTATTTGGTAACTCTTCACTGCCACCCAGTGCCTGTCATAACTCTTCCCTGAACTCCACCTCACAATTACCGTTTTTCAGTTTCCACCATTTGATCCTTGGTGCTGCCCTTACACTTCTCCTCCTCTTCTTGCTCACCAAAGTCATCCTACAAGCCACCATATATGCTCCCTAACTACACTTTCCCCAGTCACATTATAAATATGCATATTTTTTTTATCTATTAAATCCACTTGCTAAACTATTCCTTCTCAGGGGAGGCCTGTGAGCACTGTCTGGTTAAGTGACCTGCTCAGAATCATACATAAGGAGGTGGAGGGGAAAGGAATCAAGCCCTGTACCCTTTTGAGTACAGGAGGCAGTTCATTAACAGCTTAGAACATTAACGGTCTGTGCTAACTGCTATGTATGTATATACATGCGTTATGTATCCACAAACAGCATAGAATATTTGGATTATTATAGTATATGGCATGTTAGGCGTACTTGTGGGATATTTCTCTTTTGATGTAATTCGGTGGATTATGAGGTGAGCTTTTAAATAGTTATAGAAACTGGATATACCAACCAAGATATATTTCACAAGTGGAATATTATTTCATAGCATGGGTTCAATAAATCTGAAAACTTTGATGAAGGAGTAACAGTTATATAACAGAATATTCAGAGTCTGTGGTGCAGCTGAAAAAGGTAGTTTGAGATGCTGCTTTTTTTCATTTTCTTTCTTTTTGGCAAGATGGCTAATGATGGACAGTATTTGCTATATAATGCGAACAGTACAGTTTGGCCTGGCTAGGGACTGGTAGACAGCTGAGGTCATGGACTAACATAACAGTGATGTGCTTGGTAAGAGACTTGAAGGACAAATCTTTATACCCAGTTGCACACAGTTTACAGATCTGATGTGCTATTGTCAGATTAGGTAACATTACTCCATGGACTATTGCCTAATATCCTTTCCAAAAAGATTTTTCTAAGGCAGCTAACTTATAAGACTAGACAAAGCTATATAACTGCATAAATAACATAATCTGAACCAATCATTATTAATGGCAAGACAGAGAAGCCCATTTGCATTTGTAAAGGTAGATATGTCTGCATTCATGTTGTAATTTCAGAAAATAAAATGAAAATTGCACATAATATGTTTGGGGAAATCAGGACAGAGAGTGACCCCATTTGAAGATCACATTCTTTTACACATGCCTTTCTTCACCAACCTCACATGCAAAGACATGGAATGCATCACAGTAGAACTTACTTATGCAGACAGAGGCAACATAACTGATCTAGATCCCAATCAGTTTAGTTTTATGAAGAGCAGGCCCTGTCTTCTTTAGTTACTAAGTTTCTTTGAAAAAGTTTCTGAGGCTGTAGGCAGTGGTCAATCAGTCCACATCTGCTTATCTCAGTGTGACCAAGACTTATGATGTTATTCTCTATTCTGGTATTGTCAAAAATATAGACATGTAGTATTATAAATGCTTATATTATCCACTTTATTGCAAATTGTCCATCTGACAGATCCCAGGGTATGAGAGATGCAATACCCTCTCTGAACATAAAATTGTAACTAGTGGGGTACTGCAGGGGTTAGTGCTAGGTCTTCTCCTGCTTGGCATTTATTTTGCAGACATCTAGTCCAATATGTTAGAAATGTAATTGACCAAGTTTGCTGGTGATTGCAAGCTGGGCACTGGAATATACACATACCTGCTGTACAGAAAACAGTCTTTGGTTAAAAGAAAACAATGCAGCATAGTAGCATGAATTATTTGGTAAAAAAGCTGTTCCTACCTCACGTGCTTTAAATGGTACTGTTCAACTAGGAAGGATCTAAACATACCTTACCAAGAAAAAATCAAAGGCCGTAAATCTTTCAGCCATCCTGATTGATCAGGACAATTCTAATTATGCTCAGTAGCTACAGGCTGCTTCAAGCCATGATTTAACCAATTTTTTAAAAAAATTGCTTAGAACTTAGTTGCAGCTACTGGCATCCAGAGAGTAATGTGCTCATCCCTCAACCTACACTCGGTGATTGTGAGTGTTCACCCCCCTCCAGGGATTGGCCAACTTTGAAATCCATCCATACTGCAAGAAAGTGTCCCAAGTGAGACTTCTCACTCAAGTTTCTGCACAATGTATGTCTACTTCACTAAGCTGCAGTTTTGAGTTTTATTTAACCCATGAAATTAACTAAGTCACTCTAATTTTGAGTTTTATTTAACCCGTGAAATTATCTAAGATACTATACACTCGGTGATTGTGAGTGTTCACCCTCTCCAAGGATCGTCTGCCTTTGAAATCCACTCACACAGCAACAATATGTCCCAAGTGTGAATTCTCACTTGTGTTTCTGCACAATTCACCTTAAATTTGGCAATTGTGAGTGTTTAACTCCATTCAGGGATTGGCCACTTTTGAAATCCAACCGCACAGCAAGAAAGTGTCCGAAGTGTGACTTCTCACTCAAGTCTCGGCACAATGTATGTCTTCCTCACTAAGATACAGTTTTAAATTTTATTTAACCCATGAATTTAACTAAGGTAGGGTAGTTGCATGCACACTAACTAGGTCACTATATCTAGGATACCCCATCTCACTATATATATATATATATATATATATATATATATATATATATATATATATATATATATATATATATATATATATATATATTTGTTAGTATTTGGTATGGTATTTCGTATCTCTTTTAATCAGCAATTCTAACCTGCAGTACAGGAATTATAGTGCCCAGCTTACATTTGTAACTTTAAATCTCCTATTCTCAAGCAAGCAAAAAAAAAAAAAGCAGCTTTATTAGCTTCTATAAACTGGCACTGACTTGTGATATCATACAGCAACTGAGTTTTTTCGGGTCTGGTTGCCATGGTTCAGCCTGCTCCATCTCTCTACCCTACCCACATTCCCAACCACCCCCACTTACTCTAACTTTATACTTTTACCCTTCTTTGCCCCTCCCCTTCATCTCCTCCCCTTCCTCTAAACGTCTTCCAATCACACTCTCTCCTCCTCTGACCTTACCACACCCCTCAGAATGCACAGTTAAAGTACAGCTCTAGACCCGTCTCCACCTTACATCACCCCCAACACTACACACCACATTACAAAGTACAAACACTGTCTTTTTCCAAGCTTTTCTGCTGCAATATATTTTTCATTTCCCCAAAGTGCTTCTTCAGCACAGAGCTCCTAACTACAGTTACATCCACTCACCAGTTATTGACTTCATAACTCGCACCTACCTCTACACAGTTTCTTTCATTGTCTTCTCTTCTTACCCTCTCTAAAATGTCCTCCTCTCATACATACTGAACCAGCCTTAGCATGCTGCTTATCTTGTCTTCACTCCTCTTTTTTTTTCTACTATCCCACCTCTCCTCTTATCACTCTAAATTAACACTAATAAGCCTTCTACTTCTACTTAATCTCTTAGAGACTGACAAACTCACGCACACTCTTTATATCACCATCTCTGTTTAACACTTCTAACCCACTCTTACCTAAGATCAAATCAACCCTCCAACCCTTCCACACCTTAAAAGTAAACCTAAATATTACACCTACTGCATAAAGATTCCTACTCTTTTATACACCACAAAAAGCTTATTCCTATCAGGAGATATACACCCCAACCCATGTCCACTCTCCTGTCCCTCTCTTAACACCCTGTCCTTACAACCACCTTCCCCTCACCCCAATTCCTCCACCAAGTGCTTAACCATATACTCACTAAATATACACAGCATTCTTAACAAAGTAAGTGAATTCCATTCACAGATAGCCCACTACTCTCCTGACATAACTCTCACTGAAACTTGGCTCAAATCCCACATCACTGACAATGACATTCTTTCCCTAAATATAATAACTTCTGCTTAAACAGGGTCCATAACAAAGGAGGAGGCATTCAAAGATACTCCTTTCATCAAATTAGACTTCACAGTTAGAGTTGTGGTATAGGTCTGGACAAATTAGACCTCACAAATACAAAGACTGTCATAGTCTCTCTAATTTCAATCCTGATATATTTAACAATAGACTCTCCATAAACTGGTCTTTCCTTTTATGCTTACTCATTGATGATGTCATACACAGATTTAACCATATTTTTCTAGATATCCTCAACTGCCTTTCTCCCCTTAGGAAAATCAAAGTAAAATCTCTCTTTGCACCTTGGCTGTCTCAATCTACTCGCTCGCTAATGCTCAAGAGAGACAATGCCTGGAAAAACTGGCTAAAACTAAATCCCCTATCCTTGACCAACAATACAAAGAACTCTCAAATCTCACTAAAAAACACATCAAGAATGATAAAAAAATTGCTACTTAAAGCATCAGACAAGCCATCACAGTAATCCAAAGAAATTTTCGAACACTATCAATAAGATCCTTTATCATGGTAACTCTTCTACACCTAACCCTAGTCATAACAACTCTCCTTGAAACCACCACCATACTAAAGTCTTATTTCATTGACTCTATTAGTAAATGAATCCAGAATAGTAACACCTCTAACCTCTTTAATCGCACCCACCCCCCTTCTGGCCAGAAAATCACCTTCTCACTCAAACCTGTTCTCACTGGCTACATAAAAATTCTGCTTAGCAAATTAAAGCCATATTCTCTCTCAGCAGATAATCTACCCCTCCTCTTCTTTAAGCTTGCTGCTAGCTCAATATCCTACCCCTCTCCATCCTAATTAACCAATCTATCTGAGAATGTACCATCCCCACAGTTTGGAAACAATTTTACACGATACCAATCCACAAAGGAGGACACTCCACTGAACTCTCAAACTACTGGCCCACAGTCATTCTGTCGCCCCTCTCAAAACTACTTGAAAAATGTGTGCACAAGCAGCTCATGGACTATCTTCTTCAAGAAATTCTACTCACTCCCACCCAACATGGCTTCCTCCCTAACCACAGCAGGACTTCAGTCCTAATTTCCTACACACAAACTATCTCTCAATCCAGACACAATAATAAACTTGTTTCCTGTCTTTTTTGAGCTCTCGCTAAAGCACTTGACACTGTCTCTCACCCCAAGCTCCATGCCATATTGTCTGATTTTAATCTTTCTAATCCTACTATTAAATGGTTCTCAAGCTACCTCACCAACAGACAGCAGTCTGTCAAATGTCTCTCTTCCTTATCTCCTTTTCTCCCCATCAAGATGGCAGTACCTCAAGACTATATTCTAGCTCGAGTGCTACTCAGCATCTTCACTGTCTTCAGACCTCCTGTTCTCACGATTCTCTTATGCAATATGCAGATGATTCTACAATTATCTCCATTTCTGACAATGTCTCTGACCTTCACATTTTAATGCAAAACTCTTTCAGCTCTGTCGAAAATTGGCTAACCGATAATCAGCTCATACGTAGTCCCCAAAAAAAAAAGCAAACTTCTCTTATTCATCCCAAAATCTCTCACTCATCTTAAATCTGCTTTTACTATCACATCTCTAGACAACACTGTCATTAACATTGAAACACATACCAAGCTCCTGGGTGCAATAATTTACTATCAACTTAAATTCAGCCTACATGTCCATTATTGCATAAAAAAGACATGCCAAAAATGGGCTTGCTTTATATCACCAAAGACTCTAGACTCTCCCTTGACTATGCCTATCTTCTTTCTAGTCTTCTTTATAGTGCTCAGATCTCAACCAACCTACAATCCTCTCTAAAAAACAAGCTTGAGCTCACTTATAACAAAATCACTAGGTCCACTGCAGACCAACCCTATAACTCCCACCACTGTCTCTCTCTCAAATCTCTAAACTGGCTAGAATTTCCCCACCAGTTCCTACTACCTCAACTGCTTTTTATTCACTCCATCCTCAACAAATCTACCTCCTACCCTGCCATCTGATTCCTCACTTCTTTTTATACTCCTAATCAGTCTCTCTAAATCTCTGACCAGTTCCTCTTGGAAATCTATAAGTCCAAAAGAATAATTGGCCAACATCTATATAGCTACTTAATTGCCTTAGCTTGGAACAAACTTCCCCTGAGCATCAGCACTATATCCAATACTGACAAATTCAAAAAAGCTTAAAAGAAAATTTACAAAACTCTTGGATCTACCCCTGCCAAAGCCCAACCTAACTCTGTCTCTGTCATTACTCTTAGTTTTTCCTTCACTTACCCATGTACTCTCTATTCTGTCGATGAACTGTTCAAGTCTGCTCTGCTTGGTTGTATCCTTTGTCCTGAGCTTGTTGACCTGTTCTACTATCTACTATATCCTGAGACTTATAGGTGTCTATAGTAACTACTATTGCTTGTAAGTATCATTTACCCTAATACCCACTGACTTATTTAATTTGTACTGCATTTCAGAATTTTAGTTGCATATACAGCTACTTCTGTATAGGTATATTGCTTGTATTAGAAGCTTGTTGTACACACATCTATTCTATATACCTATAAGTGTAATGCTTGGAGCTTTTCTCCCTGGGCTAATGCTGAAAAAGAGCTCAGGCTGAGTCAGACATACCCGGTTAACAAATGCCAAAATAAAAATAAATAAAATGAAAGACCTTCTCCTATTTGACCTCATATTTGTCTGCAAAACCAGTGGCTCCAAAACACCAGCACTAGGGACCTAAATCTACACCAAGAAATATGCTAGATTCAATGTATGCATACATCTCAACTTCTTTCTTCAAGAATTCTGGACAAAGCCAAAAGTAATGGGAAGGGCAAAAGCCCAAAATCAAGTTTATTTTTGTATACTATTTTAATTCATTTAAAAAGATAATAGAGCAACAGGTTTTACATCAACATGTATTTTCTAAACAATGACAAGTATGTAACTCTAATGCTTGGCATTATTTGCTGACTGTAGTTCTCAATTGTTAATCAAAAAGTCAGTAATTTTAGAAAGGACATACAGCAAAAAATTGAGATAACATTAGGGATGCTCTACAAAAAAGGTTGTTTAGATGGATGGCTGGAAGTAAAGTTCCTTACTCAATGTATTCCCATCCTATTGAGTAAGTTACCCCTAAAGGTCAAACAAAGTACTACTTTGGTTACCACTGCTGACTGAATAGGTAGACACAAATTTACGCCAGAGTTGTCATGTACAGCCCTTCTCAATTTGGGAGATGAGCATTTCTAAGTACCTGAAAATGGTAACTTTTAAGTGTGCCAGCTTTAAGGTGCATATTATGGTTCTCATGATATCTTGCCTAATACTGTTCCTATCAATGCTTGGTAACTGTGCAGAGTCATCAACTTTGACACGTCTGATGGAACACATAATGTTATGCATGCTATACCCATCCTTTCTAATTATGGGTCTTGTGTTCATATTGAGGATTCTATATTAGTATCGGGCAGCTATTTTTTGAGTGCTGTGAGGTACTGGCATGGTAATGTAAACTGATCTTTAGTGTAGATAACTAATAACTTTATTGCAATTAAGAACTGTTGGTGGAATCATGCCATATAATGTAATGTGCTTGATTACCCTCTGCAAGAAACATCAGAGTGAAAGTTTATTCTTTGATACCTATATGTCATGCTCAGATGTGTGATAGTGGTTAGATTCATGCCAGGTAATCCACTGCAACCTGAAAGAAATACAGCTCAAAATAAATTAAACAACTGCGCGTTCACTGAGATGACACATCACCAAAGTGAAGGTACTGACACATATTAATGAATTAAAAATAAAACTGCAGATTTAAAATAAGGCTAGTGGGTTTTTTTTTTCCTTTGTAGGGGATAAGCTCCCTGCAGCTCTTACATACCCTGGGTTAATACTATAAGTCTGAATTTGCAAGATATTACGATATTTAAGAACAAATGTAGCCATAGTTAGGTGATCTTGGACCATGAGCATTTCTAGACTTGCACACTTCTCCACAAAAAAAAAATGATATCCTCTTGGCTTCATAAATAAATGTTAGTACTGCATCCTACTGGTACCTGTCAATCACACCCTCTAACAGTTAGGCCTGGTGCAACTGCTCTATTCTCCCCTCCCTAGTTATGGCTCTGAGAAGGGACATATGCCCTTCATCACTGTTGCCCAAATTAAGAATTAGAATATTTTGGAGATAGACCTCTGGCTAGTTTTCTCACAGCTCCTTATTGGTTAGCATGTTTTGATAACATATTTGCTTGGAAGATAATTTCAGCTTGGCTGTCTTGAATTTTGAAGGAATAGACTAAAAAAGAAAAGCAAACCTATTTTTATTATTTGTTTTTCATACTTTACCATATTCTGTTACATTAATGTTCACTTTAAAGAAGGCTAAATCTCTTACCTGCTTATAGTCCTCTTATATGTTAAGCTTAGCGGCCTCTCTGTTTGCAAAGCATTTCAAATTATCTCTAGCTGTATATTAAAATAAAAACTCATTAAAAACTCAAATAAACATCTAAACTAAACCTGTTTCAAATTAACCTGAAGTGCACATTCATAAACACCTTTTTTAGCTTAGTAACAAATATAACTGTCAGAAAAGTATGAAGGACTTACATGAACTCATATTTGCTGACTTTACAATCAAAGATTTTCTAAGGCTGTGTAACATATGCCTCATGTGCACAGACAATTACTTTCAGATTTCTGTACTACAAGCTGTAAGAGATACAAGTGAATATATTGTTTAGAGGGTATGCTCACTGCAGTACCTGATAATTGTGAGCAATGAAACATTCACATATCTTCTCATTAAACACCTCTATGCAGTTTCCACCAAGACCTTCCACATATAATATTAACATCACAACTGGAGCTATTGCATATAATGAGTCACTTAATAAGAGCAACAACTGATAACACACGTTGCAGAAGCTAGTTACTGATAATCTCACACAGGACAGCAATCCTCTGTGGATGACAAAGCATCTTGTTGAAGCCAATAAAATGTTGGTTATAGATAACTCGCTGAGTCATAAAACTGCTTCTGCATGCACACAAAGTTAATCAAAGTAAAAGTTGCCTGAACTGCGAGAGATGAATATCAGAGCGTCATCAGCTGGGAGCAAAAGGATGAATGACTGCTAGTATGATTGTGACTGTCTTTATCCATGTTAGGGTGAATGTCACTATCATTGAAGTAATTCAGTGTGATACGATGAGACACTCCATGTTTCTCATCTGAATTAAAACTCTGAACTGAGATTATACATTTATCAAGTATTCCATCAGAACCCGGGGAACAACATTTTCGATATCAGATATTGCCATATTTCCATATTGAGTGGAATCAGTTTTTCTCTGCCTGGTTAGAGATATATGTATGGTTTCGCTTCTTGGTTTCCGTGTGATAGAATGCACATTTTCTATCAATCAGTTTTAGTTCTGTATCTGGCATTTTTATCGTCCATGATTTCCTTTTTGGACAAAAGCTAACTTTGTAAAACAACACATAAAAAAGAAAAAAAAGAGTGACAAAGGTGGAACACATCAATGTCTATAAGCTACAAACAAGAAACTGATTAATCTGAAGTTTTTTTGTAAATCTCTGTCCCTTTTAATTTCTCCAAGTCTTTTGGGGTTTTAATACCATGAAAAGAATGGACCCCATTCCTAAGTCAAAGTGTGATTAAAGTTCATGAAATTAATATTGTTTCAATCTCTGATGTTAGCCTTTTAGTACTCTTCGCAGCAACTGCAATGTGCCCAGTAATGACTCCTGTAATTTGAATTGAGTTACATGTATTGGTAACATATTTAAGTGCGATTGTAAATTCTTTTTTTAATAAAACCATTGTTCCTACTACTATTGGAACTGTCTGGGTATCGTTCTTCCACATTGCCCTTGTTTCTGCCTGCAAATCATTGGGTGTAGCAATTTCAATGATCAATGCTACTTTTGACTTGTTTTCATGGACTACTATATCTGTTTTTCTTGCATCTATTTTTGAGCTGTTGGTAATGGGTAATGCCATGTGATATAAACGTCATAATTTTCTATAATGCTTTGTGGCTCATGTTTTCAGTGTTTTTCAGCTACTTCAGTATGATAATGTGTACATGATCCCCAGTGCAACATTCTTGCCACATTATTATGCCTTTCAGTATGCAGTCCTTCTGCCATTAGTATATCACAACCAGCAATAAGATGTGCAACTGTTTCCAATTCTGCTTTACAAAACCTACATTTGTCTGTTTCTCCCACATGTTCAATGGATTTTGTAAACCAACGTGTATGTAATCCACTATCTTAAGCAGTTAATACTAACCTTTGGACTTTTGGTTTAAATTTATTTCTCCTTAATCATTCCTACATGTGATCCTGACAACATGAGGTTGTTCCAAGAGTTTCATTTTCTTACAACTATATTTATGCATTTTCCACATTTCTTGCCTTCTCATCTGATCCTTCACCTTATAATCTTTCTTTTTTTTTGGCACATTCAGTTGCTGCCTGATTTTTGTTTACGTCTGGGTTGATCTCCTTTCCCGCATGACGCTGATATGCTTCTGCTAAACTAAGCAGAGAGGTCATCTTAGTCTTATTCTCCTCATGTTTCAAAATGTTCACTACATTTGGGTCGTGTGAGGTCAGCAGATAAGTATGCAGTCCCATAATTGCAGAGCTATAGATGTAATAAATTTCAAGGAAGCCCATCCCTCCTTCAGAAAAGGGAATATATAGTCTTGGTGTGCACTGATTTTTATAAATCATTTGATGAGCATGAAGCATCCTTCTTGTTTTCCTTTCCAAACTATCCAGCACCTTTTGTGGCCAGTCAATCACTCCAAAACTGTAAGTTAGGACAGAAAGAATATATTGGTTTATAGCTTGAACTTTATTCCTATCTATTTTAGAGATAAATTCACCTCCCTTCTAGTTAGATTGGAAAACTCCATGGAGTTACTCCAGGTCCAAGTTATGGTGGGTAAGACCCCTATTCAAGTCCTAGGCTGTTATAGATCCCCCTCCATGGTCACAACACTCACGAAGCCTACTTAACCAAACTGAAGATAATCCAAATTTTACCGAACACACTGATTATGTGGGATTTCAATTATCCCACCATCAAGTGGGAAATCTACTCTAGCCCAAACTCGCTAGCAAAAAAGTTCCTTGACTTTGTGAATTCAAATGCCTTGGAGCAAATGACCCATACCCTGACAACAGGAACAAATATTCTAGATCTGGTCTTCACCAGCATGCCAAACAGGTGCACTGCTGCAACTGTTGGACCCTCATTAGTTAAAACTGACCAGAAATCAGTTACCTTCAAAATGACACTAACAACATAACTCACAAAGGGTGAAATCAGACTAACAAATTTCACCAAGGCAAACTATACCCTCTTAGGTGAAGGTATAAATGCATTCCAAACCCTGCCCCATGCTGAAAGCGGTAACTATACCAAAGATTACACTAAAACCCTGTACAGTCACTTGCATAAGTATATAAACTCGGCTGTACCAGATAGAATCATAGTCAGAGCCCCAAGTAAAATCAAGCTGCCATGGTGGACTTCCAGCATCAACAAACTCTACAGTAAACACAAAAGGTTGCTGTCCAAGTAAACAAAAACAAGGACCCAACAATGGAAATGCATCCTCCTCAGCCTTAACAGGCAAACAAGACAAATTGTCAAATTCTGCAAGAACTTCTCTGTGAGAAATCTAGCAAGTACTTCCAAGGATAACCATAAGTCCTTTTACAGCTACTTACATAACCTAAAGGGTAGGATCCAAGCATGTGCAGAACTGGTGGCCAACAGTATCACACACACCCTGACCCCACAGAGAAAGCAAACCTGCTAGCTGATAGGTTTGGTGAAACTTGCACTCCCTTATCCCCCCCGACTTACAACAAACCCTCCCACAAACACCCCCACACCTTACATATCTGAAAAGTAGGTCCTCAAAGCCCTGTCCAAGACAAAGAACATGGCATCTGTGGGACCAGATGACATCCCAGAATATCTTCTAAACAGGCTAAAACATGAACTAGCATCACCACTAAGTACCCTTTTCAATCATAACCTAACCACAGGCTTTGTTCCTGTGGAATGGATAACAGCTACAGTTATTCCTCTCCACAAAGGTGGCCTAGCAACAGACCCGGGGAATTACAGACCCATAAGCCTGACCAGCCTCATCTATAAGGCCATGGAATGTATCGTTATGGATCTCATAAATAAAGACATAGGTGACCTCCAAACCCTGGACCCTACCCAATGCAGCTTCATGAAGGGCAAATGCTGCCTGTTAAATCTGGTATATTTCTTTGAAAGTGTGACCAAGGCCACTGATAAAGGCAGATCTGTGCACACAGCATATCTCAAATTGGCAAAGGCTTTTGACACAATCCCACATTCAGGCATTACTGATAAACTTAGCAAACTGAATGTAAACCCCTTCATTGTAAGATGAGTTACCAACTGGCTCAGAAACCAGATGCACTATCAAAGTGTGTGACTCCACATCAACAAGCAGATCTGTTACCAGTGGGGTGCCACAGGGGTCAGTGCTGGACCCCCTACTGTTTGGTATATACTTCTCAGAAGTTCAGGTCAAAACTAAAGGGTTGTGGCTGACCAAATTTACAGATGACTGCAAACTAGGTGCAATCATTTGAATCCCCAAATGATGCCAGTATACTCCAGGGGGATCTCACACAGCGTAACTAGATAAGAGATGAATTTATCTCTAATACAGATAGGAATAAAATTCAAGCTATAAGCCAATATGTTCTTCCTATCCTAACTTAACAGTTTTGGAGTGACTGACTGCCTCAGACTGAATACAAATAAATGAGTTATAATTCCCTTCAGCACAAACAATGTCCTTTCACACTATCAAATCAGCAACAATACCCTAAGTACCCATGAAGTGGTAAGTGACCTAGGATCACAAGTTGACTGAGACCTTAACCTTGACTACCACATTTACTGTTGTAAGGAAAGCTTTCCGCGTTAGCTCACTTGATTAGTAAAGGCATCACCTCGAGAGCAAAAGAAGTTAAACCTCTCCCTATAATCAGCATTTATCCAGCCCATAATTGAGTATAACACCCCATTCGGTATGTACTTTACTGAGCACCTACAGCAATTAGAGAGACCTCAGAGGTTTCTAACAAAGAAGTTCAAGGGCATCCAGCATGTGCCTTACATGGACCATCTAAAGTCCCTGTCACTATACTTTTTATCGTATAGACTTCTTAGGGGAGACTTATGCCTGGCCTACAGAGCAACCCAACACCCAAACCAAATGAACTTACTGCATGCCTGTAAATCACATGGGTCTACGGCTACCTGTTCCAGGACTTAAATATTGGCTGCAACTTAAATAGTACATGCTAGAGGCACAGATTTATTTCCCAGCGACTGCCACGTCTTTGGAATAGGCTGCCAATTCATGTGAAACAGAGCACCTCGATGACACTGTTCAAGAGGAACCTGGTCGGGTGGTTGGGACACAGTACATTCTTACTGGGGATAGTGAACACAACCCTCCTGGACATGGGTAGCCATCAATAAATGCAATCTTGGGTATTGAATAGTACTTCTACAGGGTTATATTGGGTTGAAACAGCTAGGCTTAAAATGATCTCCGGGTTGATAGCCTAGTAACCTCCTATGATCCTATGTCAATGCTGTTCTCAGTATTAATTTAGGTCATCTAAAATATTCCTTATGAACTTTTATTCACATTTGTTCATGTTTTATTGTCGATCCTTCATTAATTCCCAAGTATTTATGCAATCCGTTTTGCTCAACTTCTTTTATAGCACATTCCTGTCCCAGGCTGATGTTTTCTTGGTGCTGCAGCTTTCCCGCTTTAAAGTTTGCTTTTGCACATTTATCAAGACCAGATGACATTCTTATATCATCTGAAAATGTTTTGACCACTTGCAGTTGTGCTTTCAGTTCCTCATCTGATGAACTATACAATTTTAAATCATCTACAAAAAGAAGTTGAGAAGTCTTTACAATTTGATGTTTTCTGGGAGCCAAATTGTAGATATGAGCTTATCTGTTGAGTAGACAAATGAATGGATTAAGGGGGGGCAAGACAAAACAGCAGCAGTGACAGAGAGTCACACTGGAATACCCCCTTTAAATTTTTATCCCTGGAATAAAAACTTGCCCTTTATCATGGCTTAACTGCAGAGTGGTCTGCCACTGTTTCATGGTCGCTGTAATGTAACTGATCAGTGTAGGGTGTATCTTATTCATTTTTAAGCACTATTTTATCCATGAATGTGGGATACTGTCAAATGCTTTTTTTTATAGTCTATCCATGCCATACATAGATTTTACCCCATTTTACAGTTCTCCATTATGACTTTATTTAATAATAAATGATCATTTGTTCCATATGACTTTGTTTTATTACCCTTTTGTTCTATTGTCATGATTGAGTTTTCAAATGACTATAAACTTTGTCAGCATCAATTCCAGTGTATAGTTTATACATTTCACTTTAGTTTTTGTGTTACTTTATTTTTAATGTAGCTGACAAGGGTTTCAATACTGCATTTGTATCGTGATCTGATTTTAAAAAGGAATTAATGGGTCTTGGTTTGGTACAAGATGGAATCATGTTGATTAATATATTCCTGATAATATTGCTTCCCCTATAAATATCTACAGAGTGACTGAAATTATGCGGAAAGAGATCAGTAGCATTCATAAAATTACAGAATGTAAAATGCCTCATTCCACATCAGGCTTAATGGGACATGTGGCAATACAGACATATAAGTATAGGAAATCCGTATTAAATGACTAAGTAATGCTAAGCTGAAGGAAGAAATCATTAATGTCACTGTGTCTATCAACAACAGTGACCAAAACATATTAGTTTTTTAATACAACCCATTGTGACAGATTATTTTCAGTGTTATGACTACAGTATTATCATGGTGATTCTAATATGATAAACATGCATACTTAATGATTCATGCATTTATTAACAAAACAAATTTTTACAATTGCTGAATACCTGAAATAGGGGAAGTAATGTCATCAGGAATATATTAAGAACTTGATGTCCTCCCTGGTAGGTTTGGACAATTATAAGGCCAGACACCCTTTCAAGCTTATTTTTTCCAAGACATATTACCTCCTAAGTGATGGTATAAGAAATTTCAAAGTCCCCTCAAACACAGATAACATGGAGTCCTATGCAGAAGTGTACACTAACTTCCTGCATAACCACTTAAGCAGTTGTATAGAATTGACTGCACCTGACTGGATTAAAACCAGGTCTTGCCAGAAAAGCAAGCTACCTTGGTGGACCCCTAGTATAAACAGACTATACAACAAAAGAAATAAAGTAATATCCAAAAACAAGAAGGAAAACTAATGTCTAAAAACAAGAGGGAACTGTCTCAGCAGAGGAAGAAATCCCTCTCTAGCCTAAACAAAACATTAGAGATGTCAAATCCTCCAAATCTAAATATGAAGCATAAATAACCACCCTAGCTAAGGACAATCACAGGGCATTCTTTAACTATGCCATAATCTAAAAGGGAATACTCAGCTATGCACTGAACTGGTTGCAGATGGCACCACCCATATTCAACCATTTGTAATAAGCCAGCTTGCAAGCTGACAGATTTGGAGCAAACTTCATCCCCTATCCCCACCAGTTATCCCCAAACTATACCTGCCAGCATTCCTCAGCTTATTATCTCAAGAGAGCAGGTCATCTCAGCACTCTCCAAGGCTAAAAACACAGCATCAGTGGAATCAGACAACATCCCATGTTGCCTTTTAAACAACTTAAAACATGACCTAGCAAACTCACTTGGATCCCTGTTTAACTAGAGCTTGTGGACTGGCTATGTTCCAGCAGACTAGAGGACAGCAACAGTGATCCCTCTCTACACAAGGGGACCATCAACTGAACCATACAATTATAGACCCATAAACTTGACTAGTCTCATATGCAAGGACATGGAAAGAATCATTATGGATGTTATCAACAAGGACATAAGCAATCTCCAAAATCTGAACTCAACCCAGTTCAGATTCATTAAGGGAAGATCCTGTCTGTTAAACCTGGTTTACGTCTTTGATAAAGTTACAAAGGCCATGGACAATGGAAGGACAGCACATCCCACCTACATTGACCTAGCCAGGGTATTTGACATAATCCCCCAGTCAGGTATTATAGAAAATCTCTCCAAAGTGGGAATTAACCCATACATCATCAAATGGGTAGCCAACTGTCTCATCGACAGTACACATACTGTCAAAGTGGGTGACTTCTTCTCTAGCAAAAGACCAGTCACCAGTGATGTGCCATAGTGTTCTGTGCTGGGCTCTTTACTGTTCAGAACTTATTTCTCAGAAGTCTAGGCAAATGTGTATTGCCTGTGGCGGACCAAGTTTACTGATTGCAAATTGGGAACAATCATTGAGGCCCCCCCCAGTAATGTTAAAATACTGCAGAAAGGGTTAACACAGACAAATGACTGATGCCAAAAAATGGATTGAAGCTAAATGCAAAACAATCCATTATTATTCCTTTTGGGAAAGCTAACATCCCTGATAATTACATTATAGATAGCATCCCCCTAAGTGTAAACCCAGTGGTATGTGATCTGCGTACTCAAGTTGATAGCAATCTGAACTTCAACTACCATGTATCCACAGTGGTAAGGAAATCCTTCTTTGGGACCTATCTGATAAGTAAATGCATCACATCTAAATCTAAGGATGTCATAATTCTATTATAGTCAGCCCTCATCAGACCAGTAATTGAGTACAATGTTCCTTTTTGCATGTATCTCACCAGACACCAGCAACAACTGAAGAGACCACAGAGGTTTCTCACCAAGAAAATGCAAGGTAGACAAAACAAGCCCAACATGGAAAGACTGAAAGCCTTGCCACTGTATTCTCTCTCTTACAGGCTGCTAAGGGGTGACCTGTGCCTAGCTTGCAGGGCAGTTTCTGACATGGTCCTGATGGAAAGGCTATACGTTTGTAAATTAAATTGTATGAGGGTCACTCGCTACAGAAATTTTAACCTAGCCTCTGACATGAACAAATCATGTTGGAAAGATAGATATATCTTCTAGAGACTACTCTTTCTCTGTAAAAAGCTTCCAGTTCATGTGAAGCTGAGCCTCTCGCTGACTCTCTTCAAGCGCAACCTAGATCAATGGATGACTGACCATAAATTCACTCCTGGGGTGGCATCCATGTCCTTCATGGACAGAGGCAGTCAGCAGTAAGTACCATACAGTTATACCTCTGCAAATTTCTCTCACCTAACTACTGATAATTCAGGCAACTCAGGATAAATATAGCTAGGCTTGTAAGGGCTCTAGAGCCATTAGCTTAGTAACCTCCTATGAACTTGTTTTAAAATCCTGACATTTAGTCAGTAAACCCTGGTACTCTGAAGGAGACACAGAACATGTATGGAAGATTCCTTTACCATTGTTTGCAGTACTACTGATGTTTATTATTGTTTGAACAATTTTTGTACAAGAATGGACCCACATCAATTTTCTGTAACTAAGGGCCCATTATCTTTCCATTTGCTTTATGTAAAGTTATAGAGACAATGAACCACATCTGGTTCAGAAAGGCAATCTACTCCAAATGGATATGGACAATATGGTTTAATCAAAGGTTGATCTTATGTATTAAACCTAGCTGTTTCCTTGTGAAAATTACAACAGGATGAGGATTTAGTGATACATAGACTCTGTACAAAACACTGTGATAACTATTTAAGTATTGTAAGATAGAACAATTATCATAACAACATCCATTTTCTTAACTTGCTTAACAATAGTGAACAATCTTTATACAGATGGGTGTCTCCTTCATGTTGAGAAGAGTGCTGGAGTGAGTTTATTGATCTGCAGTTCAAAAATGGAGTAAAAGATTATAGGACTACAAAACATGTTTATCATAAGAAATACAAGATACTTCAGTCTGTGTTTATTGAACTGTAGGCAAAGTATAATCAGAAAGATTTTAGCACTTCCAGACTTTCAGTTACTGAAAAACGTATTATATATAGAAGGTGGACTTCATACACAGCTTTTGTACTATACAGAGGTGTATAAGGAAGGTTGTGCAGTACACAAGGGGGTTGAGATTCATAGATGTCTCAATGCTCATCAGCACAGTAATGCTCCACAGAGCAACAAGGCTTTTCAGTGCTGCGTGTGGGCAGTACCTATGGAAAATAAGCCTTTATGAATCATGTATCAAAAACCAAACTGCAGAGAACAAACAAAAAGGCAATGTGGTATACCAGACCTTCCAAATTTATTGTTAGCGCTTTCGGGCATAACAATGTACGACCTTCTTCAGACAAAAAACATGAAAGAAAAAACATTCTTGGTTTAAATAAACCACGAAAAGTGACATCATTAGATCATCAATTCATTATTAAAGAAACATTACACATAACTAAAACATAATATGTATATATATATATATATATATATATATATATATATATATATATGTATATATTATGTTTATATAAATAAACACCCTCTCTAAAACATATAAAAATACATTTAACTACAGTATGCAATCTTAAACCTGTCTCTGTGTGTGCGCGTGTGCGTGTGTGTGCTTGCGTGCATGTACGTGTGTGTGTGTGTATGTGTTTGTGTGTGTGTGTGTGTGTGTGTGTGTGTGTGTGTGTGTGTGTGTGTGTGTGTGTGTGTGTGTGTGTATGTGTGTGTATGTGTGTGTGTGTGTGTTGGCATTGCAGGTTGTGAGGGTTTGAAGAACATTAACCTGTGCAGCTGTTAAAAACTGGTGAAGTGATTATTAGAGATGTAAATTAAGTTAATGCTATTCAGTGTTATGCAGAGTATGCAAGCTTATAAACTGCATTAATTCTGAGCACTGCAACTCAACATAAATGAAGCAGCAAATGCAGCTTGCTAAATCAGTCTACTAATTTTGGTCAAATATTTTTTGAAACCCTATTTACAAGGATTTGATGACAGAAGAGGTGCATGTTCATAGTCAATATTAGTTTGCATTTTGGTAAGTATCACATTAGTGGCACAGCAGTTTGGGCTGGTGTCTCATAGTACTTTCTTCTCCAGTTTGGCTCCTAGCTGGGATGACTCCTGCATGGTCTCATGCATTATCTCCTTTGTGTCTGTGTAAGCTTTGTGTCCTAGTTTTTTTCCCCATAACAGAAAGCCATGCCACAGGTAAATAGGTGATCTTCCTAATTGCCCATATTTATGGACACCATGCATCAGGGTGTTTATATGCATCCAGTAATACACTAGCAGCCTATGCAGACTTAGTTTCTGTACCTTGCACACTGAATGCCAAGATAAGTTCCAGCTCACTCCTTTACTAAAACATGGATAAAATTGGTATCTGATAATGAATTAGTGAATGCTATAAGATTTAAATGACAAGCAATATATTAGAATGCATATGCAGGAGTGCAGAATCAAGGACCAAAAAGGTAATGACAACCCTCTATCATGCCCTGTAAGACCACACAGCAGAAATACTATCCCTATATTCTGTACCCTATATACAAGATTATTTGGTGTATCGAATTATGAATTGACAGAGTATATGTCATTCAATACCTGGGTGTTATTTCTAGCTTCCCTTAGTAGTGAGATCCCCTCAGTATGCCTTTTAAAGCTAATTGATTGATATTTAACTTTATAAACTCTTCTTTTTTAGAGTCCGTTGATCTGGACTCTGATAGGTTGGTATCCTCTCCTGCTAGAATATCAAGATTTTTCTGGGCCACTATTCTCTTGGACTTAAGGTCCATTTTTAAAAATTATATAGTTTTTTCACTCTTCCCTTCACCTCCCTCCCCTCTACCTCCTAGGGATTTTCCCTGCATGTAGCCCTGACTACCTATATAAGACCTGTATAAAATCTCTTCCCAGTACTATTCCATGAGCCAGGCTGAGCACTAACCCTACCCATGCCTCACTCTTCCAAGTCAGGTACAAACTTATACCTCAGCTGTAGGGAAGTCCTTTCTGTCAAAATGTACACAAACAGTTGCTATACTTCTAACTGTGTTTACCTTCATGTTATGACCAGTGTTTCTTTTATCAAGATTAGTTTGCTCCCCGAATCAAGTAAGCATGAAGGGATTTAAACTTTATTTACACAACACATTTCTGAATTCCAAAAGCTTCTTAGCATCTAGTGGATTCACTAATTCTTTGATACAGGGAATTCCTGTTTATCAAATCTCTCTCTGCATATCATAACTTAGAAGTATAGGTGCCCCAGTCTTCTATTGCTGGATAACTGAAGTCACCTAGGATTACAGAGTTGTTGCTTATAGGATTTTTTTTTATAAAATGTCCAGGAATCTAACATGATCATCTGTGGACATAGCAGGAGGTTCTGCAAAATACTAAAAGTTGGAAGCTTGTCTTATCCATGGTAAACTGAGGAACATGGAGCTGAGTTTATAGGTCTCTGGGTACATTATCAGTCTTGATGAGCTGTGGTCCTTGACAAATATGGAGACTCCACTGCAGTTTGCACAGGGCTGAATCCATGGCAGGCGTAAACCCTGGGGGGGGGGGGTTTCTTTACATTTAAACTAAATTGCTGTAACTCTACATATGTGGACATGTTCCATATGAAGTAACATCTCAAGATTTGGTAATGTGTTATTAATGTTCTTAACACTGAGAACAGCCACCTTAATGTGCTCAGGTTTAAGGTTAGTTGACTTTGCTAAGCTGGGATTTCCATTAGAAGGACTCTGCCTAAAAACACTATAGGGTTAGCAAAGGCTCTTCTCAGCATGCTGAAACCCTTGAATGAGAGGTACAGGTCATCCCTACAAAACAAGTAGTGCTATTGGTCATCTCATCCCAAGTCGATATGTATGATACCCCCCACCCCCCAGAATGATACAAGCTATTTAGCTATTTGTTAAAAGCAATTATCTTCTCTTTATACCTTGGAATCATTTTTGATGAAGGAAGGATTCCACTCTGAACCAGAGCTTTAACTGCATCTGTTGTATGTATATAAAGATCTAACATGTCTTCCTCTGCATGTCTCTTGTGATTTTGTTCTCCAGGTCTTTCACTGTCACATGGATCACTACTATGTCCTAGTTATGCTTGTCTCAGTAAAGGGTCTCGAGGGCATTTGTAATGCTTGCGATTGTGGCAGCTGAAATGTAGCTGACAGTAAACCTGTCCTTCTCCAGCCCAGTGAGTGAATAATCTGTAGAACTAACAACTGAGTCACAAATCAATAATTTTGTTTATCAGAAATTACTTTAGGATTGCTTGATGGGGAGCAAATTTCCTGCTGGTGACTTGTTGATGTATGTGTATATGGGGTAGGTGAGATGAAGGACTTCTACTGAGACCTGTTTTTGCAAATTCTAGGAGGGATTGTCAAGGATTTCTTTACAGCATCAGTATATAACATTTTTATGCTGTCTTTCAGAATCTGGTTGTGGTTGAGGTGACAAGTGTAACTATGTGACACTCACTGGAAATTATTTATATGCAGAATGCATCCATATAACTGTGTATTTCTACCTTTCCCAGAAAGAGTTTTCTTTGTTAAGTTGGAGTTCTTCTGTGAACATAAGGCAGTAACTCTACTGCTTTAGCATACAAAGTGCTAGGAAGTTAGCAATGGAAGGGAAACTAGTTTGCTGACCCTCCATATTGTCCAAAGCTTGTTAACTGTACAAGAAGCTAAGTGAGGGTCAGTAGTACTAGCAGCATAGTACCAGTAGTGGCAACATAGTGACATGAAAAGCTCTGATGTTCCCAGCCCAGCTAGAATTACATCAAACAGCCAAGGGAAAATGACCACAAGTTAATGCTACCCTGGGCAAAGTCAAGCCACCTGTAAACTAGGAGAATAAATGATAGTTTGAGAATCCTGTTCAAATGGGGTAGGGGATGAAAATGTGCTCATTATAATGGCACAGTTCAGAGTTCAAAGTTCAGCTCAGTGCACAGCTGTACAATCAATAACACATCAACAAAACAACCACCAAAACAAACAAAAAAAAAAACTAGAAGAGTCAGATTTGCCCAGACACTCAGAAAATGGCAGTAATTAACATTCTCTCACAAGAAAAACTATTAAAGTTTCTGTAGATCAGAGCACAAGCATGTGAGTGCTACAGCTTTAAGACACATGTGAGGCTGTACGTGCATGTATAAATTACAGACACATTCAATCCCTAGTGCCATTTTGTAGAAGCAGCCAGAGAGTGAGCATGCGTGATCACAGTTGTTAGTTTGTATATAAGTTACTTAAGTTAAAGTCAGTAAGGCTCTATAGTAATGTGTTTGTATAAAATAAAGCTGCTTAAACAGAATCCACAAAGGCTCTTCTGTTGTGTGCTCGAATGGAGAACAACATGGTTTCAGAACCAGGATCGAAGAGAGAAGAATATTCAGAGCCATGAGGTAAAAAGATGACAGTGAAGGTAAACCTGAGAGAAAAGAGCACAAACAGAGCCAGAAAGAATTAAAGGTAATGAGAAATAGCACAAACTATTTATTTGATATGAAAGACAAAAAGGGGGGCAGTATAAGGGCACAAACTGCATTATCGGGCAAGCAGAAAGCACAAAAAGTTTGTTAACAAAAGAAAATGTTTAAAATAAAAGTATTTGATGAAATGATTAACAGTTAAGAAAAACAAGCTTGTTTAAAGCAAAACTAGTGTGTTTAACACAAAGCTGGGCATGTTTAAAGTAAAACGAGCATAAGAAAAGTACATTGGGCATGAAAAGGGCTTAAACAAGCAAAATGAATATAAGAAGGACAAGAAATGAGACGTTTTTTGGCAAAGTGCTGTATTTGAGCAAAACTATGACTTTGTATTGTATCAAGGGCATAACTAAAGTTATTCAAAGTATCTCAAAGTGTGTAAAAGTGCTTACAGTGTGTGCTTATTGCTGTGCACATATTTTGAAGAGTTTATTGTGTGTAAAGTGCAACTATTTCATGAAATACAGTCAATGTATAGCCATTTCAAACAGTTGCTTGTGTTGGGTGTGTCTATTAACAAAGTGCCACTATTACAGAGTGCTTCTTGTACTGTAAAGAGTTGCCTAGCAAGGTGCTGCCATTTTGGGGACATTTCAGTGTGCTTTATGCAGTTATTCACAAAGTGGAATTACTTTGAAAAATTATTGAGTTTTGGGCAACAGATGTTCAATTAATTTGCATTGTGCAGTTACTTGACATGTTACTTACATTAATAAGAGGTGCTTACAGTGCTCGTGAGTTATTCAGTGGCATCGTAAAGTTATCGAATGTTTCTTAAAATGATGGTAAATGACTTTAGCAAATGATGATAAATGACTTTAGCATTTAAGCCTTTCCAATGTACAAAAGTACCAAAATGCCCAAGAAGTTTATTTCATAAAGTCCAGTTATTTGAAGGTACTACATGTTTGTTCATTGACATAATTCCGAAAAGCCCAAAAGGTATACGTTTAGAGCACAAGGGCATTGGACAAATACTGCCATTAGTTTCTGGCATATGTGCATGTGTGTATGTTTGTGCTTATTTGCAAAACCCTCCATTGATATGTGTTATTATGGCAGACAGATTTTGAAAACCCCTACCACTTGTATTTGATCAGAATATTGTAAAGAACTGGAGAATATTTTAGCAAGAGTACAATGTTTTTATACAAGCAGCTTATGCAAATAGAGATGCATGCACCATCGCTTTCATTTTGGTAAACCTAGCTTGGTCAGAGGCTGTAGAAAGAGAGTGTCCCTTTGTGTATGCTCCAGCAGTATATGAAGGAGAAGGTGTAGACCATCATATTGTTGTACAAACTGAATCAAGGAAAGACCCAGAGTGTTTGAAGCACAACTTCAGAGAAATGTGTAACCCCCAGACAAATATTACATTAGAGAGACATTTGTTTTACATGAAAGATCAGAAACCAGGGGAAACATTTGCAGCTTATATAACTGAAATGAGAAACAGAGCTAAAACGTGCTGGTTTGGTGATTTAAAGGAGGAGCTGATAAAGGACAGGCTTGTGTGTGGTATTAATAGTGCTGCTGTGAGAAAGATTTTACTTTGTGACTTTGTGACAGTGATTTAACGTTGAGCAAAGCCATAAAGATTTGTCAAATCCATGAGGTGATGGAAAAACACACAAGTATGCTTGCAAGTGACAAGAGCATGGTTTCAGTTGGCTCCAGAGAAAATGTAGATAGTATGCAACATGTGGCAAACAGGAGCAGACCTAAGCACGTGGCAGCTACAGGGTTTCCAAAGAAGGAATGTGGCTTTCCAGAAAGTTCTAAGAAAAGAGCTTGCACCAGATCAGTGCAGTACAAGCATGAATCAGCAAAACCCAAATCTAGCTTTATTGTTAACTGTTGCAATTGTGGTGTAAATCATGAGTCTAAAAGAGAGAAGTGTTTAGCATTTGGTCAACAATGTCACAAGTGTGAAAAACCATTACCAAAAGTTTTACAAATCAAGTAAGCCTCACACAGTTCTAAAGAAAGGTCGCACAAAGAAGCGAGTTGATCCAGTAGAGCCGAAGCAGTCAAGCTTTCTATGTAGAAGGTGTATCAGTGTTTGGTGAAAGAGCTGATGCAGTGAACTTATTAACAAACAGTAAAGCATTTTGTACTGTCTGGATTAATGGAAAATCCACAGAGGTCAAAGTAGACACTGGTTCAAAGTGTAATAGTGTATCAGCAGACACATTTGCTAGAGTGAGAAGTAACAACCAACTCAATGTAACCAGTAGTGCGAGACTTGTTGCTTATGAAGGTGAAGAAATTTAAACCAAAGGTTCAGTGATGCTTTCATTTTATTTGGCCGAGAACTGTTACAGCTTGTTATTCTATATAGTCTGAAGACCAGTGCAATATTGGGTCTCAAAGATAGTTTAAGAATGAATCTGCTTTCTTTTGCTAAAGAAATTCATCATGTAAGTGTATTTCTGAGTTCTAATTTCTCTGAAGCCATTTTCTCAGAGTATGCTGATGTTTTCGATAACAAGTTAGGCAAACTTCCAGTTGTGTATTCCATGAAATTAGACCCAGAGGTCACTCCAGTAGTCAGATCAGCAAGAAGCATTCCGATAGCTATGCAAGATAAAGTTAACGCTCAGTGGGATAAAATGGTGCAGCAAGCCAAGGTGTGATTTGTCCAGTCACAGAACCAACTGAATGGGTGTCATCCATGGTAGCATAAAAAAGGCTCAGACAAAATTAGAATATGCATTGACCCAAGAGATCTGAACAAAGCATTAAAGAGACTGTATCATCCAATGTGCACAGTCAAAGAAGTTGTAGCTCTAATACTGAATGCCACTGTATTTTCTGTTTTGGATGCAAAGAGTTTATTTTGGCAAGTGATACTAGATCATAAATCCTCATTTCTAACTACTTTTGGTACTCCGTTTGGCAGATGCAAATTCCTAAGGATGCAATTTGGAATAAATTCTGCAAGTGAAGTCTTTCAGAGTGCAACGGAGCAAATTTTTTTTGGGTTATCCTTGTGCCATAATAGTAGATGTTCTATTGGTTGGAGGCAATGGTGAAGCAGAGCATGACAGAAACCTCAAGAAAGTTCTAGACAGAGCACATGAAGTAAACTTGAAGTTCAATCCTCTGAAGTGCAAATTCAGACTTCCAGAAGTTACGTATGTAAGGCATTTGTTTACAAGTACAGGCATGAGACCAGACCCAACCAAGCAAGCTAGCAGCTATTCTTGAGATGTCAGCACCAGATAATGTACAAGCTTTATAAGCAAAAAAAGAGGGAGAGCACCATGACTGGACAAGGTAGCACTTAGACCATTTTTAGTTGACAGACCCTTGAAGCATTAAATTATGCACTTTTTAAAGCATGCATGGATTTCATCTATGTATTTTTATATAATTTATTTTAGATTAATGTTTTAAAATAGATGTAGTTATTGCACTGTTTAATATTTTTTTATATATTTTCTGATATATTTTCATATACATTTTTGTAAAATATAGAGTAGTTTGCACATGTATTAGTATAGGCATACAACTATCACTTAAAAAATTTTTTTTGCAAGGTTTCAGTTTTTAATTGAGTGATTGATTCAAGCTGATTGTAATTTGATTGCTTTTAATACTGTAAATAAGTTGGGGTCTTCTCATGAATGTATTGAAGTCTGAATTTGGGGCGTGAAAGTGCTTACTTTTTACATTAAATGCTTTGTTTTGCTGTGAAACCTGCTCCAGTCATGGTGCTCTCTCTCTTTTTTTGCTTATTCAATTTGGGACCTTTATTTGTGAGAGCTCTACACACTAGTCCTTGTGTGTTTTTTGAATGTACACGCTTTACCGCATTTCCTGGGCATGGTCAACTATTCAGGCAAATTTATACCAGACTTCAGTGAGTTGACAGCACTTTTAAGAGAGCTCACATGCAAAAATGTTGCACGGTCATGGTTGGAACAGTACCAGAAGACATTTCAAAACCTCAAGCAGAAAAATTGCCACCCCACCTACATTAAGATACTATGATGTGAATAAACCAGTTACTCTTTCCTGTGATGCTTCAAATGTGGTCTAGGCACAGTTATACTTCAAGAGGGCAGACCAGTAGGCTATGCATCTAGAACACTAACCCAAACTGAGATGCCGTATGCTCAAATTGAGAAGGAGCTTTTGGCAATAGTATTTGCATGTTCCAAGTTTCATGACTATATTTATGGTTGAGCTATTCAGAATGAAACTGACCACCAACCTCTAGTTACTATTCTAAAGAAGCCTATACATTCTGCTCCAGCGAGATTACAAAGAATGATGCTCAAATTGCAAAATGGTCTACACAAAAGGCAAATTGCTCTGTCTGGCTGATGCCTTATTCAGATCACCTAGAAATACAACTGAACAGCTTAAAGCAGAGAATTTTGACTGATGTGATGTCAGCGCATAATTTTTCAACCACTAGACTTGATGAGTTAAGAGATCCCACTCAGACTGATCCAATTTTACAAAAGCTCAATTACTATATTAATGTTGGATGGCCGTCAAAGGAATCTAGTGTACCACCTGAAGTGCAAATGTATTTTCGTTACAGAGATGAATTGTTGTTGGAAGATGGCATTATTTTCAAAGGTCCAAAAATTGTTGTTCCTGCTTCCTTACAAGAATATATCCAGATTTTGCATTGTGGTTACCCATTGTCCACATCCACTAAGAGAAGAGCTGGAGAATTAGTATTTTGGCCTTCATTACCGAAATACATTGATTACATACTTTCTTCTTGTTCAGTATGCAATAGTACTAAACCTCATTTGCAAAGAGAAGCACTTCAGCTAAGTCCAGTTCCTGAACTACCTTGGTCTACTGTAGCAACTGATATCTTTGAGTGGAACAATCAGCACCACTTAGTTTTGGTAGATTCTTATTTGAATTGGTTTAAGATTGATCTACTACCTAACCTAACATCCACTGCTGTTATTACTAAGTTGAAATGTCATTTTTCAGTTCACGGTAGTCCACATAAACTTTTTTCTGACAATGGTACTCAATTCACTAGCTGGCTGTTTCAGAAATTTGTGAATGAATAGAACTTTGTACATATCACTTGTAGTCCTGAATATCCTCAGTCCAATGATCTAGTTGAACATGCAGTGCAGAGTGCAAGCAATTACCTGAAAGGACAAAGTGTGACAATACTGATGTGTTCTTGAATTTGCTTAATCTCAGAAACATACCCCATGAAGATATTCTTGGCTTACCTGCTCAAAGACTACTTTCCAGGCAAACTAGAACTATGCGACCCATTTCTTCCAGTTTGTTGTAGCCTAAACCTAAGAACAATAAAACCACCAAGGCTCAATTGTTTAAAACCATAATATCCAGAAATCTAGTTACGACAGATCAAACAGATGACTTCATCCATTGAGGGAAGGAGAGACGGTACAAATTCAGACAACAAAAGGTTTTAATTGAATAGGACAGATTACAGGTATCTGTGCTGAGCCAAGATCTTACTTGGTAGAGTCCAAGGGTGTGGAGTATAGGAGGAACCACAGCCATCTTCTTCCTGTACCAGAATTATCATCATCACTGCACAACATTGTTTCTGTGATGCAGGCCCTAAGTCTAAGAGTGAATCAGACACTGTTTCCAGATGAGAATGTGTTCAAAATTCTGATTCCATTCCAGAAAATGATTCAGACATTCCACATGTCAACCATTTTACAGAAACTGTTCCAGTTGCTAAATCTAATTCCCACACGATATGGACATGTATCTAAGCCTAGTGTGAAATACACAGCAACGTGGACTTGATTGTATATACACGTGTATTTAGTATTGTATAATGCATGACTAAGGATTACCTGCTATATCTGCATGCCATATTGTCTCATAACAATTGTATGATCTAATTCTTAAAGAGGGAGGATGTAGATCAGATCACAAGTATGTGATTGCTATATCTTTAAGAAGCATGCAAAGTTGTACGTGCACGTATAAATTACAGACACATACAATCCCTAGTGCCATTCTGAAGGAGCAGACAGAGAGAGAGAATGCATGATCACAGTTGTTAGTTTGTATATAAGTTACTTAAGTTAAAGTCAGTAAACCTCTATAGTAATGTGTTTGTATAAAATAAAGCTACAGAACCCATGAAGACTCCTAGGTAGGAGAGTGAAAGTTTCCAAGAAGACCCCCACCACTTGGCTAAACAAGCTGTTTTTTATGAAAAAAAGAGATACAGTTTAAATGCTCCAAAAACAGTTTTGGTCATTTTAAACTGCTAAACAAAATCAAGTGTAGCAAATAAGTGTAGCAAAGATTTTCTTGTAGACAAGACTCAGAAAAAATATCAAATCAGGTGGAAAATGTTTTAATCCAATGCACAGAGTTGCATCTCAGAGTAGTTTAGCCAAAAGGATAGCAATAAAGCAAAACAAAGAACCTACCAGAAAACAACTCTGAATGAGCAATTAAACTTCTCTCCCAAGAATAACTACTACAGCTTCCAAGATGTCTACCAACACCTAGATACATAAGTTGCTCAGTATTAAAAATGTGGTTAAAGTTTAGATGCATCCAACAAAATCAAGAGCAATAGAGTTCTACTTCAGTGCCATAGAAGGGATACAGAAAAATCATCAAATCAGTGGTAAATATCTTAATCCAATGCAACTCAGCCCTTCTCGGTGTCCCAAGTCAATAACCATGCATTGTTACCATTGTGACCAATTTATTATTTATTTTATTATTTGAGAGATAACCAGCAGATATAATAATTTCATACCTCAAAAGTTACATTTCACCCATGATAAACATCAGTCCATTACTACACATTTATATATATATATATATATATATATATATATATATATATATATATATATATACATATAAGCCAGCTGGCGTAACCAAGCCTATGCCACCCCCCCCCCAGTGGAGCCCAAGTGATGTACCCCATGCCTTCGCAGATCATTGAAACCAGGGGCTTGTAACATCTGCCCCTAGACAAAGTCCAGACTGAGGCAGACCAAATGATAACACACTCT
>NC_056734.1:674348344-674353344 GCF_019279795.1 Protopterus annectens | reverse complement strand
TCCATGAGATTTTTGATGTTTCGCTAGGGCATTATGATCAGAACCTATACGCATATGGTACACATGTTCTCTAACCCGTTCCCTAAGCTGTCTATTGGTCTTCCCAATATAAAAAACTGGTCATTGTGTACACCTAGCTAAATAAACTAAATTACTACTAAGACAATTGGTCATGGTGTTAAATGTATATACATACTCAGTTATAGGGTGTTGAAAATTCATATCCCTATCTATATATTTACACTGATTACAACCATTACAAGATGTAGTATTAACTTCAGCGGACCTAGTAATAAAATTATTCAACTTCAATGATGAATGGCATAACAAACGTTTCAAATTGGGCTTATTCTTAAAAATGTATTTAGGTCTCTGCCCAACCAACCCACCAATCTCACTGTCCAATAGAAGGGTGTCCCAATGTTTCTCCACTGAATTTCTAATAAATTCCAAATCCTTAGTGTAGAACATGGGTAACCTAACTTGACACGTTCTATCCATTATAACAGAGTTGTGAGCATTTAAACTTTCTGAAAAATAAGGTATTGCCCTTGTTTCTCCCAGTCCACTAACTTCTAGAGAGATCTGATTAAAAACTTTATCACTATAACCTCTCTCTACAAAACTTGTTTTAAGATTTGCTAGTTCCTGCAAATACCCATCATATGAAGGATTAAGTCTGGACACCCTCATAATTTGTCCCTTTACTACATTATTAAAAACGTGTTTCGGGTGCATACTATGTCGATGTAAAAGGGTATTTCTATGACATACTTTCCTATGAACTGAAGTATTTAACAACCCATTTTCTAACCTATCAATATTCACATCTAAAAAAGAAATTCTAGACAAAGAAAAACAAAAAGTAAATTTCAAAAAATTAGTTAGATTATTAACAACTCCAACAAATTCCAAAAGGCCAACCTCATCACCCCTCCAAATCAGGAAGAGGTCATTATTCTCTTTTTTGACCTACTTTATTTGCATTTTATTCTCTTTTTTGACCCTACTTTATTTGCATTTTATTCTCTTTTTTGACCTACTTTATTTGCAAATTATAGAATAAGACTAAAAATCTACTTAAATGAAGTGTGCAACAGATTCTTTTTTGCTTGTTTGTTTTTGAAAATAAATATATCTCAACCTTAGCAGTTTTTGACTGGAAATGTTATGCTTGGAAAAGTGTTCATTGCATGTTATTCAAGAAATGAATGTCCCCCGGATTTACTAATCTTCTGTGCAGGACTAGCTTAGTCCTGCACGGAAGTCGTCATTTAGGAGCAGGATGGCAGCACGCCATGCATATTAATGAAGGAGCGGTGCCTGAGCTCCAAATCTTACACGGAGTGTGAAAGATTGCAGGGGGTATGTCTGAGAGCTCTGCTCTCAGAATATGCATGCCCCCACAATGAAGAACAGCAGAAAGGCCCAAAGAATGAGCAAGACTGCTAATAGGTATCTGCATACCCCCAGCAACATCTCCCCATGTGTACAACAGCAATAGTAAATACAAACAAAATAAACATACTATTTTTTTTTATGAATTCGATTAAATCTAACCATAGGTGCATGGGTTGCCCATCGCTTAGCTATGGTTAATGCAGCTTAAATGGCAGAAGAGGATAACAAGGAAGATATATGCAAATGAAGCAGTATAGCAATAGTGTAGTGGGCAGAGCATTCACCTTACAAGCAGGCATTCCCCATTCGAGTCCCACTGCAACACTTTCCATGTCAAATCACGTTATGACCAATATTTTAGTTGCATAACGTACTAAATAACATATATTTTTGAACTGGAGTACTGTATTAAATGTAGATGTGAGGTCTCAGTGTCATAATGTTGCAAAGTCCACAGATGATCACATGTGCCCCATACAGTATATGTACACAGGAATCATGGATACAAAAAGTATTATGTGTAATGAATGATAACTCCATACAGGTTCCAAATCCCCCACCTTCCCAAAAACCATTAGACATTACTGTCTAAATTAGTGCGGTGGCAAGCGGGAGTAAGCACTAGTAAGCAAGTGTAAGCAATATTAAGCAGTAGCAAGCGGGAGTAAGCATATGTAAGCACTAGTAAGCAGGTTTAAGCCCGTTTGCATGGGTGTAAGCAATGCGCACACAGGTTAAGCAATATTGAAGCTAACTCATCTGTAAGCATATTTCAATGAAAGTTAGCATAGCTTACCCTCAGGCAAACCCACACAAACCCGCTTACAAGTGCTTAAAAGTGCCTTAATCAGTCTGTATCCAACAGCTGCTGTTCTGCACAGCACCAAAATGAACAGCCTTGTAGGTTTTGAACCCAGGACCCTATACACTATAGTCACAGTAGTTAACCACCAAGCCATCACAGCAGTACATATGATAGAGGTATCACCAAACAAACCCTCACTACAGTAAAATCAAACTGAACATGTGAAAGGAATCAGTATACAGTCATATGTTTTATAACCTATTACAGAACATAAATATTTGAACTGGAGTACTGAAGTAAAGCCAAATCTGAGGTGTAAATGTAATAGAGCGCTGAAGTCCCCTACTAAACACAAGGACCCCATAAAGTGTATACACACATGAATCCTGGATACCAGACATATATATATATATATATATATATATATATATATATATATATATAAGATGTAATGAATAATAAATCAATGCCAAAAAGCAAATATAATGCAAAGTCAATTTTAAGCAACATTAAGCATGGCACAGGCCAGCTTAGGAGGTGTAAGCAATGTCTAGGCCAGCTAACTCAATGTGCCCAGTAGTAGACCCCTTTAAACAATGCCAGCGTTTGGTAAGCAGGTTTACCCATAGCTTAGCCTTTTCAAAGCTGGCCAATCACAGCAAAGTGTGGGAATTTGACCCTACTTAAACCCAACAGCAGGAATACATCTCATAACTGGTTGTAGCTTCTACTTGCAGGCACCATGGCAGAAAGGGGAGAGGCAGCGCACTTCTAGGCACAGCACTGGGTCATCCAGGAGTCCAGAGTCATGGCAGGACTCCTTGTCAAAGACCATGAGCAGAGACTGCTGCAGGGCCAGTACCAGGGTTCCCAATATAAGGCAGAAGCCTGGGTCAGTCTCACCCGTGACCTCACCAGTGCCACTGGCATACCCCAAACTGGGGAGCAGGTCAGGCATCACTATGCCAAACTGAAGCAGTGAAAGGGGGATTTCTTGGATCAGTGGATCCAAGAGGCTAGGACAAAAGGGGAGGTCCCAGCTGTGTGAATCACTCCACTGCCTGTTTAATAAGTGCCAGCTCATGTATATTATGGATAGGTATGGCTAAATATTTCTCTTATGTCCTTCACAGTGGCAAATGAGTGGGCCACGAACCAGGAGGCCCATGGCTGTCACCTGGAGAGGTTGCAACGTGAGGCAAGTCAGTAATATTCTTGCATGTACTACCATAGGAAATAAATCAAAAAGTATTAGTAAATTAATTGCCAGTATAAAACCTGTATTGTTTAAGGCAAGTACTGCATACATTGGGGAATATGGCAGGAAGAGTCTCATGTAGTTTGTATGTAAGTAAAAGCATAATAGCCTGACAATAAAGGTCTAACTGCTGGACTGGATCTTCATACTTTGGTATCATATGGTAATGTAGATTTGCAATCCCTTAATAGTACTGCTGTATTAGGCACTGTTACCCACACTGTGCAACATAAACAGAATGTACAGGAATGCCTGTATATGACTGGTGTAATCCCCAGAAGTCACTCAGTAAAACTGAGAGACACATAGACAGAAAACAGTGAAAAGGCAGACAACAAAATCAAAATAGCGCATGCAACTGAGACGTGAACTGTTGTATTTTTAACATACACAGCCATGGTTCGAATCCTGGGAGTGGTAGTAGTCTGCATACAGAATCATACCCCACAACTGTACAGATACATCCAGAATGTCCAGTAAATTGGCCCATATCTGCTGTCTGTCACCCTGTCCCCATGGGAAATCAGTGGGATGATCCCAGAAACACAACTGATTGTTACACATCTATGAGAACAAAGCTGACACACTAGCAACTCCCCAAAATCTTATGAGAGTAATAAGCCATGTATGTCCCATTTACAACCCCATGTTGTCAAGCTGTGACCAGAATGTGTACAGTAACAGAGTGAGAGGTATGTGCATAATAATAATGTGGAATCTGATGCTGTGTGTGGCAACATTCAGGTAGTGCTAACAAACATTGCTCCCACAGGTCTGTCAGATACGAACACTGTGCCCAGAAATAAAAAAATGATACCCTGTACTGGTACTGTTTACTTTGGCATTGTATGGCATTGTGACTGATGTAGTTGCTCTGAATAATAAGGTATTACTCATCACTGCCACCCACACTGCGCTACATAATATAACTGTCTAGGAAATCCTGTATAAGAGTGTTGTAATACAAGGTCAGAATGTAAAACCACAGGAGAACTGTAAGACAGAAAGCAGATAGGAGATATACATCAATATCTATATAGCACACACAACTGTGATGGACAATGTTTTAGGTTTAGCAGACACAGCCATGGTCTGAAACCTGGGAGTGGAAGTAGGCTGCATACAGAACCATACCTTACAACTGTTCAGATAAGTCCAGAATGTCCAGTATATGGGCCCATATCTGCTGCCTGTCCCCATGGGAAGTCAGTGGGATGCTCAAAGATGTTTAGGCAACAAACAGGAAATACAACTGATTGTTACACATCTATGAGAACAAACCTGTCACTCTAGCAACTCCTAAAGCTGTTATGAGAGTAATAAGCCAAGTATGTCCTATCTACACCCCCATGTTGACAAGCTGTGACCAGAGTGTGTACAGTAACAGAGTGAGATGTATGTGCATAATACTAATGTGAAATCTGGTACTTTGTGTGGCAACATTCAGGTAGTGCCAACAAACATTGCTCCCACAGGTACGTTGGATACAAACACTGTGCCAAGAAATAAAAGCTTGATACCCTGTACTGGTACTGT
>NC_056734.1:674210844-674343344 GCF_019279795.1 Protopterus annectens | reverse complement strand
CAGGTTAACATGTATTGTAACAAGCAGGAATGCCATAGGTGTGTAATATGGTTACCTGCAATCCAGCCCTACATATACCCCCCTAATGTCAGGCTGTGTCCATATGTGGCACATGTCTGTGTTGTAGCAAGGCAGTACAATGCAGCTGTGCAGGAAGGTGTTGTGAGATTCTGGACCTGATGTCTGAATGTACCCCACATATAGGTGTGCATATGTGTGTGCATATATATATATATATATATATATATATATATATATACACATATATATATGTATATATATATATATATATATATATATATATATATATATATATATATATATATATATATATATATATATATATATATATATATATATATATATATATATATATATATATATATATATATATATATCTACAGGTATGTCCACAAATATACCCTTGTGTAGACATATATATGAGCACATATATACAACATCACATATATCTACACATATATAGATATATACCTATATGCGCATGTTTACATATATACAAACACACACACACAAACATATATGTATGTAAATACATGTCCCCTATATTACTACCACAGTGCTGCATGCTATGTGTGAGGAAACAGCACACATAGCAATACACAGATATCTACAGCTGTCAATTTGTGCAACATGGACCACATTGCTCTTGTCTGTGAAGTACGGAATGGGAATATGGGGAAGTAGGGCAGGTATAGTTGTGGAGGTGGTCAGGGTTGTTAGATATAGAAGACAGCCTAGAGGGGTGGTATGTGACACATGTGGTGGGTAAACACCCTGGATGGTGTGTGTGGTCTGTGATGTGAACGCCCCATGGTCCCCAATATGGATACAATGGGAACAAGCCTCCCACCCACTGCTACTCACAACAGCAGTCCACGTCCCGAAGATGCCTGGCCTGGAGGCTGAGCAGGAGGAGCATGTGGGCCCTGTAAATGTGTACCGGGTGCCTCAAGGTGATGTAGCACATCCCGCATGTGTCTGTGGAGCCCGTTATGGAACAGACCCTGGACCCATCCTCAGAGGACAGGAACATGTCTGTTTGTGCCCCCAGTGGAGGACAACATCCCCTGGGTTAGTTTCACCTGACAGTATTGCTGGACCAGTACATGAGGAGGCCCCAGGGTGGGTCATACATGTGATGTGGCCTGGTAACATGGGCAGATGAGTTTGGAGAGGTGGGGTCTGCTGGCCAATAGTACATATACATGCTATTGTGTCACTATTATAGAACATATGTCGGTAGTAATAGTCTACACAATCCCACAACATGTCCAACAACATGCATATATAACCACAATAACACAGAATGTCAGATGTGCAGCAAACACATAGCAAGCATACCACAGGCATATATGGAACCATTGTGGCCCTGACAATGGCATGCAGGTGAATAGTCTGTAACAGGCCAGCAATGATAGTGTCCACACAGGGAACATGGCTACAAATACATTGGACAAACGCGGTACAGTACAATATCTGCCCCACTGGTAGGTATGCTGTAGCCATATCTATTGAATTGTGTGTACAGTTTGTTGTCACTGATATGGTGGGGGGTTGATAGTGATGTGTATTAAGAACTGTGGTAACCTTACTGCATGACTTGCTCACACCTGTGTCTATCTTTATGTCTTTCAGGCACGATAGCTCATGGAAGGCTGCCAGCCTACACAGCAGCTGAGATTGAAATCCTGCTGAATGAACTAATACAGCACTATGCAATCTTGTTTGGCTGGGCCACCGATGATCAGCAGGAGCGGACCGCCCTGTGGAATGACCTATTCCACAGAGACAATGATGTTGGACTGCACAACCGCAGTTAAGAGCACGTCCAGTATCATTTTTCTGACTGCTTCTCAATGCCCATTGGCATGCTGCTACAGTCCAAGGGGATCACCTTGCCGCAGGGGGGGCCATGCCATCCATCCCTCCCTGACACATGTGGAGTAGCTCCTGGCCAGCCTCGTGGCACCTGTCCCTCCGGCCAGCCACCAACCACCGGGCACCTTTGTGGAGGTGAGTGCCACCCACACACCGGCCAAGGAGCATGGAGGTAAGGCCACAGGGTACATCCCTAGACCACTGTTGCATATACATCCACATTGGTACAGGTAGATCATGCATATCTGACATGTCATAGATATATTTTGTTGCTGCATAGTAGTGATAAACAGATGTCCATATGTGGTAGTATTGTGGAAATGTACTGTTGATGTATTTTAAAACTGCACCCACCCTATAGCAATGCCACAAGTGTGGCCACTGACTTTGTATCTCTTACCCTTTTATGTAGGTCCCTCTGAGGTACCACCAAGGCAGCAGCCCGTAGCTGGTGAGTATAGTTTATGTAGATGCTTGCCAATACACTGGGAATGTAATGGCAATGGTGTATTCCATGCACATATCTAACACACCTACCCAGAATGCATGCTGCACATGTGCATGCATTGTTGCTGTGAAATGCACAGCATGACAGAGGTGACCATGATGGGGTATTGGAAGGGTATGTCAGACACCTGCATGATAACTAACATCCTGTCATTGCGGAATGTGTCCACAGGGAGAACCATAATGGTGGGAGACATGGCCTACAGCAAGGACATGTATGGAACAACACCCATATACAGTGCAACACCAGTCTATATACCTGTAGGACAATGGCAACTGCTGCAGAGATACACTATGGCATAAGGCATTGCAGTGGTTCACATTATCAGCTGGGGATAGGCTGTAACATGTGGTGTTTGGTATATGGGACACTGCAAAGTGACACATGTGTAGGGCTTACTTGTCATGCATCTGCAAAAAGGCTGAAGGGGGGGGGTCAGCATGACACACCAGTACACTGCACAGGGATCCTAAGAATGCTAAGAATGGCTGTATCTGCACATAGGTTCAGGACCTGTGGCAGCTGTAACCCTGCTACCATAGCAATAGTGATGTCAGTGTTTGAACACCAGTGGATGTGCACATGAGTAGACCTTGCAATCCTCCAGATTAGGGGGTCATGTGTAGGGCAGACTGAACATACACTGGCAAATGCAGATGGCCTACACTGGTATACATCTCCTAGGAGTAGTGACTGCTGTAGTACACACAACAAGAGGTGCAACACACCATCATGTTAAGGGTGTGCACACATATGTCCACATGGTGTGTATGCATCATTGTCAGCATCCACACACCTAACACATTCTGTAGACACTGCATGTGAAAGTACAGGACATATGTCACATATTGGGCTCATGTATTGTTAAGATATGCGGTGATGTGGTCCCATGGCAAATCAAGGATGGGTGCATCATATCAATAATGGTGTTTAAACCCCCCATAGCCATGGTATGCTCTGATGGTTGTCAGTGTAAGAGTATTGGATTGGTCATACATGGTCCGTTGATGTTGAAAGCTGTGAATCAGACATCAGGCATTCACAGATGACATCAGTCAACATATCATCCCAGGTATGTATTGCTGGAAAACATAGGGGCTGTGAGCATTAAAGCTGACATAACTGACACAGTAGTACACATTTAGCAATGTGCTGTACACCTGTGAGATGTGGTTCACAGTACATGGCAGGGTGCAGAACAGGTACACAGAAATACTGTGTACATGGTTGCAGTGGTATCCAGGGGAAGGGGCTTCACCTAGTGACACAACACATGCATCACACACATGTATACTGTTGTTAGCATGGATTGACTATAGCTGCACTGCATGTTGTTGGGTACCACTACACTGTGTAAGCACCCATACGTTTACGCATAGCTTAACACCCCAAACCCAAACAAACCTGCTTAAAGCTGCTCAAAACTGCCTTATCCACTCTGTATCTGACAGTCCTTGTTCTTCCCAGCAAAAAATGAACATCCCTTGCAGGTCTTGAATCCAGGACCCTGTACACTATAGTCACAAAACTTAACCACTACACCATGACCACTGTGAAGACAGCTGTTGTTTTACCAATATATCTGTCAATACACATATTGAGTAGTATTGAACAATTGCATTTACTTCCATGATTGTGTAGTATTTGTTATTAATATGACTGTTGCATCACATATGTTGTTTTATCATAATGTACACATAGCAGATACATACAGTGAGATACATCTGGGAGGGTATACACAACTGTGAGGTTTACACATGACAGGAATATGGATATATACATATAATAGGTCAATATATGTCTACATGCACATACACATGTATACGCATACATCTGTATAGTGCAACATCTATATGGACATGTGTACATCTTTTCGTATGTGTATATATATATATATATATATATATATATATATATATATATATATATATATATATATATGTAGCTATATATGTATTCACATCCTATGTGTACGGACATGCCTATTTATGTGGATATATATGTCGATATCTATAACTATATGTGCATACATATATATTCAGATATACCTATTACTGTCAATATATATGTAGATATCCATATGTATATGTGCATATGAATCTCTATCTGTATATGTGTAGACATATATTGCTCTGTATATGTATATATCTGCCTGTTTATATGTATATATATATATATATATATATATATATATATATATATATATATATATATATATGTACATATACATATCCATCTATGTATTTCGATATGTCTATGTGTATATATCTATATTGATATATGGATAATTATATATACATATATGTTCACCATATGTCCTGAACATGGAGTGGAGCCCTACCTCAGCCCCAGTAGTCCCAACCTCTTAGTGCAAGGGGATGTCAGGTATATATTGCAGGTATATTTGCAGACTACTGCTACTGTAATAGGAATTGTCTTCACAGACATGTTGTGTGTGGGAGGTCACATCTGCTTTTAACATGTGCTCTACTGGGTACTGACAGACATCCTAAGGACATCATAGTATAGTACCTCTGCTAGCACAGTAATGATCCTGTGGACTACAGCAGAGATATGGCCAATATATGTCGACAGTCTGACACACTCTGGTCAGTCCAGAGGTATACACAGAACCCCTTAGTGCAAGACATGTGAACCAAGCCTGACAATGTGGCTGTTAATAGCAATGTAGATGGGTATATCACATAAATACTGGTATAAATTTGCCCCCATAGGTTATGCATTCACACACCCCTGTTTGTCCTGACACATAATAACCACTGGTACAGAGGTGCCATGGCCACATACTACCCACTACTTAGTGACATACATCTGTACAGCATCCCACTGCTTTGTCTGACATACATGACTGTTATGGTGGCCCAGCAGCAGTATATCTGGCAAGTATTTGGACATAACATCTCACTGGGTAAGTACACTAAGCTGCTAGGCATGTAACAAAGCACTGTGCAGGCTACAGGCAGACTTCCACAACACTGGCCTACATTTCCTATGGGGGAATACACATGTACCTGCATATATAGCAGGCTCTACAGGCATGTCACAGCACAGAGTAACAGACACCTGTGTAAAAGTGCATAACCACAACCAATGTGAAGACAGCCACAGCCACATATGGTAATCTAGCATAATATTACAGTATATGGACTATCTGATCAACACCATCCTCATATGTGCCACTCACATACTAACCCTACATATACTGGATCACTACACAGTGTGGTCCGATGCCTGTCTGTGGTATGGGACATGTGTGTGTTTGGCCCTACAAACATGTAAGCCGATAGGGTAAAATACAGTGGAGCAGCATGTAACATCAGATAGAACAGGACCAGGAACAATGACATCTACCACAGTCTGTACACAGACCAAGGTACATATTCACAATACACACACTATTGACAATCATCATAACTACACAGACCTCAGGACTGTACACACAACCACAGAATGCCCAGGTTATGTCCGCAAATATAACCCCTACTATACATAACATGTGTAGCAGTCTGATATCTCACTTGCTTATTATCAGATATGATGTCAATAAATATGGTGTACAAAACATATGCACCTCTTACTGCATGACATATGTACAAAGGTTGACAGAGTTGTGGCTGGAGGCACAAACATAGGGCCAATATTGACATGTTCCTGTGATAACCTCATACATTTACTGTTGTAACAGGGTTTGTTGCAATATATGTCCTATGAGGGATATGAAGTCAGTAACTCTCATGGCTGTCACCATTTACTGACTGCAATCCTCACACTATGCTTCTGCAGTTCACAGACTGCCCAGTCTGCAGATGACCCTACAAATGGGGGTTTGCTCATAAACATTGCACTGACATGATAGGTATTAAAACATGTAGGGCAGCCATATCCACACACACCCTGTTAAACCAACATTACTCCAAATGCAGTATAGCAGCACTTAATTCTGTAGTCATATCAGGCACATCCCCCTCCTTTGTGTTGGCCTGTTTCCACAGTGTATGTTGTTAGAGGTAAATTCCCAATCCATCTGTGATGCTGTTTGCTAAACAACAGATCTCGATCTTGCTCACAGTGAATGAAAAGGCCCAACACCAACATGATGTTCCTAGATATTGGAGTGTGTTTCCATGCAATTGACTATGGGAATGTTACCACAGCTGTTCCACATGCAATCAGCTAGAGGAGGGCTGCAATTCATGCAGAGGCCATCAGCTGATCATGAGTATCATTTACAATACACATGCTGCTGCATAAGCAAAGCAGGTGTAAGTCTCCACATCCACAGAGAGGGAGTTAGAGAGGCAGACAGAGGCAAAGATAAGTCAGGGAGGGTTGGGAGAGTAAAACTTAAGCATGTTTGTGTCACACACCTACCAATACAGGGTATCAACCCCCTGACTGACTATGTACTGCTGTCACATGTCTATGCAGTTATTGGATGCACCACATAAGTTACATGTTGAGCAGCCCTCCAAACATATATGTGATGGTGAGTGACATCTGCAACAGTGATATGGTAGCTATACGGTAGGTGTAGTACACGTGCCTGTCCGCATGAACAGGTGTCAGCCTCAACACAGCCACACTCTCTCTGGGACCCACACACACATTGACACACTTGGCTGGGTCAAGAATACAACTCCTCACTAGTTAGATTGCCACAATATAGTACTGTGCAGGTATCACATGCACCACAGGGGTTATCTGGAGGTTATATGGGCAAAGGGTATGTGGAGGTGTTTGACATCAGACAGCATGTTTCAGTATGCCAATGGGAGTTGTAGTGAGTGTGAATGTAGTCATAGGCATCATATACCAAACACACACACACACACACACACACACACACACACACACACGGTGTCAGTACTGACATGCATGGGTGCATTGCTTCACGAGTGCATAATGGTCGACTGTGCCAGATGGCTATACAAGGCTAGGTGATGGATATACCTTAGAATCAGGCCACATGACAATGGTCTGCAGTGCGGCTCAGGGGTGTAATGTCTGGATTGGCCCACAGAGGTGGGTATTGTATTCACCATCCAGTCACCTGGGTAACTATTGTGTGTGACCATTGCTGTGCATTGCTTGCCATGTATGTGTTCTTTAGTCTATGACATGGATGGTGTCTGGGATGTGCACATGTCTCACATGCATGTACAGTGACATGTGGAACTGTACCTGGGGTGTCTGGACCATGTTGTGTACACAGATTATTATCATCAGATGTGCCAGTCCTGGCCTTGTGGCAGGAACTGGTAATGGGCAGCAGGGTGACCCTGCACCTACATTGATAGCATGATACAGAGATTCCCTGGTGTCAGTGGCATCTGTCCGTACAGGGCATGTGTTTAAGGCAAGGTATGTCCTTTGTGGGTCAGATTTGATGGCACCACAGGTCTTGCAGGTGTCTAGTGGGGAACATAGGGAAGGTGCACTGTCTGCATGTACGTGCCTATTGGACTGGTGGACAGGGTGCCATGTCCTCTGTAGCCCTCTGCAATCACACCATGGTTACTAGCAGTGGGCAATATGCAGGGTACTACCAACATAGTGGTGGTTGCCTAGACAAGTGTGTGTTTGTGTGTATGAGACATGGGTTGAGAGTGTTCCCTGGGTAATACAAGGGTTGCTAACTTTGTTCACCAGGCCTTGATGTCACATGTAGGGGTATGGATTTGCACTCCAGTCTCTCGGCTATTTCACATCTGTTATCCCTGTAAGGTGGACATTATGACATATACTAGGGGCACAAAGAGTCCAGTTGTTACACACTTACCACCATCTCCACACAGGATACGAATGACAAACACAGACACACACACACACACACAGACATACACACACACACACACACACACACACACACACACACACACACACACACACACACACGCCTGCCATGTCTGGGGTTAGAACTCCTACCTAACTAGTTTATTACACTATAGCACTACGCAGTTATAGGACGTGCCATGGAGATTACTGGAGTACTCCTTCCCCAAAGGTGTATTTCACAGTGAATGACATCAGCAGGCTTGCCAAAGTAGGGCATCTGAATTGTAGTGAGTCTGACTAGCCTAAAAAGCATTGCTGCCCTACATAGACATAGAAACACACATGCAAACATCCACACTTGCCATGTGTGGGAATAGAACCCCTACCGCACTACAGCATTACACTGTTATAGGATGCTCTATGGAGATTACTGGTGCACTCCTTCCCTAAAGGTGTATTTCACAGTGAATGACATCAGCAGGCTTGCCAAAGTAAGACATTTGAATTGTAGTGAGTGTGAGTAGCCTAAAAAGCAGTGCACCATACACAGAGACACACACACACACATTTGCCATGGCTGGGATTAGAACTTCTACCTAACTAATTTATCACACTGCACTAGTATCAGTTATAGGACGTGCCACAGAAATTACTGGGGTACACTGTTCCCAAAGGTGTATTTCACAGTGAATGACATCAGCAGCCTTGCCAAAGTAGGGCATTTGAATTGTAGTGAGTGTGACTAACCTAAAATGCATTGCTTCCTACACAGACAGGGACACACACAAACAGTTGCCGTGTCTGGGATTAGAACTCCTACCTAACTAGTTTGTCACATTACAGCAGTACGCAGTTTTAGGACGCACTATGGAGATTACTGGGTTACACCTTTCCCAAGGTGTATTTCACAGTGAATGACATCAGCAGCCTTGCCAAAGTAGGGCATTTGAATTGTAATGAGTGTGACTAGCCTAAAATGCATTGCTCCCTTCACAGACAGAGAAACACACAAACACAGTTGCCATCTCTGGGGTTAGAACTCCTATCTAACAAGTTTATCATACTACAGCAGTATGCAGTTATAGGACATGCCACAGAGATTGATCCCAGGGGTGGGAGGATGGCATAATGGTTAAGGTATTTACCTTAAAGACACAAGGTGCAGGGTTTGATTCTCACATGGGGTAACTGGCTAGGCTTCAAATGGCCCAAAAGGGCAGTTAGCCTAGTACTAACCTATGAACCTATTATTGGGCTACACTGTTCCCAAAGGTGTATTTCACAGTGAATGATATCAGCATGTTTGCCAATGTAGAACATTTGAATTGTAGTGAGTGTGACTAGCCTAAAATGTGTTGCTCCCTACACAGACAGGGACACACACAAATACACACACACAGTTGCCATGTCTGGGATTAGCACCTAACTAGTTTATCACACTACAGACATAGTCAGTTATAGGATGTGCCACAGAGTTTACTGGGCTACACCTTTCCCAAAGGTGTATTTTACAGTGAATGACATCAGCAGCCTTGCCAAAGTAGTGCAATTGAATTGTAGTGACTGTGACTAACCTAAAAAGCATTGCTCTCTACACAGACACACACACACACACACACACACACACACACACACACACACACACACACACACACACACACACACACACAGTTGCCATGTCTGGGATTAGAACTCCTACCTAACTAATTTATCACATTACAGCAGTACGCAGTTCTTGGACATGCCACGGAGATGACTTGGCTACACCTTTCCGAAAGGTGTATTTCAAAGTGGATGACCTCAGCAGGCTTGTCATAGTAGGCCTATGGGGAGGGCAGTATGTGTGCATGGGCCATAACCCATTCATCTAGAGGTTGACACACCACAAGCGGGCACATGAAGGGTTATATTCCGCAGGTACATGTATATAGCTGCTAGATGACTACATCATTGCATAGTCATGTTGCACAGCTAGCACTTGCACCACATAGTCTGTAACACTGACAGATACTGGTGGCTAATGTCTACAGTGAGTGACATTTAAACCTCATGTGGTTGTAGCCATTTGGCTGTGTGCTGGGTCGGACAGGCCTCATAATGGATGGCTCCTTGTCACAGTCACTCTCTTCCACACATCTATGTATGTCTACTTTTGGCTTATTATAGTGTGTTGCCCTTGGATATATAAAACCAAATAACACTTCAAACAAAGCAAAAACCAAGAAAATAAAATAAAAAAATCCAAACCTATACATGGAAACACCGGTTTAATAGGACACAGCACAGAATCCCAATGATTAAACGCTTTCACCATAACAATGGCTTCATCAGAGTTCTGTTGGGTAGTACAAACAACATTTAAAGAACATGAAACTCTATTACCCAGCCAATCAACATTCAATGACATCATCACAGCACATTTAAATTTAAGGAAACAGATGACAGACTGTAGTGCAAAATATAATCTACTCAAAGTCTAAAATATATAATATGTAAAAAATACTTTTTACTAAAAGATGCTAAAACTTTAACCTGTACTTAAATTAAACTCGAACACAGATCTTAAAAGTGTATAAGACCTTTTTGTGTACAACAAATGTGAAACACATTCATATCCTAGTTGCTTTAGTCTTAAGCATAGGGAAAATAGAAATACTGTCATTAAGTCCCGGTGGATGAGTGGCGTTTAATCTAAGTTGCCACATAGTCTCCAAATTTTCCACCTTGAGCTTTAAATCACCCCCTCTTTTATTGCATTTAACCCTGTCTAAAAAAAATTGTTTAAATTGGCACAGTTTAAACTATGCCTGTACAATGTATTGTGGGCATCTTTAAATCTGATGGCCCTGACATGTTCAGCTATTCTCTCCCTCAGTTTACGTACAGTTTTACCTACATAAAAATTTGTGCAACTGGTGCAGGTTGCCACATACAGTAGCATATTAGTGTTGCAACAACACCTACCCTGGCAAGCTAATGTAGGATTGTACCCAGTGACAGACACATAAGGGCCATCATTGATGTACTTACATGTCCTGCACACTCCACATTTGTACATTCTAGAAATCAAGGATTTTCTGGAGGTATTTTCCATAATATCTATTACATTACTCCCTCGACTATACACTATCCTTGGTTTAGGTCCTAACATCTCCTTGCATGTATCTGTGAGACCCAAATGTCATGCATTGTTGAACACTGAAACAATGTCCAGAGCCAAATGATTGTACCTAAGAACCATTACAGCAGAAACATCAACTGAATCTTGAAGAGGCTTCACAGGAAGCCCTGCACCAAGAATAGGTTGGTAAAGGGTGTTCCTTTTCTTCAAAATTTCATGCTTAATCCTCAAAATTAGTTTTAAGGGATAACCTCTATCTAGGAACATACCCACAAGTTGGAACAGCTCTTGTTTGAATATGTCAGGGTTACTCACCAACCTGGACAGCTTAACCATCTGCCCCTTGATGATAACCTTCTTCTGATGGTAAGGGTGACAGCTGCTATAATGGAGCATTGAATTGGAAAATGTTTTCTTCCTGTGGATACTACTTTCCAAAACTGTACCATCAAATTTAAGATTAATGTCCAATTAACTAATTTCACTTGGATGCCAAGAGTAAGTAAACCTGAAAAAAGTAGTGGTACTATTGACAAACTCAAGGAACTCATTGGCTTCCTGATCATTTCCCTTCCATAGAATGAGAATATTGTCCAAAAATCTGTTATATAACAGAATTTTGGACATAAACCTAGAGGTGAAGATAAAACTTTCTTCCCAAAACAGGAGTACTAAGTTGGCAAAAACAGGAGCACATTTTGCTCCCATAGCTACTCCGGCTATTTGTTGGTAAATTTCCCCTTCGAAGAGCAAGAAATTGTTCCTTACGACAATTTCCATTAAATCAATCAATAAATTGATTTTAGTCCTGTTACAGGTTTTACTATTCAATAGACATTCCCTAAGGAAGTCCAAATCCTCTTTGTGGAGTATTGTGGTAAAAAGATTGATCACATCAATAGCGAGGAAAAAAAATGACACTGATAAGTCCACACCCCTAAGTCTTTCCAAGCAATGCCAAGAGTCTCTTAAATGTGCCCAAATTCACCTAACACTGTTTTAGTACATGAATCAACAAAGGCTACCAATGGTTCAGTTTTGGACCCTTTGGCTGCCACAATAGGCCTAAAGGGAGGGTTAGAAATAGACTTATGTGTCTTGGGTATACCGAACATAACCTTGAAATAATGCGTCTAACAAGAATAAATCTATCTTTGAAAAAGCCCTATTAACCTCATTGATACTAACTCTGATGTAGGTTAGTTGATCATTAAATATTTCACACATCTTAAAGACATAGTCATATTGAGACATAATGACCATGCCTCCACCTTTGTCTGGTTTCATCAACCGCAATTCATGATTTTTAACCAAACTCAAAAGTGCCTTCCTCTCCTCAGTATGTACTTTTTACTGTTGACACTATTCAAAATTCTTTTTAATTCAACCTCACATAGCCTTTCGAACACTGACAAATCCACATTCTGAGGTGCAATGAACAAACTGCTTCTGTGCATCAAAACTTTTTCTTTAGTTAAAACATTCTCCTTAAAAAACAACTTTAAATTAAGCTGTCTAATGTACAATTTTAAATTAATCAACACATCAGCAATGTCCAAGGTAAATTCAGGCACAAAGGTAGTACCCTTGCTCAATAAACTGTGATGAAAGTTAGTTAAAGTCAATGAGGTGTAGTTATACACCGTAAATTTGTCCTTCATAAGTATATCACAATGCAGAGCTTTATTCATTAAAGCATGCTCAACAAAGGAATTACAGTCAACTTCCTCATCATCAGAATACATATTTGCACTACCAAAAGTTATATCTAATTCGGCCATCAGCCCCTGTTGCTCTGATGGTGGTATCTTTGGTTGTACTTGCTCCCACTGTTAAAAAAGTTGTTGTAGTGCGGGCCCCCATTCCCCCTGTTCTTTACTCTGTCATACCTTCTCGGCCCAACGTTCTCCTCCAAAAATGCTCATTATTAAAGTCAGAAACCTCAAATTTATCAAAGGTCTCTGTAGGAGTGGGTCCCCCAGTAACACCAAAACCATTTTTAGTACCCTTCACACCAATGGGATAAGCACAATCATTTTTATAGTCATTAAGGTCTCTTATGAATTTTTTATGTTTAATATTTATGTTGTTTGTCACAAAAGTTTTGTCTTTTAATATTTGATTGTACTTGTTTGAATAATCATTAAATAACTAGTTGTTGACAGTGCTACGATGAATGGTGTTTAATTCATCTTCTAAAGCCACCAACTTGGTGGAATTATGTTTAATAATGATCTTGAGCATGTCAAGACCCGTGTTGTTAAATAATTCTATAAGTTCATTGTAGGCAGGAGAACTAACCTCTATACCCAATGGCAGTTTCCAAATATGGAGACCCTTCGGAACCTGCTTCAAGGCCAAAGATTTGTTGAGAAAAGCATTGTCCAACTGCAAACTTCTGAACTTCCTCACTGACTTTTCAAATATTTCCATCTGTTTGTTCAAAGAGGGCTGCTCGTTTCTCTCCTCATTCAAGTCCGTGAAACTTGCTGCTGGCAAATGTAACAACTCTCCAAAATCCCACCCTCGACAAAGTTGCTGCTGATTTGATTGGCTGGATGTCCTCATTCCATCCACCGGAGGCATGTGCAGAGTATACAGCTCAGCCTGTGTGCTGGTAAGAATGACATTGCTTGGGCTCAGAGATGAAGCTGTTCCTCCCACTCCCTCCTTTGGAAATTAGTGCTGTCAGCTTCTGCACCGAGGAAGTTAATTCAGCAATAATAACTTCCATAGTAAAAAATATGTATATTCCAAAGTGAATAAAGCACTAAACAGTGCTCTGTAAGTGACTGATAAAGAGGCACACCACACAAGTCAGGAACAAATTAAAATAAAACCAAACAACACTTCAAACGAAACAAAAACCAAGAAAATAAAATAAAAAATCCAAACTTATACGTGGAAACACCAGTTTAATAGGACACAGCACAGAATCCCAATGATTAAGTGCTTTCACCATAACAATGGCTTCATCAGAGTACTGTTGGGTAGTACAAACAACAGAAGCCATTGTTATGGTGAAAGTGCTTAGTCGTTTGAATTCTGTGCAGTGTCCTATTAAACTGTTTTTTCCACGTATAAGATTGGATTTTTTATTTTATGCCCTTGGATATATGTCTGTATTCCTATCCACTGTGTGTGCAAAGCATGACTTGTGCATATTTGAGGAGTGTATGCACTAACATCTGCAACTGCCAGATATGTATGGTCCACTGTTGTTTGCAGACATGGGCTTCATTTGTTTATGTGTGTGAGCATGCCCAGTATGTCCTTCTGCATTGAATGTGTGGATTGATTCCAGGTAGTTTGCACTTCAGTGTAGACCTTTGTGTTGCACACCTACAGGTAGAAAACTGTTTCTGCAGGGTAGCCATCGACCATTTGGCAATATTGGGACAAAATGTGCAGGGGATAGTGTGTACTGTAGGTGATTGTGTCTGTGCTGCTTCAGCTACATGGTACTGCTGTTAGCAGAGATATTCAGATATGTGTACTGTTCTACACTGTGATGTTTTCTGTCCTCATGTACTGCCAGGTGGACATTCTTGCTCACAGTGATGTCTTGGGGGACAAAGGTGACTGCAGCTGTGTCCGGTATTGTGGGTCTACATATTCATGGTAAGTTATGCCATTCTGGAGGGGGAGCTGGAGACACTTGCTGCTGGGTCTGTGTATCCAGTTCAGCTCCTTGGTACAGTGCAGGCAGAGGATACCATACTTGTGCATCCATGGACATGACAGTATGACCTTATCTTGCTGTGGCAATACCTCACAGCTGTACAGATTCGCACAGGTTACCCAGAGGCAGGGGATATGAGTCAGGACATTACCCCTATTGCAGTGTACGGGCAGGTATGTAGCCACACATTTATGTGTTTGCAGCCAGGGATAGTGTGTGCACACAGCTTTGTGTTGGACCTTGCACATTCCTTGCTGCCCATGCTCCCACAACCCCCTCTGTTATTATATCCTCTTCCATACATTATGCATACATTCTCTCATACTTTCCCTAAGGTTATCACCCCATCGCAGCTGTGTTTTGGTGTTGGCCCACAGTTCATGCAGTGGGACATGGTGGACATGTTACTGTGATTTGTCCACATGGTCTTGCATATGGCTTATGTGGTGTGTGTTATGTACCGCCATACAGTATATTCCCCTGGGGTGACAGGGCAGGTGTGCTAGGTGTTCATGCCAGTAGCTTCTATCAGTCTTGATCAGGTGGTGTGGATGCTGGCAGGGTGCTACCTATGGCTAGGGACACACCTGCATGGGACACCTGCACTGCATGCTGCATTCTTTTGCTATTGCCATATACAGGTGGGTTCATATTGTTCCCATTCCCCACAGCAGGGATACAACCAGAGAGGTACCTGTGGGTGGTGTTTGGGTAAGCTGGGCGCATGTGTGCTATGGACACTACTTACATCTGACACACAGATATGCATATGACATTCCAGTTATGCTGGTATGTGCAGGTACATCAGCTGTTTCTCAATATGTCAGTCCTACCATTGTGATCTGCAAGTATTCAGGCAGATAACACCAGTATCTCCTACTACAGGACCAGATAATGTGATGCATACCTGTATTTACAATCCCAAGGGTGTGTCCAGTTCACAGTTACACAATATATACTGTATGTCTGGGGTACTTTTCCCTGTGTACTGCTTGAATATCTGGACTAACACCCATGCCATGTCAATCTTTCAGATGGTGATACATATTACCACCATACATTTACAATGGCTTACTGCTAGCATGTGTTATACTGGTCAGAATTGTCTTTGGCACTGCAGTTGTGAGGACTTGGCCCTGTCATCAACAGTAGTGGGCAATGGCCACAGGTCTTACCTCAACATGCATACATACTGACCACTATCACAAAATATGAAACACACACCAACCTAACACACACATACCTGCATATTGTGCAAATGCTACAATCTATCCTGCTACCTTGGTCACCTCTGGGCATCTGTGCTCCACTGGTATTATACCTACACATATATGTTACTACACTTCTACATAGGGTTGTGGGGGGGCACAACTGACTGTTATAACGTGTGAACATCGGATTGGGGGTGGGCAAACCATACCGTTACTGCATTTCTAAATAGGTTTGGAGGGGGGCGCACCTGACTCTTACTACATTTCTAAGTAGGGTTGGGGGGAGCACACCTGACTGTTTATACATTTCTACACAGGATTGGGGAGGGGGGCACACCTGACTGTTACTATATTTCTACGCAGGAATGGGGGAGGGGATGCACCTGTCTGTTTCTACATTTCTAGACAGAGGTTGGGAGGGGGCACACCTGACTGTTACTACATTTCTATGCTGGATTGGGGGAAGGGGCACACCTAACTGTTTCTACATGTCTACATAGGAGTGGGGGGGCACACCTGATTGTTACTACATTTCTACACAGGATTGGGGGCACACCTGACTGTTTCTACATTTCTACATAGGATGGGGGGCACACCTGACACTTGTACACATTTGCTAAGACTGTACTGGTATGTCAGGTACTCCATTTCATTCTGTATTCTAACCTATCATGCTGACTAGAGGCATATCAGTACACTACAGGTCTTAGGTTTAGTTGACCAACATATTAGTTTCTGACTTTCTACCTTTCAGAGCTAACATCCCACTGTCTGACCTAATGTAGTCTGTCTGCGTAGGCCCGGGGGGAGGTTACCCATAGGCATCATTCAGAGGCTATAGTACAGCCTTTGTTTGTGTTTGTCTACACCTGTCCTGCTGGCTGAGACTGTTGTTGGGTATGTGAACCTCCCTGACTGGCATGTGTGAGTCATATGGACATACATGTGGCCCAGCACATTTCCTGCAGTGGGTTTTGTCTCCCTGTGTAGTACTGGCTACTATGGTGACACCAGTATTAGTTACAGATCTCATGGTGCCACTATAAGTGTCTACTATCTGCTGGCATACCATTCAGCTACCTGATTCCCTTGCATGCTCACATCCATACCATAGCTACAGGTAACAACACATACTACTCCACTCGGCAATTGGTAGGTTGAGTGACTTACCTTGTGGATATGCCAGTATTGAGGGTGGTGCTGCAGGGCTGCCTGTGTCGGATGCACATAGTACACTCCCTACACATGGCTGAGCACAGGTAGTGTCATGTTTGGCATCCCTTTTACTGTATGTGCGAGTCAGAGAGAGGTGTCATTCCCTAGGTCTCTCCTGTGTCAGTGTATGTGTTATGCATTGCCTCTTTGCCAAGGCCAGGGCATACTGGGCATGTCTCCTTTTGCCTACTGGGGCAGGCTCAGGTTGATCCTCCTCTGAGTCACTCTGTGCCTGTGCAGGCCTTGGCAATGGTGGGGGACTGTGTGGCCCTTCCTCATGCTGTTCCTGCTGCAGCTGCTTCCACAGGATCATATTGTGTAGCATGGCACATATGAGAACAATTTGGGTACATGTAGCTGGTGAGTAATGCAAGGCTCCACTGGATGTGTCCAGGCATCGGAACCATGACATGAGCATCCCAAACACATGCTCTATTATAATTCTGGTCTGTGCGTGTGCCTCATTATGGAGTTCTTGTTTGGGTGTGTGTGCATTTCTGATGGGTGTCATCAACCATGGCTCCAGTGTGTAACCAGCATCCCCCACTAGGTGACTGTAAGGGATGTCCCCATTGGCAAATCTCTGATACAGCTGCATCAAATGCCAGATGTGGGAATCGTGTTAGCTTCTAAGGCAGCCAGCACACACATTGATTATTATGCCCTGGGCATCATACACGATGTGGCAGTTGATGGAGGGGAAGCCCTTGCAGTTGATGTAGACCCCACCCCACTCACCGGGTGGTGCTTTGGTGCATATGTGCATGCAGTCTATAGCACCCACTACCTCAGGGTATTCTGATATTTGGTGGAACAGTTGCATATTGCTGGCCAATGCCTCACGGGTGTTGGGGAAATATACATGCTCACCGGCATGTGCTGACATGGCATCCAGGAACTGGTGGAGTACCCTGGATGCTGATGCCTGTGAGATTCCCATCATATCCCCAGTTGGTCTTTGGAAGGTACCTGTAGCTAGTATTTTTAGGCCCACACATACCTTGGTATTCACTGAGATGGGTTCTCCTTTGTTAGTTCTGTGTGTCAGGCATGGCCAGCACAGCTCAACAGTTTGCTGTCCCTGTCCACCCTATAGCACTCCACTATCTCCAGCTCATGTAGCCCACGGTAGGTTACCCTGGGTCTGTACACTCTTCTCCATCTCCTCACTGTGGGTTGGTTGACAGCATTCACATTCTCACCACCCTCAGCCTCTTCCATATGTTGTTGCATGATAGCTATTGCAGTCCCTATCATCTTGTTGTTTTGTTTGTTACAATTTCCCTGCTTGTATACACCGGTGGTGTAGAGTATGGGAAAAACCAGAGGGAAAGGTGTTTGCATAGTTTATAGTAGTGTTCTGGGCTGGGCTGGTCTGCTGCCTGTGTAATTGGCTGATTCTGATACATTTTACCTGCCAGCTATGCTAGTTTTCCTAGATTACTTTCCTACTGCTGTTTTCCCTTCCCATTGCCTTCCTGTTTAAGCCCGGGGGTGCACCGTGTGAACACAGTGCTAATTGTGCACACAGCTGCTATTTCCTGGTTTACTTTTTTTTTTCCTTTAAAACCCGATGTGTGGCACACACACCTGCTTAGGCAATGTAAAGAGTCCTAGGCAGCCTCAATCACACCCCCTTGCTTAGCTCTGCTAAGCTAGGAGCAGACCTGAGCCACAGGGCTCCAATCTGCTTACAGTATGCCTGACACACCCTCCTATGACATCAGCTGACTCCTAGGCTTGCACCAAGCTATTCCTGCTCTTACACTGTTGGGTGCTGACTAGCATGCAGGGGAAATCTGGGATTCAGTATCATTCCCCTAATTTGCATAGGATTGCCTGCTAATGCATAGTTACATGTCCCACACTAAGCCTCCCCCTTAGCAACCTCCTTTCACTGGCCATGTTGTCCATGTAATTGTGCACACAGCCGCTATTTCCTGGTTTACTTTTTTTTTTCCTTTAAAACCCGATGTGTGGCACACACACCTGCTTAGGCAATGTAAAGAGTCCTAGGCAGCCTCAGACATACCCCCTTGCTTAGCTCTGCTAAGCTAGGAGCAGACCTGAGCCACAGGGCTCCAATCTGCTTACAGTATGCCTGACACACCCTCCTATGACATCAGTTGACTCCTAGGCTTGCACCAAGCTATTCCTGCTCTTACACTGTTGGGTGCTGACTAGCATGCAGGGGAAATCTGGGATTCAGTATCATTCCCCTAATTTGCATAGGATTGCCTGCTAATGCATAGTTACATGTCCCACACTAAGCCTCCCCCTTAGCAACCTCCTTTCACTGGCCATGTTGTCTTCTGCCTGCCATTGAGTATAATGGCACAATAGTTATTTTGGTTAGAATGCTTATTAATATGTTATTTTTCTTATTTTCCACACAATACCGTTTGCACGCTGCTGCCCTATACTTAAACAGTCGAGATCGGCTAAAAAAAATTAAAGTTGATTTCTTTAATTTTGCAAATGTTTTCCATGCCAATTGTCTTATAGCTGGCTATTGGTATGCTTTCTACATGACATCCACCCTTTATTTGGAGCTGTCATGGCTCCGTTTTGTAATTTGCAGAAATGTACTCCGTTACTGGAGGAGTATATTTCTGCAGATTATACTAGTCCTGCACGGCCGGTTTCCAGCTTCCTGGACCACAAATTCACCTCATTTGCACGGATTTCTCCTGCAAATGGGGTCAATTGCATACAGGGGCTGAGTCTGTGCAGGACTAGTGCAGGAGTGCTCTTGCACGTTCCTACAGGTTATTCCTGGATCACACGGCAGACATATTACCTGCTGGAGAATCCGGGGGTGTGTGTATGACAGAAGTGATCTGAAAAACAGAACCCTCAACTTAATGGTAAAACACTCTCACACAGGAACAACAGGAAAGTAGTTGATGAGATACATTGCTGTGGTACTTGAGGAGATACATTGTTGATATCTGTATACATGCTTTGCAGTTTATCAGGAAGAGGCCAACAGATGAAGTAGGAAACACCTGCTTAAAAGTCTCAAGCATTCATTTAGTCATGCATTCTTCAGTAACTAGGTATGATTTGCTTTATTTATTTATGTATTTACACTTTGGTTACTGGGATAAAGCACCAATCATTAATCAACCATTTGCAGACTCAGCCAGGATTGATGCAATTCAGGGTTACAAGTTGATGGAGCCCATTTTGGCACTTAGTGGGTACAAGACAGAGAAAATATTTATAGATGGGTTGATAGTGCATCGCAGTAAACACAAGGTACCCCACACATGGCCCACACCTACACATATGGGATATTTACAGAGAAAATATTTATAGACGGATTGATAGTGCATCACGGGTAAAACAAGTTAACCCACACATGGCCTCACCTATACCCATGGGATATTAAGAAGACTGCAAATTCCTTCCTGGTATGATATGCCTTTGTTATGTAAGAAGAAACAGGAAAGTTTTTTGATAATTCAGAAAGGAAGATAAAGCAAGTTGCACAGTGCAGATGGATGGAGCCCTGACTGCAATTCAGCAGTCTCTGGGGTGACAGCCAGGGTAAAAGTAAATAAGTGGAGTTTTTGCTGACGTACCAATTCAGAAGGAAGAGGTGGGTGGGCTTTTCAGCTTAGGTCAAGAGGACCTCAGCGGAGCATATTGACTCTAGTCCCGTGTAAATCATGCACTAACATTCTGCACATTAGATGTTAGGTAGGAGTGGCAATGGGAAGACTATAACAAAAAGCCCTTTTTGCAGCTATCAGGATGGCACCATCCTGTGTTATCTGGACCTCCATATACCTACTGCTGGATGCATAAACTAAGGATTTCCCTGTTTACAAGGCCAGAATCTATGAGGACTACGTTAAAGAGGTACTAGATATGTTGTAGCATATTTGTTAATTTATTTGATATTTATTTACCAGGAAAGTCCAGCTGGGCCAGAAAGTGCCCATTTTCAGCAGAGGCCTGGATAGAAAAGCTCACAATCACAATATTTCAAAAATCAGGTACATATATTTTAACTTTACAAAACATCAAGTACAAATATTTTAAATCACAAAGTATCATGTTACACTATAAATCGTAAGACTAAAAAAATGTTGTAAAGAGAAAAATAAATAACATGTTTCATAGCAGAGTGCAATGAAAAATAATAACATGAGTTGAGGAAAATATGTGAGGAAAAACTCAATAGTCATAATATTTGTTACCTAGATTAGTGAAGAATGAGACCTGAGACAATTCTAATAAGATATTTAAAGAGGTGTTAGAGATTACACAATTAAATACAGTGAGATGAAATTGAGATATGATAAATGACAGGCTGTTTCATAGGTTCATAGTAGGCTAACTGCCCTTGTGGGACATTTTAAGCCTTGCCAATTACCCCTAGGTGAGAATCAAATGCTGTACCTTGTGCCTGTAAGGTAAACACCTTAACCATTATGCCAACCTCACACCCCAAAATAGGTTCATAGATTAGTACTAGGTTAATTGCCATTGTGGGCCATTTTAAGCCTAGCCAGTTACCCCATGTGAGAATCAAACTGTGTACCTTGTGTCTGTAAGGAAAACATCTTAACCATTATGCTAACCTCCAATCTGCTACATAGCTGTGGACACCCCCCCCCCCACAATAAAAAATTGGGAAAAAAATAAGACGATAATCTTCTAAAAATACATATCTACACTTGGGGTGCAGCTAGAAGTTTTGGAATTGTATACCAACGTGTACACCATGGTATACCTTATTCCAGAATATGCTCATCCACCAAGTGTGTCGCCCATTGCTGTATCCCAGGCAGTCCATATCTTTTGGAAAACATAACTTTTTAGTGCTATGTCTTCTGCTAATAATTCATCATTCAGTTTAAAATATATGGAACTGATAGAGGGGATGTAAATGAGTGACAACTACTATGACTCTTTAATCAGGATCCCACAGATAAATAAAGCTTAAAATGTGTCCACCATGGCTTATTTGGCATATGCCTACTTATGCCTTTGATACTATTGAATTTAACTTTTCAGATCAAAACTCATCCAAGAAAACCCATTTCATCTTAAAGCAATAAATGAATAACCATTTAGGTGTAAGATCACAAATGTAGTAGCTTATTTGCAAAATGCAAAGATTTATAAATACATAATGATGGTCTACTGTGTTTTAAACCCATTTTTCGGAAATAAGAAAAATATGGTCTTTGTTTTGTTTAAAGATTTGGCATGTTTCAAACACCTGCATCAGTATTAACAGAAAAATAGAATGATTTTGAAAATGACTATTCCCTAAAAGCTTCTCAGTGTGATTGAAGTTTTATTCATCTGTTTGTTTTCTATCTGCTAGTATCCTTATCAGGACTTTTGTGGTCAAGTTGAAGTCACTGCACTTACATTTCCAGTATTAAGAAGGCCTCCCCTGACAGTTTCATATGGATCATATCTCATCTTAAAATGATATGTCCCAATAGCTGGATGACAGAGGACAATGGAATTGCCTACTACCATACTAGTCAGCCACATTTATGGTAGCTAGGAAACAATAAATACATCAGAGAAGCAACAGAAACAATACCACTATAAGTCAGATGTTTAAAAACTTAGATGAAGTTTTGAAGAAACAACCCAAGCAATGTTTGAAGCTGCACAAATATTTTAAGGCAGCTTACTAACTAATCTGCAAGTGTTTTGTAACTGATGCTCATATGTGGTTAAAGGACATTGCAATAGTGAAAAATGAGCCACACTTGAAAGTTACAAAATTAACAAGGGAAAGTGTTTTTAGCAGGGTGTGTCCCCTTGCAAACCAGCCTACCATGGGGAGTACACTCCAATGTCCACTTTACTTGTATTATACTAAGTTCAGAGTGTCTGTATCAGCAGAAGAAGAAATGCCAGGTTTGCTATGGTCTCAGTCTTAAAATGACATTAAAGAGCACACATTAGGGTATAGATCACTACTTTGTCCAGAACAAGATTGTTACCATTTCAGATCATGATATAGGTTCAAAGGTTCATAGGTGTATACTAGGCTAATTACCACATGGGCCTTTATAAGGGGTCTATATCATATGAGTGAATCACACAAATTGCGAACGCTCATAATATGGAATGTACTGGACCTGGAAGTGCTTTTTCTGAGATCGCGGTATAGTGAAGAATGGGATATTTGCCCTTTCCTCACTGTAGTGCGATCCCGGAGTTGGGATATATATTTAGCGGGGGTGGGGTGGGGTGGGGGGCACAGCCCTCCACAATAGGAAGTTCAATGTACTTTTCTGTATTATTCGATATAATGAGTGTTCGCAATTTGTGCGATTCGCTCATATGATAAAGACCTTTATAAGGACAGTAGTACAACCCAAATGTGTCTCTTTTTATTCAGGGCATTTACATTAGAAGGGGGTATATTAGTTAGGACGTTACAATAGATAATATATAGGAAACATGTTATTTTGGACACAATTCGCTGTCTCCCACTGTCAATCAGAGATATGAGGGGCCAGTCCTGGGGTGAAATTCAATCCACTGATTAAAATTTCTCTTGAATCGGATTAGGGAGGAACTCTGCTTCACATGGATAGGGAGTCTATTCCAGAGAAAGGGAATCCACTGAGAAGTGCATTTGTTTAACCAACATGTCCTATTTATTTTTAAAATAAAATTTAAATCCTTAGATCTAGTAGTTTTGAGGCTGTTTGTTTTGTAGATGTGCAACAGGTCTCTCAGAGCATGATCAAAGGATGACTTATATGCCAGGCATGATGAAAGGTCCCAAATCCTTAGGTTTAAGATCAGAAAGTCTGCGTGTGTGTGTGTGTATGTGTGTGTGTGTGTGTGTATAAAATAAAAAATATATATATAAATATATATATAAATATATATATATATATATATATATATATATATATATATATATATATTTATTTATATAAAACGTGTGTGTGTGTGTTTGTCTATGTGTGTGTGTGTATTCGCGCACATGTGGGTATATATGTGTGTGTGTGTGTGTGTGTGTCTCTGTATATATTTTTATATATATATATATATATATATATATATATATATATACTTGATGGACAGCAGTAAAACATTAGAATACTGGCAATCAGATGCTTAAATAGTACCCATTTTAAAGATCATGTCAAAACTATACATTTATCAGCCTTTTAAGGTCTCTATTTCAATTGTTCAGACGTTGCTATTTATAGCTAAGTAATGAATTAGATTGGGTAACATATGGAAATAAAAAAAACAATATTTATACAATGATGGAAAACTAGCAGTTATTGCTGCTGATACTTATTTTTCCCTAGAAATGAGCAGTTCTGAGATAGAACATAGCCATCAGATACTCAGTGTACATTGACTGTAATAAGGCTCTTGTCATCATATATGAAATAAAAGGGATGAATATGTTCAGTCAGTCTAAAGTTTGTAAATTAGTGATATTTCTTTCATAATTGAACACAGGCCTATTTGATTCTTAGTTCACACTGAGCTATTTCACACTGAGCTAATTGAAGGAAGGACACTGAGCAAACTTGGATCTATACAATATAACATTAAGTATCCTGTTTTTCAGCTTATTTTTTCGAGTTATTTATAGCACTTTGTCTACTGCATACTTTTCTAGCTAGTTTCACTGTGTATGAGTTATTAATTGGAAATTGTCCACTTTTATTAAGCATCTGTTTGGGTTGTTTGATACTGATCTCCTGCCAAGGAGAGTGTCCTATAACTTGTTTGCAGTTAAAAGCTTTCTCTAGAGGCTCCGTTATCTGTTTAAAACTTTCATTTAAAGCTCACTGCTGCTTTTCTGCTGTGAGATAATTTTCTGAAGTTTGTTTCTACCTAAGTAGTGCGGATATTTGTAGCATTGTCCATATTCAGGCTTGCGTTTGGGCTTACTGTTTGTGGAGGCTGTGTGTTTGAGTACATGTTCAAGGACATCTTGGTTTAGCCAAAGCCATTAAGCATTTTAGTGATAGGGGATTGTTTATGGTCATTGGCTGACTGGGGTCACCTGGACTACAGCTTAGACCAAGCACCTCATTGGTTCTTTTGAGCTTTTTTTTTAAGTTGTCTCAGGTTTCAACTTTCTTTTACCTAAGAAGTTAAGTTTGTGATTGTTTCTGCCATTTCACACTGAGCTAATCGAAGGAAGGACACTGAGCAAACTTGGATCTATAATATATAACATTAAGTATCCTGTTTTTTTTTGCTTATTTTTTCGATTTATTTATAGCACTTTGTCTACTGCATACTTTTCTAGCAGGTTTCACTGTGTGTGAGGTATTAACTGGAAATTGTCCACTTTTATTAAGCATCTGTTTGGGTTGTTTGATTCTGATCTCCTGCCAAGGAGAGTGGCATATAATTTGTCTGCAGTTAAAAGCTTTCTCTAGAGGCTCCTTTATCTGTCTAAAACTTTCATTTAAAGGCTCACTGCTGCTTTTCTGCTGTGAGAAACATTTCTGCAGTTTGTTTCCCATCCTCCCTCCCTATTTGTATGCTGTTCATATAGTTGGTGGCTTTGCAGTTGCCTGCCCCTACTGTAAATTTGATCTGGGACACTCCTCCCAGTCTAGTGTTATTACATCATTCTACCTAATACAGGGAGAACATTTGAGAAGATCAATCCACTTAATTTTTGCTCCTCCTTTTTCTTTTTCCACTTAAAAAGAAATTCTAAGCTTGTTTCCTTGCTTTCCTCTGGGTAGTCTAGTCTGTATACAGATTTGCTGTGTCCAGAACTGTTTGTGGACTTCTGAGTTCCCAAGCCTTTCTGTGTTGGAGGGACACCGTCTAGCTTAATTTTGTTTCTTAGAACTAGCCAGTTGTTTGTGGACTTCTGAGTTCCCAAGCCTTTCTGTGTTGGAGGGACACCTTCTAGCTTAATTTTGTTTCTTAGAACTAGCCAGTTTTTTAGTTTCAGCACTCAAGTTTGTTTCTTTGAGCTCAGCACTTATTTGGCACTCATTGTAAGCACGAAATAAGCTACAAATTACTACATCACTCAACTTTCCTCATTTGTCTAGAGGAAAACAGTCTCTAGTACTTCACAAATAAGCACCTATCCAGGCATGTGCAAGGGTCAGCTCCCGGTGTTTTCTCCTGTCTACCTGATGAATCTGGGCATCTTGGGGCAATGCAGCAATTGCCTCATGTACACAGACAACCCTCTCCTCTGACCACCCAACACTACAACCTGTGAGAGATGCACTTATATAGCCAAATTGGAAGCAAAGCTCTCTTCACCCAAGACTGAACTAGACAGTCAAGAGGAGAAGGTAAACACTTGCACCTCTCATCACTAATCACATAGTCCCTCAAAACCTACACGACCAAAACACACACATAGAAACACAAAACACACACCTACATTCACGGAGGCTCTCAGTAAAAACCTGCCCAAGCAACAGGGACCTCCAAAGCAGAAACACAAGCAACCTCCACCCCCCAACACAACCCAAATGACACATAACCCACAAATGCAGTGTGCCACTTAACCACAGCCCATAAGGCATAACAATGTACCCAACACTCTAGTCATAGGTGACTCTATAGTCAGGCACACTGATATTCCACTCACCAGGCTAATCAAGGAGAAAGTTACTGTCAGCTGCCTGTCAGGTGCCAGGATCTGCCACATAATGCATGCACTCAGGTCACTCCACAACACGTACAAATATGACTCTGTCATTGTCCATGTTGGTGTGAATGACCTGAGATGTACCTCCCTGGACTACATAAAAAGGGACATGGAGGAGCTGTCCAATCTTGTAGCCCAGGCAGGTATGACCCTAGCCCCGAGTAGCATCCTGCCATCACCCAGAATGATACCACAGTACAAGGACTAAATGATTGACTTCAACAATTGGCTAAGCTTCTGGTGTTATTCTAAGGGGTACCAGTATCTGTCTGCCTGGGATGACATGATCGACAAACCACGATGCTTTGCCAGAGATGTCCTGCACCTGTCGTCCCTGGGATTCCAGATACTGGCTAAGGCTCTAGCTACCCCTATAGTGCCTTTTTTAGGCAAGTTCAAATGACAAATTCACCACTGTAACAGGTACAAGCAAGCAAAATCTGGGGGTATTGCTACTCAATGCTAGAAGTCTAAGCTTCAAAATGCACTCACTCGAGGCACTCCTTAAAATGGAGAACATCGACATCTGTGTAGTGACAGAGACCTGGTTCAAGGCACCAGAGAGTACCCCTGCATTGCCAGGCTATAATTCATACTACACCTTTTGGCCACCTAACCTGGACCGAAACACTAAAGGTGGAGGCATGTTCATATTCATTAAGGATATCCACACCTCCAGGCTAGTTGCTCAGCATAATGCATCCGAGATTATCCAAGTGCAACTAACTCTGGGCAAGGCTGCAATCCAAATTGTAGCTTGCTACAGATCCCCCACCATGCCCCAGGATTCCTGTAATCATGGCTGCACAGGTGAAAAACACTCTCTCCAAAGCCAAGAACACAGCACCCATGGGACCTGAGAACATCCTAGGCTGCGTTCTACATGAACTACAGAACGAACTGGCACCCCACCTAAGTACCATGTTCAATCATAGCCTCACCTCAGGCTATGTACCCACTGAATGGCGCACAGTGATGGTTATCCCACTCCACAAAGGGGGAGCCAACACGGACCCCAGAAATTACCTCCCCCATTAGCCTGATGAGCCTGGTCTGCAAGGCTATGGAATGTATCATCATGGAACTTATAAATAATGACACTGGTAATCTCCAAACCCTAGACCCTACCCAGTTCGGGTTTGTAAAAGGCAGATCATGTCTACTAAACCTGATAGACTTCTTTGAAGTGGTCACCAAAGCCGTAGATGAGGGTAAGGTGGTTCACACAGCCTATCTAGATCTCGCCAAGGCTTTCAACACCATCCCCCACTCTGGAATTATAGATAAACACACTAAACTATGTATAAATCCCTATGTCACAAGATGGGTTGCCAACTGTCTTACTGACAGAACCCACACTGAAAGTAGCAGACTCCAAATCCAACTTCAGACCAGTGAAAAGTGGAGTACCACAAGGTTCAGTCCTGGGTCCTCTCCTGTTTGGTATCTATTTCTCTGAAGTACAGGCTAACACAGAAGGTCATTGGCTATCAAAGTTCACAGATGACTGCAAACTAGGAGCCATAATCAAACCTCCAAAAGATGTGGACATCCTACAAAAGGGCCTCGCTGAGACAGATGCCTGGTATCAAAGCCATGGCCTCAAGCTCAATGCCAAAAAGTGCATTGTCATCCCTTTTGGTAAAAACTCTGTTCCCATGAACTACCACTTAGGCAGTAGTCTACTTAACACCGAAAGTGTGATAAGAGACCTTGGGGCACAGGTAGACAGTAGTCTCTCCTTTGATAATCACATCGCCACAATAGTCAGGAAATCCTTCTATGTGGCACACCTCATCACAAAAGGTTTCTCATTCAGGAAAAAAGAGGTCATTAGTCCCCTCTACTCATCACTCATTAGACCCATTATAGAGTACAATGCCCCTTTTGGTATGTACCTCACAAGACATCTACAATAACTGGAAAGGCCACAGAAATACCTCACAAAGAGGATTACTGGCCTCAAACAGATGCCCAATGCAGACCGTCTCAAAACACTGCAGCTCTACTCTGTCGCATAAAGCCTACTCAAGGGTGTTCTCTACCTAACACACAAAGCTATGTCAAACCCAGAGCTTTTGGACATGCTCCACTTAAAGAAATCCCAATTCCTCCGAGCTACATGCTCTATGGACCTAAATCTTGTCACCACAATAAACAGAACATGCTGGAGGGATAGATTCCTGTCCAAGAGACTTCCCATACTCTGGAACCAACTACCTATCTATATCAAACAAAGCTCCTCATTAGCACTCTTCAAGAAAAATCTTGATGATTGGATGGGAGATAGGAAATGCACCCCAGGGATCACTTCTGTGGCTCTGCTCAACAGTGGTACAGGAAAATTATTTTCTTGGGTGGCAAAAGACAGGGTACCGTTTGGGGTCTATATTAGAACACTGAAGTTTCAAAACTTTGAATGTCCTAATATCGAACCCTACTCAACAAAAGTTGAAAACATTGAACATATAGAACAGCGAATTTTTTCCTATGGAAAAAATTTGCTGTTCCAAAACACATACACACAACACAAGCACACCAAACAAACAGCAATCCACATACATACACCTAAAATCTTACACCTAACCCTACACTAAACTATACATACACCACTAACTATTCACTTACCTTAACCCAAACCCTAAGCCTAAGGTCCGTCACTATCGCACACTCACCTCACCCGTGCCCTAACCCTAACTCACCTACCCCACCCTAACCCTCACATCCACACAATCACACACTTACCTGACTCACGCCCTAACCCTAACTCACCTAACCTGCCCTAACCTTCACGTCCACACAATCGCACACATACCTATCCCGTGCCCTCACCCTAACTCACCTAACCCACCTAACCCTCACGTCCACACAATCGCACACATACCTAATCCGCACCCTAACTAACCTAACCTGTGCTCAGTCGCACACTTACCTGAACCTGACCCATAACTTTCCACCACAGCACTGAAAATACCAAAGCAACAGAAACGGACAACTGAATTCTTTCCATAGGAAAAAAAATTGTTTTTCTGTAGCTTTGATTTTTTCAGCGTTCGCTGAATACAGGTCGATATTAGAACATTCGAAGTTTTGAAACTTCGATGTTCTAATATAGACCCATCTTTTTGCTAGGCTTATATAGGCCCTAGGGCCAATAGCCTAGTACCTACCTATGAACCTAGAAACCTAAGTGGTAGTCAGCATGCAAGGATTTGGTGTTTATGTGGTTCAGGGTATATTACTTGATTTCATTCTTGTGTGTCTTTCGAGGCAGAAAATATAATTTAAGGGGGTATGGAGTGCAGGTAGGGTCCTATCCCCTGCAAAAACATGTTATTTATGATATTCATGGCTAGCTGTAGGTGAGTTGGGGTGGTTTGCTATGTTTATTGTTAATGGAAATGGTGTTTGCTGTAGTGTAATCCTTTATTTTATGAATTCCTTTTTGCAGAAGCTGAGCAGTTGTGTGATGTTAATCCATGTATGTGAGTGTTGGTGTACATACTCACACACACACACACACACACACACACACACACACACACACACACACACACACACACACACACACACAAATGCTCACACACAAATGCTCACACACACACACACACACACACACACACACACACACACACACACACACACACACACACACACACACACACACACACACACACACAAACAATAACTGCACTCAGCTGTAAATTAATATTACACTTCTTTAATGACTGTAGCTTCTGATACAGCAATTAAAGACACTATAACATGTAAGCTGAAAGATCTTAGTAGAGGGGCACCAATATGTGCTGATTTGTTTTCTACTTTTTTTTGTGACACATGGAAACATATATCTGTTCATGTGAGGTCTGAATGTCCATATGCCTCATCATTAGTAATACAAATAGCTTATTGACCGTGTGCCCCCAAGTAATAAATGTCACAAGAACAATGCAGTGTGTACATGATCTGGGATGTGTGGAAGTCAAATCCCACTCTGCTCACACATCATTGTTTATTAATATAATGAACCTGTGTGTCATTTCTATAAATATTCAGTCAGCATCCATGGCATTGTTCCATATCAAATGCCTAGTTTTCCATTTCCAAGCCATACTTTTCAGCAGAGTGTACCTCCCTATCTATTTCTTCTCTTATATGAAGATTGAATAGAACAGCTACTGCATAAGACAGGTCAAGAATTGGAGGCATATCAATCTGCATAAAAAGTAAGCACACCCCAAGGTCAGTCAAACAGTATGACTCACCTGAGCTACTCCATGTCCAATTAACTTTTGATAAAGTCCTATTACATATCCCTGCTAATTATAGGTCCCAGTCTATGACCCAGGATAACAATACCACATAAATTGAATGTACTGAAGTCACTCACAATTAAGCCCAGCACCATATGCATCAGTGATTTTGACTATCCCACCAAAAACTTGGATACTTACACAGTCACATGCAAGCTGAAAGAATCCTGAATTTTGTCAATGCAAACACTCTGGAACAGTTAATCTACATGCTTACTAGGTGTGCAAATATCCTGAATTTAGTACTCACAAATATGAGGGAATGTTGTACTTTACCCTTGTGTAATGTCCTCACTGGTCAGATCAGATCATAAAGTGGTCACCCTTGAAATAAATATAAAGGCTGAACTCCCAGCAAACCTCACAACTTTTAAGAACTTTTCCAAGGCTAACTACTTCCTATTAAGAGATAGCATAGCTTAATGTTAAGCACCCCAAAACTTAGAGAGCGTGGTGGCCTCTGCGGAAGTGTTTATGGAAATCCTGTACAAGCATGTACATAAATGGATAGACACAGCAGCACCAAACCAAAATAAACTTAAGACAAACTGCTAAAAAGGCCCCCATGGTGGGCCTCCCAGTATAAATATGTTATACAACAAAAGAAAGAAAGAAATGCCTGTCAATGAATTATTTATTTGTTTATTTATTTATTTATTTAAATTTGTTGACCGGGAGTGTCCGACTGGACGTAGGTCCATTTTCAGCGGAGGCCCGAGGAGAAAAGCTCCACAGTAAAATAAACAGACAGTAGTTACATTGGATTACATAGCGATTAACAATTTAACATAGCAATTACTTACAACATATTTACAGATGAAGAACATAGTACATCAGTAGACAACTAGAATCTTTATCTGTGAAGTACATAACAGACATTAACAAATGTTACAATGAGAAGTTCCTGCTGTATAATAAGTACTAGGCTTATGAGCATCTGAGCTTGCTATAATCAAGGTAGTTAGTGGGGTGGAAAGAAAGGTAGTGGTTGGATGGGGTGGATGATATTAGAGTGGGAGTTGCAAGGGCATAGCCAGCATGTTTTTAGGTGCGCTTTTAGTAAAGTTTTGAAGTGGGTGCATGATGGTATGGAGGTAATTGTGGGTGGGAGTGAGTTCCATAATTTGGCTATGGCGCAAGAGAATAGTGCTTCACCAGCAGAGTTATTAGCTTTAGTGATCTGCAAGTGATTTTTGTTGCTGGATCTTAGTGGTCTGGTGGTGCGATAGGGTTGGAGTAGATTCCGGAGGGATGGGACATTTAGTGGATGGTTTACTAGTTTGTGGGCAAGTGAGAGTTGATACCACTGAAGGAGGTGAGGGAGTTCAAGCCAGCCCAGTTCAGGAAGTGAGAGACAGTGGTGACTACGGTAGGATGCCCCTGTGGCGAATTTGGCGATTTTGTTGGAGCAGGTCTCTAGCTTGTTTAGATCACATTGCCTTAGGTTGGTATATATTGGAGAGGCATAAAGTAGGGTGGAGATAAGGTGGGAATTTGCTGTTGAAATCTTTGCTGCTTTGGTGAGAAATTGCTTATTTCTGTATAACGCTCCTAGTTTTTTGTGGACTTTTTTATGGTCATGGATATGTGAATGTCAAATTTTAGTTTATTGTCTATTTCCACTCCTAGCAATTTGGTGTGTTCAGTTGAGTATATAGTGGTGTTGTCTTTTGCTGTGATGTTAAAGTGAGAGTTGTTTTGAGTATGTTTGGTGGGTTGGAAGATGAGTAGTTTAGTTTTGTTTGGGTTGAGTATTAATTGAGCATCGGATAACCATGTTTCAACAGAGGAAAAGGCTTCCTGTGTGACTTTTTGCAGTTTGGGTAGGGACTGGGCTGAGCAGATGATGGTCGAGTCATCTGCGTATTGTATGAGTGTGCCATGTTTGGTGGCAGAGGCTAGATTATTGGTGTAAACAGAGAAGAGTAGGGGTCCAAGGATGGATCCTTGGAGAACCCCTATGGAGACAGGTAGTTGGGGAGATATGTCATTCTGCCATACAACGGATTGTTGGCGGTCAGACAGGTAACTCTGAAACCGGTTGGTGACTGATTGTGAGAAGGATAGGTTATTGAGGACAGAGATAAGTTGTTTGTGTGGGACCATGTCAAATGCTTTAGATAGGTCTAGGAAAGTAGCAGAGGAGAGATAGCCATTGTTTTTATGCTGAAGAATAGTGTTAGTAAAGGAGAGTAAGGCAGTGGTGGTGCTATGGTTTGGTCAGAAACCATGCTGAGTACTGGAAATTAAGGGATATGCCCAAATGACAAAAAACTCCCTCATCAGTCTCAACAAGCAACTCCGGTGACTAATAAATTCCACCAAACTTTGAAGCAACATAGCCTCCCAGTCTAAATATAACCAGAAGGCATTTTTCAGTTATGTGTGAAACCTTAAAGGGACCACCCAACAGTGTGCTGAACTAATAATAAATGGAAATACCTATAATGAACTGAGGGATATAGCAAATATGCTGGGCAATAAATTTAACTCTAATTTCAACCCCCTCCATCACCACCAGGAAATACTCTCTACTATTTCTCCCCCAACTATCACTAAAGAACTGGTAATCTCTGCACTTTCCAGAGCTAAAAGCACTGCATTAATGGGTCCAGATAATATCCCAAGATGCCTCCTGAATAGCTTGAAACATGACTTATCAGGCCCACTAACGTCTATTCAACTTTAGCCTCTGAACAGGCTTTATCCCTAAGAAGTGGAGGACTGTGATGATCATCCCTCTACACAAAGGCAGACCATCAACTTACTCAGGAAACTACAGACCCATAAGTTTGACTAGTCTTATATACAAGGCCATGAGAAGAATTATCATGGACCTGATGAACAAAGACACAGGAAATCTTCAAAGACATAGGAAATTTTCAAACATTGGACCCATCATAGTTTGGTTTTGCTGAGGGCAGGTCATGCCTACTAAACTTGGTGGGCTTCTTTGAGAGGATCACTAGAGCCATGGACAATGACAAAATGATGCATATTGCCTACCTTGACCTGGTAAAAGCATTTAACACAATACCCATTCGGGTATTACAGTCACACTCACAAATTTAGGCATAAATCCCTATGCCAGCTAATGGATAGCCAAATGGCTCACAGATCTAACACATAAAGTTATAATGGGGCAATCCACATCCACCAAGAGGCCTGTCACACATGGCTCAGTACTGGAACTTCTCCTGTTTGGAATATACTTCTCTGAAGTCAAGGCAAATTTAGACAGATTTTGGCTGACCAAATTTGCTGATGACTGTGAGCTGGATGTAATCACTGAATCCCCCAAAGAAGTAGATATCCTCCAGTGGGGTCTGACACAGACAAATAACTTGTACCAGAACCATGAATTAAAACTCAGTGCAAAAATGCATAAATATACCCTTCGGGAAGATGACCACCCCTGCAAATTACAACATTGATAACATGCCCTTGAGAATAGACTCAGTGGTAAGGTACTTGGAAACTCAGGTTGGCAGTAACCTAAACTTTGATCACCATGTGTCCATGGTAGTGAGAAAATCCTACTGTGGGAGGCAACATATAAGTAAGAGCATGGCATTCAGATCTAAGGATATCAGACGTCTCTATAAACCAAGTGAACTCTTCTTCATCTAACTGCTTCTGTCTACTTGTACTTAGCACATAGTATGTCTATCAACTGCTATTGCAAATGTTAACATAACCACACTACCAAAATAACTTCTACAGCTAAATTCCATCAATAACTATCCTATCCCTATCTCTAAAATCCTAGAAAAATGTATCCGCAAAAAACTCCTACAGTACCTTAATCATGAAAAACTTCTGACTCAAACTCAGCATGTATTTTGACCCTCCCATAGCACAAATACAACTCATATAGCTTTTACAGATACAGAGAACAAAGCCAGAGATAGCAGTCAACTTGTCTCTGCCATATTCCTTGACCTATCAAAGGCCTTTGACATGTTCAGCCATACTAAAATACTAGAGCAAATGTCAGCCTTAGGTCTAACACCAAACACCCTAAACTGGTTCAAGAGTTATCTCACTGATAGTTGCCAATCTGTAAAATGGCAATCAGTGCTTAACCTTTTCTCCCTGTCAACACTGGTGTTCCACAGGGATTAGTCCTTGGTCTTCTGCTCTTTGATATCCTTACAAATTCTCTTCACACTTGCACACAGCATGCTTTTCTCATATAGTATGCTGAAGACTCAACACTTATATGTACTTCCAACAACCACACACACCTCAACCACATTGCACAAGAATCCCTCACAGCCACTGAGAAATGGTTACAAAACTCCCAACTCTTGCTTAACCCAAAGAAAACCAAACTTTTACTTTTCTATCCTAAATTTCTATCTCATGAAGAAACACAACTTTAAAATATACTCCCTCAATAATATTACTATAGAGGTGGTAACCAATACAAAACTATTAAGCATGACCAAAGATGACAACCTTAAATTTGATTTACACATACAAACTGCCATCAAAAAACACACCAAAAACTAGGCTTACTCTGTAGAGCTAGAAACTTCCTCACCTCCACATCCAGATAAACCCTTGAAAATAGTTGCCTTCGGCCTTCTCTTCATTAAGGTGCCCCCAACTTTACTAATCTTCAAATCTCACTTACTCAAAAACTTGAACAGATGTTACAGTAAAATAGCCAGATGTGCATCAAATTTTTACTGACGTACCTCACCACTGGACTGCATTGAAAACACTTAACTGCCTAAAACTACCCAACTACCTAAAATATATTCATCTAATCACCACATATAAAATTATTCATTACCCAGCCACCTGCCCACCCTTAAATTCTATGCCTACATCTATAAGGACAGACACACCCCTCAAATCCTTTACACACTCTCTTAAAAACTGTCTAAAAAATACATGTCTCTGCTCATGTCCTATACCAGGTTAATCAAATCACTCTTTAATTTGTAACTGTAGCAGCATTACCCTCCATCTTGCTATTATATTTAATACAACTGATAATTTCTTGCCTCTTTTATCTGTACCTTACATTATTATTATCTCTATACAGAACCCTAACTTTTCTTTCTCCTTTTTGCTTCTTCTATATCCGTATCCCGGACTCTACTAATAAACACAAGTTTCTATCTCCTCCTTTCCCATCCCCATAATTCCTCTCCTCTCACAACCCCATACTATAAGATATGTGTACTAAGTACATTATAATAAACAAAAATTATTTAACTATAAAGCAGAATCATACTGATCTGGAGCATATAATTATAAAGATCACTTGTCTTGTGCATATAGTCTCCTCAATAATATGTGATGTCTGTAATTAATGTGCAAGTAAGTTTCATCTAATATATGTAAAAATGATGTGCTATCCATTATTGTATATTCTTTCTTGTATGTGAAACAATTCATTGTTGCTCTGTAATAAGCTAATGTAATACGCAGACTTCCTTTGGAGATTTTCCTCCCGGACCTCTGCTGAAAAAGGGCACCACACCCACGCAGTCACATTTTCCTGGTAAACAAATGTCAAATAAAATAAAAGTAAATAACAAATAATAATAAAATCATAGTCCGACTTTGCTCAGCCTTCGTTAGATCAATAACTGAATACAATGCATCCTTCTGCATTTACCTGACCAAGTATTTGAACAGCTGGATTGGGCATTCAAGTTTCAAGTGCAAATAATATGTCCTATTCCAACTGCTCAAAGACCTGTCCCTGTGCTTGGTCTCCTGCAGACTATTGAGGTATGATATATGCCTATCCTACAAGGTGGTGGTCTCTGACCCAATCCTGATGGATCTGCTATGTATTTGCAAAACCCGATCTCAGGATCTAAATCTTGAATGTGGCATAAAGAAACCATGTAGGAGGGGCAAGTATGTACCTCAGAGATTACCTCTTCTCTGGAACAGACACCCCATTCAAGTGAAACAAAGCTCTTGCCTAAGCCTATTCAAATGTAGTTTAAATCAATGAATGGAAAATAACAACTTCACCCCTGGCTTTTTGCCTCTGGCCCTTACAGACAGGCATAATTCTCAACCTTCCACCTCCAAAATGAGGAGGAATACTACCTCTAGTAATGTGGAACAAATGGGCATAATGTGGACCACTTATTAACAGCTTGCTAACAGCTTCAGGTATGAAACTTACAGGATGGTTTAAATGTATTACTTTATAATTATAAAAAGTTATTTTCATGAATTAATATTATCTGTTCCTATTTAACATGGATAGCCTTTGTGCATTGATAATTGGGAGAACTGAGGCATGAATGGCTAGGCTTAAAAAGGCTCTAGGGCCCGGTAACCCACTATGATCCTATGATCCTATGAGTACATTGAAAGGATATTTGAAGGATGCTATTGAATTTGCCATTAAATTACAAAATATGGTGAAGTATTAACCATATGTAACTGATGATAAAGGCTTGTATATAAATGTAAAATACTTATCATATGACATATCAATCACACTGACTGAATAGGTTATGCAAAATAAATGTATCTATTCATCTCATTTCATAAATGTTACATATATTGAAAGGAAATTTGACTGGAGCTCTAGAGATAAAAGAGTATAATGAAAACAACATACAAATCAGGAGAGTGTAAGCCATAAAAATGTTGCGATAGCAGGAATAAGACTCAGTGGCACAACAGGTAGCTCACTCACCTTTGGTGCAGAAGGCTGTGGGCTCTATTCATACACCAGCTAGATGGCTTGCTGACACAGCAATGCTGAATTACTGAATGTCTTACTCTTTAGAGGGGATATTAAACTGAGGTCCTGATGTTCTGGCCAAATTCCACCTTGGGTCTCCCCTGAAAGCAGGCTACTAGCCTAGTGGGACTAACTACCAAAGAATAAATAAAATAGATGTATTGCAGAAAATAGTCAAGAGCTAATCATCTGACTATGAACTTACTGTAGTGAATGAAACACAGTGCAATTTTTATCCTGAGAATAATATGATATTGAGGTGATCTACAGAAATTTATTGAAGTTCAGTGTGGGTATAAAGAAAAAGCATAATAAACCCTTTACCCTTTTACATAGGAGTTTATATCTATATCTATATCTATATCTATACACACACACACACACACACACACACACACACATCTATATATATATATATATATATATATATATATATATATATATATGTATTTACATATAAACACAGAAACATATATATATATATATATATATATATATATATATATATATATATATATATATATATATATATATATATATATACACAAACAACAAAGCCAGCAAAGCCAGGGTGTATCCAAAATGAATGATAAAGTAACAAATCACTAAAGAAATTTGGAATAAAAATGTTGAGTTTAATAAAAAAATCAATAAAAACAGATAAGTACTTTTGGACCATGTTGGTCCTTCCTCAGATCCAGTTAAAAACAGGAACCATAGCCATTATATAAGGAGTATTTTCAACCAATCAATAGGGGTGAATAGAGCCATCTCCCCCTTTTACATATATAGTACTTCAAAAGTAACAACAACTAATCAAAGACGCCTCTTCATTTTCTGCCCTTTCAGGGCTGGTTTCAAAGGATAGTTCGTATTTATCCATGAGGGTCTGTGTGCTTGTAACTCTCCAATCCATGTTATCTCTTTAAATTCTGTAATATTATCCATATCACCACCTCTAGGATTTATCTTTATAGTCTGCAGCACTCTGAAATGAAAGCTATGTCCCTTATTCACTTGAATGTGTTTAGCCAAGGAATTATTCAGGTCTACTAGTCTAATGTCACTTATATGCTTTGATACCTTCTCTTTTAACTCTCATAATTTTCCCTACATAGAAGCTGCTCCAGAAATCACATGTTGCCAGGTAGACCACATTTCAAATGGTGCAATCAGCATAAAAATCTAGGTAATAGATCTTTCCATTGATGGAGTGTGTAAATTTATACTCCATGTTAATATATCTACAATTCGTACATCTTCAGCAGGGATAAGTCCCTTTATGTAAACATCAAAAAAACACCCAAGAAACTTGGCATACTCTACGGCCACTACCGCTTCATCTTTCCTGCCACCAGGACCACTCTTGCTACTACTTACCTCATCCCTTCCCTGTTATATGGAGCTTCTATCCTTACTAATCTTCAATCCTCCCTCAAGTCAAAACTCTCCTCCTGCTACTACAAAATTTCTAAATTTGCTTCAGGCCACATATCACTTACCCACCAATGTAAATCCCTACATCAACTGAACTGGCTTGAGCTACCCAATTACCTCATCTATACCCAACTGATCCAAGCACAAAAAAATTATTTTTAGCCTCTCTCTCTGCCTCCCTTACCTCTACCTTTCAAATGCATAAACCAAATAGAGGTCTAAGATCCAACTTTCAAAATCTTATTAAACTAAATAAACCTGTCTGCCAACCTGGTAATCAGCTCCTATCCTTCTCCATAGCATGTCACTGGAACTCACTTCCACCACACATCCGTACCACTAGCAAATTCTCTGCTTTCAAAACTTTACTCCACTCCCATCTAAACTCGCAGTGGGAATGCTCCTGCTCCCATCCTAGATAACGTTCCCAACCAAAGTAACTCTCCACAAGCTAATATATCTGCTAAAGAGCCATCTACTGTCTCATAACTCCTAACAATATGTGTTGGAAAAATCACATTTTATAAGAAATGTAATTTGTATTGTTATTGCATCCTGTTACTCTGTAACTTCTTGCATTTCTAAGTATATTATATTTGTCTTATTGCTATGTGTATTTTGTACTTCTCTGGAGCTTTTCTCCCCAGGACTCCATTGAAAACAGTCTCTTCCTGGCCCAATGGACCATCCTGGCAAACAAACTGAAAATAAAATAAATAAATTATGACTGGAGGAAAAGTCCCTTCCCTTTATTCAATCATCACATAACAATTGTTTCAAATTCTGATTATTCCTGAAGGCAAATCGAGGTGTGCCTCCCACTATACCTCTTAGCTCATCATCCAATGTCAATATCCTCCAGTTATTTCTTACTATGTTGCATATGTGTTTCATATCATTGGAGTATGCCATAATCATTCTAATGTCCCTCTTTTTCTGGTGCATACTGGGAGTAACATATGAATCATTTCTCAAAATATATTGTCTTCCTTCTTCTCCAGTCTTACTTCTAATATATTCTTGTATAGGAGACAGTGAGAAATCAGCTATGAATAAATGTATGTTGGAAGCAGACAGAATATATTTAAAACACAAGTCAGCATTAGTCAGTACTGCCTGGCCTCTAGTTCCCCCCTTCTTCATGTAGTATGTGATATGGTTCATGTTTTACTCTGCTCATGCTGAAGGAGAAAGGGTGGTATCAGAGAACTGTGACAAGTGTAAAATAAGATGCTAGATCAGCAAGACAACTTATATTCCCTATGTTCCAGTAATTGCATCTCAGGCAGTAGCCAGGTGTCTGTCACCTGCATATATGTTAATATAGCTGTATAGAAATATGCTCTGGTACAGATGGGGACATGCTGTGTAAAGTTCACCCACCCTGACATGGAGTAGTATAACCTCACTACATAAGAGTATTCCCTGTAAATCCACAATAAATGTAGTTGCCAATATATGACATGTCTCCAACATCCCAGTCTGATGAAAAAGCACCACACAGTAGCCCACACACCAGCGGTATGCTAGATGAGGCAAAAAACAGATAGTAGGAAGAACAGTCCATCACATATATCTTAAAAAAAGATTACAATTAGGGAGATGTTGCCTAACCACTACCTCCCGTGCATGGAGAACATCAAGGTAATGATGTTTCAAGAAATTATATAGATGTATGTACTGTTCTCTGGTCCTATTTACACCAAGTTTTGAGGTTTAACATATCATCAAACCAGACATCAACTGTGTGGATAAAGCAAACATAAGACTCCAGCAGGACCCCCCCCCTGAAATAGCCATAAAGAACATACAACACTGTTTGTGGAGTTCTGCATACTAGGTGGTACTTGAGTTCATCCACATTCTGTGGGTTCCATACACGTGTCATTAGTCAGGGCTCACCAGTATCAAATGCATCACAGTAGTAATATATGGGGAGGGGTTAATATATTGGGACACACTATGTATAGATACATTATCATAAACCACAGTGCCTGCACTGACCAAATAGATGTCCTGTTAGAATGCCCCATGTCACTGTGCACAAAGTGGTGATATAGCTCAAGTGTGCCATATATGTGAATTTTGTGAGCTGTCAGTGTGCTGTGTAGGCACATTAATTATAATACCATGGGCATAATACCGGGTAGTTCACAGAAAGGTAGCCTTTTTATCTCACAGACCTTAGTGACTGTGGTCCAGGTGAGGCTTTTTTTTCGGGTCTGTTTTAGAACACAGACAAAGCCATTAATCAAACGGCCTTATCATTGAAATACGGGTGATAGAATTCAATTTTGTGGGGAGCTGCACCCTCCCACCCCTCGAAAATTATATATACCAACGCTGAGATTGCACTAAAGTGAGGAAAGGGCAAATATTCTGATCTTCACTGTACGGCAATCTCACAAACACACTTCTGTCACCGTCATTTTCGATGATAAGGCCGTTCGATTAACAGCTTTGTCAGTGTTTTAATATAGACCCTTTTTTCTACGTATGTACAATATACTGTATGTCAACCATTTCCTTAGGGACGTGGGTGATGTCACAAAAGGCACTAACAGTGATGGCTTTTTCCTGTGGTGTGTTAGTAAACAATATTTGCTCATACACATGTAGAAGAATTATGTCAAGGAACTTGTTGAAATTTCTAGGGGTAGAAGCCTGAGAAATACCCAATGTACCCTCTGTTGATCTTCAAATGTTTCCTCTAGGTGGAATAGAAAGACCTATACATACTCTGGTTTTCACAAGTATGGGAAGGCCATACATAACCCTAGTTTTTAGTTTTGGAAGATGCACATAAACCATGGTCCATATAATGTCTCAAGTGATTCAAGACTGATCAGTAATCTTCTGATCAGTAAAACTGTGGTATGCCATGCTCTGATATTACCATTTCTTTGGTGCAGAACCCCATTTGCAAACACCAGCTACTAACGTGCATGTGACTGATTCTCATACAATTATGGACTACTTATTACACAACTTGTCTATGAATCATTGCCTTGTTGGTAGCATAGAGTAATGAAGACCTGACTATGGCCCAACTGACTCAAGTTCAGTTAGCATTTCATGTGCTTGATGGGGAGGCAATGAGAAGAAGCATGCTTGGCATCTCTCACTAATGGATCTGTGACAGAAAGCAGAGCTCAGAGAGATGACATTGGGGAGATGGGTGGAAGGACGATTAGGAATGATCACAATGTGTGGAAGGGATGTGCACTCAAAGTCACTTCCCATTCTCTGTCCATCCCACTTCTGATATCAGCATGTTAGGAATGGAAATTTATGTACAAAACTATGCAAGCTGCAGAGTGAAGGCTTCTCACATGGCCCCATTCCACTCTTTGCATCTGATGCCTTGCACCCTTTAGAAATTGCACATGGGAATTCGGGCAACCTTCCAGTGTGGGTAATAGTAGTGGGGACCCATACAGGGATAACAGAGGTAATCCACAGAAGAAGTCTGAAGTCAGAAGAGGCAGACAAAAACAAAAACAAACAAAAAAAAACTTGCCTATGAATCCTAGTCCTAATGCTCATGGGTAAAATGACAAGAATGTGTTTTTTCTCACAGGTGCAGCATTTTTTTTTTTGTAAGAAGCCCTTTTTATGTGAAAACTAAACTATGTGCTATATAAAAGTGTGATAACGGCATTTGAAAAGTATTGTCCATCAAAGGGGCTTCATATATATGCACACCATGGAAGCATGGCAGAAAGTATACCGAAGAAGGAAAGTTGTGCAGCATGCCAATGATATGCCTAGGTCAGATTGTTCTGTGAATTCCATCTAATGAAACATGTTCCTCTAATATAACTGTTGAATTCATTTCATCAGGGAGTGGAATTGATGAGTTAGATATACTTGGCATATTATACTTTCATTGACATAGTATGAGTGTGTGTTGTTGAAAAGTTCAACCATGATGTGAGTGAACTGCGGTAGCATGGAGTGAACTTTTGGAATTTCAGGGAGGTGTAGTGGTAGAACTTAGCTGTTTTTCTGTACTTATATTTCTGGCCTCTAATACTAACTTGAATTATAGTTTATGAAGACCAGATAAAAGGGGATGAGAAAAAAAGTAATATTATGAGTTAAATGTAGAATTAAATGTCAGTGTGTTTTATTAACACATTGGTGGTGTAGAAATAAGGAAGGTAATTTTTTTAAAAAAAAGTTTTGTCTTTATTCTAAAGATTATACAGAATATGTAACCTATATGTTGTTAGTACAAGAGAGTGGGGTGCTGTCCAGTCCTGCTAGTGACATTACATGTTTGTGAAAGATACTTTCACAAGACAATGTATGACAAATGCTTTAGACAAAATGCATGGGAGAGTTCTTATTTTGTCAGCAGTCACTGGAAGGCTTTATGTAGGTTAATGCTAAAAAAGTGGAACATGGGTAATGTTATTGAGTGATTGTTTGATTGAGTGATGGATTGTTGTTTGTTTATGGGGAAGTCCGACTGAGCAGTGTCCTTTTTCAGTACAGGCCATTCCTTTCAACTGTACAGATTTTCGCTGAATGTGCAGAATTTTGCCTCATATTTTTGGTCTGCTTTTCATAAAATTGTAGTTTTTTTGCCAAATTAGTGGCAAATCATTAAAGATTAAAATTAGAAAATAATGACAGACATTTATGTTTCTGACTTCATACCCTTCAGAAAATTCATGCTAATGTAAAACCATTTATTCTCTCAGCTTTCTACGTTTGTAAGAACAATATTTAAAACGTGCCCCTATTTTGGGGCCTTTGTCCCAATTTTATTTATGGCTTTGTCCAGATTTCTTGCTCTAAGAGGTTGAGAGGTATGGCACAGGCCCTAAGAGAAAAGATCCATTATACAAAGATCATGGACATCATTTGCATTTTACATTATTTACAGTCAGTTTCATTCAAGAGCAGCAGTACAATTATTTAGACATCCTTGTCATCAGTTTACATCACTTGCAAACAGTTTTGATTAATTCAGTCTAATTCATTAGATCCCTGCTGCAGTAATTCTTATAGATATGCCATATCTTGCCAAGGATATCATAAGTCTGGTCAGTCTAAAAAGATTCAAGCACCTTTCTCATGTGCCATGCATTTACTCTAAACATGACAACATGTGCCAGCAGAGTTAGGACATACAGATGTGCCAAAACCTGAGAACTTTCCTGCTACTAGTTCATGTTTTCAGGCTGCTTTCTGCATTGTGTCTACCATACAGTCAGCTTCAGCGCATTGTGGATCCTTTCTCTTTCTTTCATTCCTTTCGTTTTAGAAATAAGTTATCTGCCAGAAAAGGAAATCATGATTGTGAATGCCAAATGTCATACAAGTGCTCCAGCACTAGTTGTTTGTTCAGTTTAATGGCTAAACACAACATTAATTCATCTAAGATGTGTCAGTCATTAATTCTAAAGATCATTAGTAATGGATTAACCCCATCTGCATTTACTTAGAGAACAGCCATCGTCATGATTTGCTGTATGCAGCTGTGGCGTCAACCTCCTCTTCAGGAGATCTCCCCCCTTATGTAAAAAATAAAGATGAAATCATAGAGAGAGGTGATTGATGATAACATCATGTCCTTCACTCTCCTTTGGTCTGAGACTGAGGACTCTGCTAAGACACGTTTGCAGCCCTGGGCCATCTATTCATTTCTCCTGGGCCCTCTTGCATGACCCCTTTGGAGGCTGCTATGGCTCAGAATACTCAGACATCCAATAAGGCTAAATGTTCGACTGAGATAGCCAGGAAGGGCAAACAAATAATCATTATCTGAGGGTGAGGGAGGCATTCACCAGCTTTTAATCAAAGTGGATTTCCATAGCTCACTTATGGAAGTCAAGTGTATAGTTTCCCCTCTGATGGTAACACATCTGGGCACTCCAAGGACTAATACTTAGAAAATAAAACAAAACACATTTCCCCCACCCCTTCCATTTGGAAAGGCAATAAGGAGGAGTCATTCAACTTTTGCAAAAATATTTAAATGTATTCTGTCCTTTCATTCATCTCATCCTGTAGCCTTTCCCTCAATTACCACTCTTCTTAAAAGTAAGAGTTCAGTCCTCTTTAGAAGAAGAAGGCTTTTCAGGTTCTGACCATAAAGTTCTTGATTATTCCTGGTAAGTACCCCCCCCCCCCATCTGAAAATGAATCTGAGGCAGATGACATGTTATACTCTGATTTACTTAATGATAAATAATTCCTCTAGGGACACTCCTCATGCAACCTCTCACTTTCCAAGATATTGGTAAACAATATGGTTAAAAACACCACTGTGATTTCCCCTAAATACCTCTATGCTTCCATAGGTATGTAATGTGGACCAACAGGCTTGCCAGTATTCAAAATCTTCATAGCTATCCTTACTTTCTCCTTGTTAAGCAGTTGCACTTCCAGATTCACCATACCCACATCATCCAACCTTCTCTGTCTCATTCTCTTCATTCATATTAGCCACCTCTCTTTTTGCCATGTACCTCATCTCCTCATACTCCTGTCTACTTTCCTCATCTCTCTGACAATCCCACTCCTTCTTCCCCAACCTCATTCTCTGTATATTGTACTTCCTCAGTCCACCACTAGGTCTCCTTGTGCTCCTTCCTCCATCCACATGTCACACCAAGCACCTTTCTAGCTGTCTCGATTACAAGCTCAGTTGTACTTACCCAGATATTTGGTAACTTGTCACTGCCACCCACTGCCTGTCTTAATGCTTCCCAGAACTCCACCTCACAATCACCCTTTTCCAGTTCACAGCATTTGATCCTTGGTGTTCCCCTCATACTCCTCCTCTTCTTGATCACCATCATCTTACAGACCAACATTCTATGCTGCCTAAATACGCTTTCCCCTGCCACAACATTACAGTCTCCAATCTCCTTTAAATTGGCCCTCCTACATTGAATATATTCCACCTGTGTGCATCTTACTCCACTCTATGCTCCTCCCTCATGTTATAGTACATATTCACCACAGCCATGTACATCCTTTTTGCAAAATCCACTACCATCTCACCGTCTGCATTCCTTTGCTTAACACCATACATACCCATCACTTCCCCATCCCCTCTGTTACTTTCACCAACCTGCCCATTGAAATATACTGCAATTGCCACTCTATCACCCTTGGGTACAGCCATCACCATGTCACCCAACTGACTCCACATTTTTCTTTCTCATCCATTGCACAACCAACTTGCATAGCATATGCAATAACAGCAGCCATCATTACATCATCAGTTGCCAGCTTCATATACATCACACTATCAGACATTCATGTCATCCTCCAAAAACACTCTTGGCATACTGTTCCTTCAGGAAAACATCTACCCCTCCCTCCTCCCATCCACACCATGATAGCACAATTGTGACCTGCCTCCCATACACCTAGCCATACTCCCCTTCCATCTGGTCTCTTGCACACACAATATATCAACCTTCCTCTGGCCATCATATCAGCAAGCTCTGTCCCTATACTAGTCATACTGCCAACATTAAAAGTTCTTACCCTCACTAACACACTCCTAGCCTTTCTCCTCTCTTCCTGCCATATGAGTGTTGGCCATCCTCCATGGTATGCCTGTCAGTGCAAAGGCTACTGTGCTATCAAATGACTCAGGTGTGTTACAGCAATATTAAGACAGTGTCAGTAATGTTGTCCAGTTGCCCCCCATGTATGTGTGGCATCCTACAGATGTCCTGCTCTAATGGGTTGAGAGGGATGACTGGGCAGCAAGAGTGTGAATACAGTGTGCCATACTGACATAGAACAGAAATGTATATCAGGTATTACCTATACACAAATCAGTATGAGTAGGTGTATCTGGCCACCTCATAACAACAGACATGAGATGCAACAGGTCAGTTAAAGAAGCTGTACATGTTCTACATGTATCCAACAGAGTGACATTTATACAGCTACTGACTGTTGCATTGCCCTGACACAGCCATGGGTACTACAATAAGCATGATTGTTTGAAATTGGAGAGGTGTCCAACTGTGTTATGACTTTGTGTCCATGCCTACTACAAACAGCTATATGAACACCTACATAGCTGTATGGACTCAGCAATACCTCAGCTGTCTAACCTGCCTCCACCAAAGTAGAGCAATCCCCTTTGCTGGACAGCGGCAATACACAAAGCACAAACTTGGTCCCTATATTGGCTGTAGAGGGCAAAGTAGGAGCAGGCACCAACCTGGCATCAAGTCAGCCATTGTCTGAACAAGCATATAAGGTCACAGATGGATTACTGTAATGCTAACTATGAGTACAAATTGGAGACATCCACCAAGGCCAATCACAAGGCCATCTTCTCATATGTCTGCAATCTCAGAGGCAACAAACCAACCCAACCTGTAATGGTGGTCAATCAGACCACATACACACACAACATAGCTAGAGGCAACCTGCTGCAGATAGGGTTAGGGCAAACATCACCCCGCTGGCTCACCATCACTATAGGTGGATATGCACAGCACCTGCACCCCTCCCCTCATCACCAGTGAGCAGGTACATATTGCCAACTGAAAGGCAACAAAAATAAGTATTCATGGGATATCATAACATCCCTGTCCGCATCCTACATGAACTCAGGCATGTGCTCCCAGCTCCATTACACACTGTAGTCACACCAAGCCTCGGCACTATCCACACACCATCCACATGGAAGATGTCCAATGTCATCCATCTACACAGACCTGAATGAGGAATAGAGGATTATGCAATTAACTGGCCCTCATTGGGAGGAATATCACACATCAGGACCAGGAGTGCAATGCAATCTGAAACTGTGCTGATAGATTACAGGGGTATGATGTGGTCGTGAGTGGTGGATACTAGTATTCATGGCACATGTGCAGGTTCTATACATACTGTTGCCAAATGTATGGGGTCCTGTGATGTGTTTCCTTGTTTACATCTTCCAGGTGCAATGTCACATCACAGATGTGCAACCTTTACAGCAGCTGAAAACAACTGCATCATCAAAGCCATACTACAGCACCACTCACTACTGTTTGGATGAAGCAAGCAACATCTGCAGGAGAGGACCACCCTATGGGATGACCTTGTTCACATGGTAAATGATGTCAGCTTGCATGCACGTACATACGAGTAGGTCCAGCATCATGCAACCGACCTCCCACACAATGCCTGGTGAAGGGCTGCTACCATAGCCAGAGAACACTTAGCCACAGGTGAGGGCCCAGTCATGCAGGTCCCACTGACACTCACTGAGGAGCTCCTCACCAACCTTGGGGCACCCACCCCAACCATACAACAGAATCCAGAATCCAGCATTGTGGAGGTGGGTGGTACCTACACAATGGACGAGGAGTATGCAGGTAAGGCCCTAGTGCACATTACTAGAGTACTGTAGCATACATAGTTGTATCTGTAGAGTATCTACATGCATATGTCAGATAAGATAGCAGTTGTGGATGGGGTTTTGTAATGCACAGAGGTGCACATCTATGGTGATGGGCAGCATATTTCGTAGTATTGGGGGTAGTACTGTTAATGTTCACAAATGCTGCTTCCACCCTGTACCAAGGCCACATGTGAGTCTGCTGACAGTACCTATATCCCACAACTATTTAGGTTCCTCTGGTCTACAAGTAGGACAGCAGCCGGTAGCTGGTGAGTATGGAATTGCTTTGTTGTGCTTTGCCATAATCCCAGGCATGTTAAGGCCATGCTACTTCACATACACACAACTGTCACACCTGCCCATATTGCTTGATGTCCATGTTCACTTGTGGTGGTGTTAAGTGCAGTGCATCACAGTGGTCACCACGGGGGCCTGCCTGAAGGGTATGTAACATTCCTGTAGTATACCTCACAACCTGTCAGTGCAAGACATCTGGACATAGACCAACAAACTGGGGGGACAAATGGGCTATGGTAGGAACATGTATAAAACAGTAATCCTATATAGTGGATACAACAGTGTACACACTCTTGTTAAGATGCCAAGTGTTTCTGATATATACAATGAGAGACCACAATACTGCATTCCACACCTTTTCCAACCTGTAATGTGACCATAACATGAACAAGTAACTTGTAAAACAGAAAAATATGTTAGGGCAGCAAATATGGGTATACAAACCTTACAATATGTTGGATGCATATGTGTGCACACCCTCCAAATAACGTATTGTGGAAGCAGCTTGTGATGTACTGACAGCATTTACTCTGCTTGGGTACACACCTGCCATCAAGTACAGGGACTCAATGTAACAACAACTATCAGTCCGCTGTCCAACATAACATTTGCTCAGTTGCCTGTAACAGAAGCAGCCATGGCTTCTACCCATCTTTCAAAGCATCAAAGGGATCTCATATTTGAAAGGTATCAGTCAGGAGTAGGGTACAACAACATTAACACAACAGTGCATATACCATGGAACACAGTGGAGACAGTCATCAAAAGGTGGATTAAATATGGGAGAACAATGCTTTTGAAAAGAACCAGATGTCCTTCCAAAACAAATGAAAAGACATGTTGAGAACTGTTTAGGGAGGCTGCCAGAAGACATGCAGCAACACTGAGGAGATGCAGGAATCTCTGGCAAGTACTGGTTGGGTAGTACATGTGGCAACAATCACCTGGATTCTGTATAAGTCTGGCCTATGGGGTAGGGTTAGTAGATAGGAGCATTTACCCACACCACACACCATCCTGGGCTGTGTACAAGTAGAAAAACATAACATCAAGTCTCTCAAAGGCATGTGTTGAAATGTGTAATGGTGTAATGAGATCAAAGTTCAAAGTTACAGCCACTATCCCTAAAGCTACATGTGATGCACAAGAAACAACTCACTCCACCTGAAGACCACCATCCACACGTTGAAGCTCGCTGGTGGCAGTGCCCTGCTGTGGGGTTGCTGTTCATTAGCTGGAACTAGGCCTGTAAGCACAGTGGAGGGAATTATAAACAGTTCCAAATAACACTCACATGTGGGCCAAAGCTGTCAAGCATCTGCAAGATGGCTGGGAATGGAGAGGGGTTTCAGCTTCCAACATGACAATGAGTTGAAGCATACATCCAAATCTACCTAAGAATGGCTCCACCTGAATACAATCAAGGGTATGAATTGGGCCAGACATAGGCCAGACTTAACACCAATAGCGAACTCCCAGTGTGACCTTCAACGTCTGTGCACATGAGCTGTCCTTGTCATCTGACAGAGTTGGGGGACCTTTGCAGGGAAGATTGTCCAAATAATGTCAAGTCAAGATGTGCCATGCTGACATACCCCTTCCCAGGAAGAGTGACTGCTGTAGTTCACTTAACACGTGCTTCAAAAAAACATTGGTTTAGGGGTGTCCACACTTATTCAACCACCATATTGTACGCATCTCACTAAGTATATTTCACAAATAACACATCTGTTTGTTTATCGATTGGATTGCACAGGGCATATGTCACTTTTAAGGTGGGTAATGTTTTTGAATGCAGTATTGTGGTCTCATTTGATATAATACAAGAGCCTGGCATGTTAACAGGGGTGTGTACAAACACATAGGGGTTGTGAGGAACAGTGCAAACATATCTTCCAGACATCTATACATTCTTCAATGATTTGTACAGTTGTGGGGTATGGTCTACAGTAGTTGCCACTGTGCTATACAGGTGAACAGCAATAATGTGTACATGGGTGCAGTGTGTGCTAGGGGAATGGATGTCACCTACTAACAGTACTCATCCATCCCTTGGATGTATATTGTTAGTAACAAGGACTAAGAATGGCTGCAATGCATGATTTTGATGACTGTGTGTCATGCATATCACCTTTTGGGTAAAGTGAGGTCTTTGTAATAGCTTTGTGCCACCTCACCTGTAAGTGTCTGTGTGCATGTCTGTGTGCAGGTCTGTGTGTGTGGCAGTCAACCATAATGTACAGGTATTAATTTACATATATTGTCTTTCCCTCACAGGTGGCAATGTGGGTCAGGTTCTCTCCCACTTGGAAACTGATTTCAGTGTCTGCAGACTCTAACAATGATGATAGGCATAGTGAGGCACAGGCAGGGTTATCAGGGGCTGAATCTGTGCCATTGGTTGGCATCCTACTATTGTCCACCCCATCCCCGCACAGTCACAATGCCCACACATACCCCATCACCAGTGGCCATAAATAATGGACAGTTGGTGGGTGGTGGCATGGGACAGGCAAGTGTGATGACTATGGCAAGTGTGTCTGTAGACACCAGCCATAGCCAGATAACAGAAAAGGTCCCACACAGGCAGACAGACAGGGGTGCTCAAAAAAGGACTGCTGCCTGTCATACCTCTGTCACACGTGCCACAGCAGGTGTCACCAGACGCATGTTTCAGACCATCATAGAGGCACAGGCACATAATGAACATAACACCAGACAGATTCTCAGGGTCGCGAATGCAACACTTCCTGGTATGCGTGACAACATCCATGACCCTGCTGATGCCCACCAGTATTATGCTGAGGTCATAAATAGATGGCTGGGTGAGATAGTGGCAATCCTTGACCATGGAATGTCAATCCTCGACTGTGGAATGTCTGTGTTATAGCATGTGATGGAAGTTGGCCATCGGCCATGTGGATGTAGAACAGCAGCAGGAACAGCTGAGGGTCCACGTGGCCCTGCAACTTCCCACTCCTATAGTGGCAGTACCAGCAGCACAACTGCAGGTGGGTTGCTATCCATGCCACAATGCAGCAGGCCATGGGCACATTGTCCTGGCCAATCCCAACAGAGACGTGGATCCAGCAGACAGCAGTCACCATAGGGGAGTAGTACTGCATCTGGCCTTGTGCCTGGTGGTGCCAGTGGGTTCCCTGACAGGCCGAGTTCCCATGTCCATGGCCAGAGATGGTGAACTGTACACCCTGCCATGTACAGTCAACACCTGTTCAACATACCGCTGTGGTCGGCAGCCACATGACATGACTGTGTGCATCCATAAACACACACATAACCATCACAGCCAGGTCACCTCCAGACTTACACACACCACCTCTGCACAGCCTATTTAATGAACACCCCCCAAACACACACACACACATGATGTCGACCAAATGGCCCAGGCTAGGGCTCTGGCAAACCTACACCACACCCTGTGGATATGATGATACCTGTGCCACGTCCCTGTCATCCATACCATCGATGCAGGGTTATGCTAATATGGTTCTGATGCACAGGGTGAATTTAGTACAGTTTAGCAATGTAATACTGTGTAAAGTGTTGTCAGACAGCATGTTTAATCGTTACACATCAGAATGTGTAGCTATCCAGCCATGATACATTATTGCTGTTATTAATTCTGACTGAATGTGGTCTCCATAATGTATTCTGTTTGTGTTCTAGGTGTCTGTGTGTCAGCAGGATGTGGCTCTGCAGACATTATCTACAAGGGGTATGGCAGTGTGGTAACACACTGAGTATGTCATATCCAGGGTACAGCTGTACACAATTAACACGTCTGTCTAACAGTTATTGCATGTGCCATATAGCTTATAGGGCTGAGGGGTGTATACAGGTACGTGTATGGTGGCTGACGTCAGCAGCTCTTGTACAGTGGACAAAGGTAAGTGTAGTGGGTGGAACACACCTCAGATTTCTAAATCCCACACACCCAGAGGGTATTGTGTTAACCCAGCACACAGAGAATACTGTTCACACACACACACACACGCACACACACACACACACACACACACACACACACACACACACACACACACACACACACACACACACACACACACACAATCACAATTGCCAGTGTTGTATTTGAAATCCCTGCCCATCTAGTTAGCGGTAGTATAGTATTAAGCAGTCATCACAGTTGGCACAGAGTTCATAGTGTGTTGATTTTCCAAAGTATGTGCATAGTGAGTAACATCACATGCCCTTGTAAGTTATGGCAATGGGTGGTGTAGTAGGTGTGACAGCTTCATACTAATGTCATGCACGAGTGTATACACTCCCAAGCACTGCTATACACACCAATGCACACACACAAGTGTGCCAGTATTATGATTAGGAGCCCTGCTTCTCTAGCTGCTCATTCCATACTGCTACATAACTGTTGCACACAGCACAGGGCTTATCATACCTCCCAACCACACTGAATTACTCATTTTTTACCGAGTTTTGGGGTTCAAATGAAGGGGTGCCACAATTCCCAAATGGCACCCCTTCATTTCCGATTTTTTTTTGTTTTTTAATGTTTGCGCTGACGTCATCACATGCACATTGACATCAGCTCTGTCAGGGCTACCAGCCTGTCAGAATTGAGCTCCTTGGTGTGTTATGCATGCAGAACTCAAATGCAAGCAAGTAAGAATGGCAGCACTGAAGGAACGGTTACAAATGCAAGCAGGAACGATGTAGCACTGAAGGAACAGCACCAGAAAGTATGGATTTACAAATGCTGCAAGCAGGAATGAATGGCAGCTGCAGCACTGAATGGATTATTATGTTGGGGAACAGGAATGAATGGCAGCAGCACTGAACTGAATAGATTATTATGACGGGGAGCAGGAACGAATTGCAGAAGCACTGAATGGATTATTATGTCAGGGACCAGGAACTTGTGGCACACAAGTAAGTGCCTGTGTGGATTATGGAAAGCAGCACACAAGTAAGTGTGTGTGAATTATGGAAAGCAGCACACAAGTAAGTGCGTGTGGATTATGGAAAGCAGCACACAAGTAAGTGTGTGGATTATGGAAAGCAGCACACAAGTAAGTGTGTGTGAATTATGGAAAGCAGCACACAAGTAAGTGTGTGTGAATTATGGAAAGCAGCACACAAATAAGTGTGTCTGTGTGTGTGTGTGTGTGTGTGTGTGTGTGTGTGTGTGTGTGTGTGTGTGTGTGTGTGTGTGTGTGTGTGTGTAAAATGCCTATATTATACATGAAGAGGAGGTACTTAGGCTCAAACCTTGAACCTTTGGTACAAGGTGACCAGAGCCTAAAGTCCCTACCTACCACCCCATTGTGAAAGCTCTGGATATATGCCTCATATTTGTTCTGTTCCTCATACAACTGTGGATGTTCTTCATCTCACATTGCTGCAGTCATAACCTGTGGGTAGTCCGCTGTCCTCGGTCAGCCCGAATACCAAAGTATTAGGCTGGCGTCGGTCATGGTCGCTTAGATCTGACGTCAGTATGCCTTGGTACTAAAGCGCATGACCGACATCATATCCCCAGTCTTTCTTGCCGCATGGTCCGAAGCAGAAGCAGCGTTTGCAAGTGCCGTCGGCCCTGAAATTTTCGTATTCTGAGTTTCAGACCGAAAACCAAGTTGGGCTAAGCACGCTGGGGAATATTTTGTCTTTTCTTGCCTCAGGTAAATCCGGATGTCAGAAAAAGTGAATAATTGTATTTCTTGTGGGAAACAGATACCTCATAGGGATTACCACTCTCTGTATTCCTTGCTTGGGGCATGAGCACGGAAGTCGGGTGTCGCTTTGTGCTAAATTTAATAAGCGCACCATTAAACGTAGGTTAGATTGTGCTAGGCTTGTCTTCGTAAGTGTAATTACAATATGCCGTCGGATCCTCCGACGCCCGCTACCGCTAAGAAGCGTAAGGAGAAATCGTTAAAGTCCAAGCAGGATGAGTCGTCCGTTCCGGACGCCGGTTCTTTAGGAACCACGGTGGAATCTGTGGATCCAGCCGAGGTTTCAGTTGAGTCTCAGGGGGAACCTTTAATTTTGCAAGATGTGGCCTCTCAGGAGTCGGGTCAGGCTGAGGGGGCCTCTCAGGTTGCTGTAATCCCTTCTTTACATAAGGTGGTTAGGCCTTCTCCCTCTGTCTCTAAGGTACCTTCCAAGGCCAGGCCTGGTCTGTCTTCCACTGGCGTCAGTCCTAGTTCTGCAGGTTCTGTACCTAAAAAACACATGCTTAAAATGGCAGATTTGATTTCCTTGATCAGAGGTTCTATGCCCCCTCCAGATAAGAGGCCTAGGGTGGAGCCAGAGGTGGAAGGATTGGAACATTCTTCAGATTACTCAGAGTCTTCGGCTGAAGACATTCAGGATTTTCCCCCTTATTCTGATTCAGACGCAGAGGATTCTAGTCCTTCTGCTTCCCCTCCAGAGGATTTTTCTTTTTCAGAAACCCTGCATTCTATGAGGGAACATTTTAAATGGGAAGGTCAGGATTTCTCAGATTCCCGAAAGAGGCTTAGGGAATTCTTATTTTTACCACAACATAGGCCCTTGGCTATACCTCCTGTTTTGGATGTTGTTCAGGATGTTTTCTCTGAGACTTCCCTTAATCCAGATTCTTTGCCTCCTGCCCCGGTTAAGCCAAACAGGTATTACAGAGTGCCTGAGGCTCATAAATATTTGTATAAGAGCCCTAGGGCTGACCCAGAAACTATTAGCCAGGGACCTAAGGGTGTCAGGGCTTCTGTTGTAAAGAATCCAGTTCCTATGGATAAAGACTCTAGAGCTTTGGATAGGTGGGGTAAAAAAGTGTATACCTCTTCCACTCTTGCAATGAGGGCTTTGAATTGCCAGTTTCATATGCTGAAGTACCAGAATTTTCTCCTTAGTCAGTTGAAATCTAAGGTAGATGCTTTAGCAGAGGGCATAGAGTGCAAAGAATTACAGGATTTGGTTCATGCCTCTGATCAGGTGGGTAAGCATTCTTTGCAGTGTGGTTTTGATGCTTTACAGGCCTCTTCCAGGGTGGCTGCCACTGGATCAGTTATTCGTAGGCACGCATGGCTTAAGGATCAGAACTTGTCAGAGCATGTTAAAGCTCAAATTGTGTGCACACCTCTTTCTGATATATACAATGAGAGACCACAATACTGCATTCCACACCTTTTCCAACCTGTAATGTGACCATAACATGAACAAGTAACTTGTAAAACAGAAAATATGTTAGGGCAGCAAATATGGGTATACAAACCTTACAATATGTTGGATGCATATGTGTGCACACCCTCCAAATAACGCGTACTGTGGAAGCAGCTTGTGATGTACTGACAGCATTTACTCTGCTTGGGTACACACCTGCCATCAAGTACAGGGACTCAATGTAACAACAACTATCAGTCCGCTGTCCAACATAACATTTGCTCAGTTGCCTGTAACAGAAGCAGCCATGGCTTCTACCCATCTTTCAAAGCATCAAAGGGATCTCATATTTGAAAGGTATCAGTCAGGAGTAGGGTACAACAACATTAACACAACAGTGCATATACCATGGAACACAGTGGAGACAGTCATCAAAAGGTGGATTAAATATGGGAGAACAATGCTTTTGAAAAGAACCAGATGTCCTTCCAAAACAAATGAAAAGACATGTTGAGAACTGTTTAGGAGGCTGCCAGAAGACATGCAGCAACACTGAGGAGATGCAGGAATCTCTGGCAAGTACTGGTTGGGTAGTACATGTGGCAACAATCACCTGGATTCTGCATAAGTCTGGCCTATGGGGTAGGGTTAGTAGATAGGAGCATTTACCCACACCACACACCATCCTGGGCTGTGTACAAGTAGAAAAACATAACATCAAGTCTCAAGGCATGTGTTGAAATGTGTAATGGTGTAATGAGATCAAAGTTCAAAGTTACAGCCACTATCCCTAAAGCTACATGTGATGCACAAGAAACACCTCACTCCACCTGAAGACCACCATCCACACGTTGAAGCTCGCTGGTGGCAGTGCCCTGCTGTGGGGTTGCTGTTCATTAGCTGGAACTAGGCCTGTAAGCACAGTGGAGGAATTATAAACAGTTCCAAATAACACTCACATGTGGGCCAAAGCTGTCAAGCATCTGCAAGATGGCTGGGAATGGAGAGGGGTTTCAGCTTCCAACATGACAATGAGTTGAAGCATACATCCAAAGCTACCTAAGAATGGCTCCACCTGAATACAATCAAGGGTATGAATTGGGCCAGACATAGGCCAGACTTAACACCAATAGCGAACTCCTAGTGTGACCTTCAACGTCTGTGCACATGAGCTGTCCTTGTCATCTGACAGAGTTGGGGGACCTTTGCAGGGAAGATTGTCCAAATAATGTCAAGTCAAGATGTGCCATGCTGACATACCCCTTCCCAGGAAGAGTGACTGCTGTAGTTCACTTAACACGTGCTTCAAAAAAACATTGGTTTAGGGGTGTCCACACTTATTCGACCACCATATTGTACGCATCTCACTAAGTATATTTCACAAATAACACATCTGTTTGTTTATCGATTGGATTGCACAGGGCATATGTCACTTTTAAGGTGGGTAATGTTTTTGAATGCAGTATTGTGGTCTCATTTGATATAATACAAGAGCCTGGCATGTTAACAGGGGTGTGTACAAACACATAGGGGTTGTGAGGAACAGTGCAAACATATCTGCCAGACATCTATACATTCTTCAATGATTTGTACAGTTGTGGGGTATGGTCTATAGTAGTTGCCACTGTGCTATACAGGTGAACAGCAATAATGTGTACATGGGTGCAGTGTGTGCTAGGGGAATGGATGTCACCTACTAACAGTACTCATCCATCCCTTGGATGTATATTGTTAGTAACAAGGACTAAGAATGGCTGCAATGCATGATTTTGATGGCTGTGTGTCATGCATATCACCTTTTAGGTAAAGTGAGGTCTTTGTAATAGCTTTGTGCCACCTCACCTGTAAGTGTCTGCGTGCATGTCTGTGTGCAGGTCTGTGTGTGTGGCAGTCAACCATAATGTACAGGTATTAATTTACATATATTGTCTTTCCCTCACAGGTGGCAATGTGGGTCAGGTTCTCTCCCACTTGGAAACTGATTTCAGTGTCTGCAGACTCTAACAATGATGATAGGCATAGTGAGGCACAGGCAGGGTTATCAGGGGCTGAATCTGTGCCATTGGTTGGCATCCTACTATTGTCCACCCCATCCCCGCACAGTCACAATGCCCACACATACCCCATCACCAGTGGCCATAAATAATGGACAGTTGGTGGGTGGTGGCATGGGACAGGCAAGTGTGATGACTATGGCAAGTGTGTCTGTAGACACCAGCCATAGCCAGATAACAGGAAAGGTCCCACACAGGCAGACAGACAGGGGTGCTCAAAAAAGGACTGCTGCCCGTCATACCTCTGTCACACGTGCCACAGCAGGTGTCACCAGACGCATGTTTCAGACCATCATAGAGGCACAGGCACGTAATGAACATAATACCAGACAGATTCTCAGGGTCGCAAATGCAACACTTCCTGGTATGCGTGACAACATCCATGACCCTGCTGATGCCCACCAGTATTATGCTGAGGTCATAAATTGATGGCTGGGTGAGATAGTGGCAATCCTTGACCATGGAATGTCAATCCTCGACTGTGGAATGTCTGTGTTATAGCATGTGATGGAAGTTGGCCATCAGCCATGTGGATGTAGAACAGCAGCAGGAACAGCTGAGGGTCCACATGGCCCTGCAACTTCCCACTCCTATAGTGGTAGTACCAGCAGCACAACTGCAGGTGGGTTGCTATCCATGCCACAATGCAGCAGGCCATGGGCACGTTGTCCTGGCCAATCCCAACAGAGACGTGGATCCAGCAGACAGCAGTCACCATAGGGGAGTAGTACTGCATCTGGCCTTGTGCCTGGTGGTGCCAGTGGGTTCCCTGACAGGCTGAGTTCCCATGCCCATGGCCAGAGATGGTGAACTGTACACCCTGCCATGTACAGTCAACACCTGTTCAACATACCACTGTGGTCGGCAGCCACATGACAGGACTGTGTGCATCCATAAACACACACATAACCATCACAGCCAGGTCACCTCCAGACTTACACACACCACCTCTGCACAGCCTATTTAATGAACACCCCCCAAACACACACACACACACACATGATGTTGACCAAATGGCCCAGGCTAGGCCTCTGGCAAACCTACACCACACCCTGTGCATATGATGATACCTGTGCCACGTCCCTGTCATCCATACCATCGATGCAGGGTTATGCTAATATGGTTCTGATGCACAGGGTGAATTTAGTACAGTTTAGCAATGTAATACTGTGTAAAGTGTTGTCAGACAGCATGTTTAATCGTTACACATCAGAATGTGTAGCTATCCAGCCATGATACATTATTGCTGTTATTAATTCTGACTGAATGTGGTCTCCATAATGTATTCTGTTTGTGTTCTAGGTGTCTGTGTGTCAGCAGGATGTGGCTCTGCAGACATTATCTACAAGGGGTATGGCAGTGTGGTAACACACTGAGTGTGTCATATCCAGGGTACAGCCGTACACAATTAACAGGTCTGTCTAACAGTTATTGCATGTGCCACATAGCTTATAGGGCTGAGGGGTGTATACAGGTACGTGTATGGTGGCTGACGTCAGCAGCTCTTGTAGAGTGGACAAAGGTAAGTGTAGTGGGTGGAACACACCTCAGATTTCTAAATCCCACACACCCAGAGGGTATTGTGTTGACCCAGCACACAGAGAATACTGTTCACACACACACACACACACACACACACACACACACACACACACACACACACACACACACACAATCACAATTGCCAGTGTTGTATTTGAAATCCCTGCCCATCTAGTTAGCGGTAGTATAGTATTAAGCAGTTATCACAGTTGGCACAGAGTTCATAGTGTGTTGATTTTCCAAAGCATGTGCATAGTGAGTAACATCACATGCCCTTGTAAGTTATGGCAATGGGTGGTGTAGTAGGTGTGACAGCTTCATACTAATGTCATGCACGAGTGTATACACTCCCAAGCACTGCTATACACACCAATGCACACACACAAGTGTGCCAGTATTATGATTAGGAGCCTGCTTCTTAGCTGCTCATTCCATACTGCTACATAACTGTTGCACACAGCACAGGGCTTATCATACCTCCCAACCACACTGAATTACTCATTTTTTACCGAGTTTTGGGGTTCAAATGAAGGGGTGCCACAATTCCCAAATGGCACCCCTTCATTTCGATTTTGTTTTTAATGTTTGCTGGCGTCATCATCACATGCACATTGACATCAGCTCTGTCAGGGCTACCAGCCTGTCAGAATTGAGCTCCTTGGAGTGTTATGCATGCAGAACTCAAATGCAAGCAAGTAAGAATGGCAAATTTAGCAGCACTGAAGGAACGGTTACAAATGCAAGCAGGAACGATGTAGCACTGAAGGAACAGCACCAGAAAGTATGGATTTACAAATGCTGCGAGCAGGAATGAATGGCAGCTGCAGCACTGAATGGATTATTATGTTGGGGAACAGGAATGAATGGCAGCAGCACTGAACTGAATAGATTATTATGACGGGGAGCAGGAACGAATTGCAGAAGCACTGAATGGATTATTAGGTCAGGGACCAGGAACTTGTGGCACACAAGTAAGTGCCTGTGTAGATTATGGAAAGCAGCACACAAGTAAGTGTGTGTGAATTATGGAAAGCAGCACACAAGTAAGTGTGTGTGGATTATGAAAAGCAGCACACAAGTAAGTGTGTGTGAATTATGGAAAGCAGTACACAAATAAGTGTGTGTGTGTGTGTGTGTGTGTGTGTGTGTGTGTGTGTGTGTAAAATGCCTATATTATACATGAAGAGGAGGTACTCAGGCTCAAACCTTGAACCTTTGGTACAAGGTGACCAGAGCCTAAAGTCCCTACCTACCACCCCTTGTGAAAGCTCTGGATATATGCCTCATATTTGTTCTGTTCCTCATACAACTGTGGTTTTATGGCTTTTTCTTGCAAGTCAGTGAAGGATTGAATTTATGGCAGGCATTTGAATTTTAGACTTCATATTCTTCAGAAACTAAATGGTAACACAAAACCTTTTATTCTATCAATTTTCTAAGTTTATAAGGTCAGTATTTTAAATGTGTCCCTATTTTTAGGGCTGTAATGTATTCTCCTGTTATTGGCTTTGTCCATTTTTTGTGCTAAGAGATTGAGAGCTATGGTAATACATGAGAACTAAATTCACTAAATGATAGCCATTTAAGTTCAGGAAACTGCTGATTTGGCATAGTGGTATGTTGCTCTGACTGTAGTGCACAGGGTCCTGGCTGGGTTCAAGACTTGGCAGTGAAACACATGGTGGTAACACAACATTTTATTCTAGCAACTTTCCAAAATGATATAAGTAATGTTTAAAATGTGTCCCTGTTTTTGGACTTTTGTCCTGCCCCCCCCCCCAAATGGATGTCTTGTGCTGCAAAGTTGAGAGATACAATTGAATGGATTTTACAAGGATCTGAGAGCTTCAGGGGAAGATAAGTTTAGTGTGGGTTTTACTATGTCTGCTTGCATTGTTAATAGCATAACAGGTTAAATGCTTGCTTTTGAAGCAGAAGACTGTGGGTTCTACTCCCACAGTCTGTAGATGCACTGCTGATACTGTACTGTGTTATACTTTTAAAGGGGGTGGGTGTAACAAGTCAAGGCAGGGTGTAGCTACAGATAGAACAGAAGTGAGAAAATGTCAAGCACAAAGTCATTTGTGTCTCAGTGGAAACAGCAAAAATATTAACCCAAATTCAGGAACAGAAAATCAGAATGATTATATTCTGTGCTGCATTATAAGAAAAAATGTGTGTGTGGAAGTAGACTTTTATGATGGAAATGTTCTGAATTGGGCAGTTTTGTCATTGGTTCATTTTGTTTCATTGCCTGCTGGAAAAATGTTCAAACAGTAAAATTAAAATGCGCTGTAAGACTAACAAGTGTGCTGTATTATACAAAGAATATCATTTAATAAAGTCACAAAGGTGTATCAAAGAACACATGTATGTTTCTTGTTTTGTGCGCAAGGGGCCAATGATTTGCAAACAGCCCAAAAGTAATCTTTATCCACTACTGGTCAGATGCATTTTCTTTGGATTTGATGTGTGGATTTCAATGCTGTTTCAATGAATGTGAGTTTCAATGGAAGAGAAGTTTTAATGCCAAATCTATTTCATTTGTCAGACAGTATTGCTTTGTTTAGCAGCTTTGGTTAACATATGTCTTAGTGTTTGTGCATTGTGCTATAAAATGTAAAAATAAATTCCAAATAATCATTTTAGAAGTAAAGCAGTATGCATACTAATGTTTATGGTAAATGGGGTGGAATAGCCAGGTAATGGGACATTGGAATGGCTGCAGGGGGACTCTGGTGTCATATTTTGGCTGCCTGTTCTTCAGTTTGTGTTTGAAAGTTGGTATCTCAAAATTCCATTGGAGTGGGCAGGGTTACATAATTATGTATGCAAATTTGATGTTACTCAGCATACAGATTTATACCTATTTTTCATGGGTCTTGTCCAGATTTTTGATGTTTCCAGGTTGAGAGGTATGGGGCTTATAGGTCTGCAAAGTGTGTACAGACACCTCTACGGTTGATGTAAAAAGTGGCCCTCATAGAGTGGAATGTAGGACATGTGCTGGGAATACGATGGCCTACAATTGTAAAACATGGCCACCCAATGGATATATTCCTCACTCAAACACACACACTCAAGATACTGGTCTTGCTCACACACAAACACACGCACACACACACACACACACACACACACACACACACACACACACACACACACACACACACACACACTCACACACAAACACACACATTTGCCAGGACTGAGATTTGAACTCATATCTATCTAGTTATTGCTACTAAAGTGTTAGGCATTTAATGCATGCACCATGGAGCTTGTAGAGTGAAATGTGTTCCACAGTTCCTTTAAGGTGAACAACATCACCAGGCCTTGTACAGTACGGCAATGGGAGATGTGCTGGGTGAGAATGGACTCAAATTACTCTATTCTACAGAAATATATGCAATGACCAACACAGATACAGTCATACACACATTTGCCAGACCTGAGGTTAGCAGTCCTGCCTATCTTGTCAGTCAGTCCATACTGTTACATAGTTTCTGCACACAGCACAACCCTTATTGGGCTGAAGAGTGTCATCAGGTGCTTCTACGGTTGATGGAGACAGTAGGCCTTGTACAGTGGACCTTGAGACATGTACTGGGAGTACCACCGTCTTAAAACATAAAACCTACACCCGCATTGGATATTGTACTCACTCAAACACAGGATACTGCTCTCACACACACACAAAATCACATATTTGCCCAGACTGAGGTTAGAACCACTACCTATCGAGTTATTGCTACTACAATGATATGCAGTTATTGCGCATGCCGCAGAGCTAGTAGAGTGCAGACTGTTCCATGTCTCTTCTAAGGTGAGCAACATCACCGCCCCTTATAAAGTATGGCAATGTGCAGTGTACTGGGAGAGTGAGGCCTCAAAATGATGTCTCCTACACATATACACACTTACAAACACTTGCACACACACATACTCACATTTGCCAGGACTCAGATTGGAACCCCTAGAAATGTAGTTATTGGTACTATAGTGTTATGTAGTTAACACAAGCACCAGGGAGCCTATAGGGTAAAGAGTGCCACAAGGTACCTTTAAAGTGAAGAACATCACCAGCCCTTGCAAAGTATGGCAATGGGGGTGTAGTGGGTGAGAAGGGCCTCAAAGTACTTTCACCTACAAGTTTACACACTCACAAATACTTGTATAGACTTTAATGCACACACACACTTTTGCCAGTACTGAGATTCATAGGATCATGTGTTTCTAGGTGTGGACCAGGCTAATGGGCATGGAGTAATGACATGCCTAGCACATGGGAGTACCCTGGCATCATGCGACCTGACATTTGTTCCCAGTGCGTCTATCAACTGTTGCCACTTGAGTGATGCCCAGCGTGACAGTTAAACTCCCCATCCACTCATCCAGATTTGTCTTGAAGAGGGCCAGTGAAGTTCTGTGATTGACATGTATGTGACATATATTGAATAGCGTGGCCACTCGCTGAATTATGGACCTGTCCCACAGCATGTTCTGTTGATTGTGGTAATGAGGTTGAGGTATCCATGGCATGTGATGCATGCAGATTAGAGTTTCACTAGATATGGCATTCCTAACACAGCTGGCCAGACATGGCATTGTCAGTCAAGCAAGGATTGCCTGTAAGTAGCCAAGATGTGGCTGAGAATACTTTGAATTATTGGACTCTGTCCATTTAGGACAGTTGTTTAAGGGCTAGGGTCCAATTTGTGAGGTACACTTGCAGCCTCTACAGTTGTTGCAGGTATCTAGTGAGCTCCATGTCAAATGGGCCATTGTACCTGGTGGTTGACCTAATGAGGGGAGAGTAGGGGGAGACATTGACCTCTTCCTTCATGTATGAAACACCCTTACTTATTAGACGTGCCACATAGAAGGTATTTCTGTCCACAGTAGCAATTTGGTGGTCATAAGAGAGGTCACTGTCAACCTGTGTTCCCAGGCCTCTTATGAGGACTTCTGTGTCCATTGCACTACCAGCAATGTGTTAATTCATGGAAACCACATTGATTCCACAAGGTATTGCAACACATTTCATTCCATTCAGCCTAAGGCCAGTGTTCTGACAACAGTCATAGGTCTCAGTGTGGACTTTATGCAGGATGTCAACATGGTATGGGGATGTACACATAGCACCCACCTTGTAATTGTCTGCAAAAATAGTCAGCCAGGGTCCCTTCATATTGTTCTGGATGTCAGAGGCATACATAACAAACATGAGGGGACGCATGATCAGACCCTGTGGTAATCCACTCGTGACTGGTTGGCAGTCTGATATGGAGTCCGCTGCCTTTACACTGTGGATTCTATGCATGGGTCAGTTTGCAACCAACCTAAAGACATAGGGTTTGATGCCTAGATGGGTGTCTTTGTCTATGATTCCTGAGTGGGGAATGGTACCAAAGGATTAGAAGCCCTGCCTATCTTGCTTTGGAGTCTGCACTGTTACATAGTTGTTTCACATGGCACACAGCTTATAGGGCTGCAGAGTGTTCACAGCTACCACTACAGTGGTTGACAACATTATAGGGCTGTAAAATGTCCACAGCTACTACTACAGTGTTTGAGAACAATGGGCCCTGTACAGTGGACATTTGGATGTGTACTGGCTGGATTACATGAAAAATGTGCAAAACATAGGGCTCCAGAGTGTCCACAGCTACCACTACAGTGGTTGACAATAGTTGGCCCTGTACAGTGGACATTGTGATGTGTACTGGGTACCACATACACACACTTACCAAGACTGAGATTCAAACCCCTGCCTATCTAGTTATTGCTACTACAGTATTACAAATTTATTGCATCACAGAGCTTATTGGTACTTCTATGGTGAGGGACATCAGCAGTCCTTGTTAAGTATAGTACATTGAGATTTACTGTTTGTGGATGGCCACAAAATATGTTAACCTACAGATATACACACACTCACACACAGGCACACTTTTACATTTGCCAGGACTGAGATTCGAATTCCTACTTAACTAGTTTGTTACACTATAGTATTATGCACTTACCACAAGTGCCACAGAGCTTATAGGGCTGAATGCTGACCAAAGGGATCTTTCAAAGTGACTGACATCAACAGGAGTGCTAAAATAGGGCAATGGGAAGTGTACTGAGTGTGAATGGTCTCAAAATCATTAACCTACAAACATACACTCGCACACAAATAGACACATTTTTACATTTATTAGGACTGAGATTAGAACTCCTACCTAACTAGTTTGTTGCACTATAGTATTACTCAGTTATCGCAAGCACCACAAAGCTTATAGGGCTGAGGGCTGACCAAAGGGATCTTTCAAAGTGACTGACATCAGCAGGAGTGCTAAAGTAGGGCAATCGGAAGTGTACTGAGTGTGAGTGGCCTTAAAATCATTAACCTACAAATACATACACACCCACTCACACACAAACATGCACACTTTTATATTTGCCAGGACTGAGATCAGAATTCCTATCTAAATAGTTTGTTGCACTATAGTATTACACAGTTATCACAAGCGCCACAGAGCTTATAGGGCTGAGGGCTAACCAAAGGGATTTTTCAAAGGTGACTGACATAATCAGGAGTGCTAAAGTAGGGCAATGGGAAGTGTACTGGGTGTGAATGGCCTCAAAATCATTAACGTACAAATATACACACACACTCGCACACAAACACTTTTACATTTGCCAGAAAAATTACACTAATTGTACATGCAGTCTATACTTTGTGGTAACCTTTATGAATATCTGTCAATATTTAAAGCTGCAAGAATATCAGTAGGAAAACTAAAATTAGGAGGAAGAGGGTGTGTGTTGTATCTGTGTTGTCTGTTCACTCAGAACAGTGTACACTTGTATAGGTGTTATTGAATCCCGCTTTACCTATTCTTGGAATATGGAAGTGTTTTAACAAATATTATTATCTAGAAGCTTGCTGTTAACAATAATATAAAAATAAAAAAAATGACTCTGTTGTGTTACAGAAAGACTGCAGTCTACACTTTGTGGTAACCTTTATGAATCCCTGTCAATATTTAAAGCTGCAAGAATATCAGTAGGAAAACTAAAACTAAGAGGAAGAAGGTGTTTGTTATATCTGTGTTGTCTGTTCACTCAGAACAGTGTACACTTAGTGTAGGTGTTATTGAATCCTGCTTTACTTTTTCTTAGAATATGCAAGTGTTTTAACAAATATTATTATCTAGAAGCTTGCTAACAATAATATAAAAATAAAAAAAAATACTTTGGTGTGTTACACAAAGACTGCAATATCATGGACTGCTTCTACTAAAAATAAGGTTTAATTTCTCAACACTGATGTTCAGAAAGATTTGTGATGTGTGGCTAGGAATGTACCATTATGATATATTGGACATCAAGCTTCTAGGGGGCCAAAAAGGCTAAAACATTGCACCTATGCCCTTTTATTTAATAAAACTTTTGGATGCTTTGTTTTTTTTATGTTATATGTTTATTATTATAAAGATATCTGTAAGGAAGATGAATTGAAGAAGGTTTTTATTTTATTTTATGTTATTTATTATATTTACAGTTCCAGCCTTGTGAAACTTTACTTGCTATGAGAAAGAATCAGAATGGGGCAGAGCCTAGATGGCCAACTGAGAGCAGTGAATTTTGAGATATCCATAAACTAGTATAATAATATAGGAAAAGTTTATTATTTGCAAGTTTAAAACATCAGAAATATATAGACAAACTACTAAACTGCATAAATATCAATTTTGGTGGAGATATACAAATATTTTCCTATCAGGTAACTTGGAGATATATTGAGTCACTGAATATGAACAACTCAAGGAATGCTCACCCAGATGCTGCTTTGAAAAAAGAACTGCAACTGATGACATCTACCTTACAGGAACTATCTTTGAAGATGGATGACTTTAAAAATGACTTAGAAAACCTCAAATTAAATTCAGAAAAACAGACTGATACTCATAAGAAACTATTACAGCAATACCATACAAAAATAACAAATATAGAGACTTCTCTAAATGACATTGAAGGGAGACACAAAGAGGAAGAATTCCAAAAAGAATTTCTGCTTAAACAGAATACATGGCTGCTTAACAAAATAGATGACTTAGAAAACATGGAAAGGAGAAACAGCATAAGGATCTTTGGTCTGCCTGAAAACACTGAAGGTGAAGACATTATTTCATTCTTAACCTGGATTCCTGAATTTTTAGTCTTGAAAGAGGGACTTTCATTTGGAAGTGAAAGGGTGCATAGAGCACTGAGAAAACCTGCTTCTAACTCAACAAATACTCCACCTAGATCCATAGTTATAATTTTTTTTTTATTTATGGACAAGGAACTAATATTAAAATCTGCTTGGAGAAAATCACCCTTAAAATGCAATCAAAGCCTGATAAGGTTTAACAATGATTATTCTTCCAGAATACTAGAACAAAGGAAAAAAGTCTGGCCAATAATAAAACTGTTGAAACAAAACAACATTAAAGCACAGCTGGCCTTTCCAGCCAAGATAAAAATACTTTTTTCCAATGAGATGAGAACCTTTAATGACTTAGAATAAGCTACTATATTCATAAAAAGACAACATAGTGTCTATCCCAGAAGAAATGGAATGGATGGCCCCTACTCTTAAAAGAATAAAAGAAACAAATCATTGGACCGATGCTAGAAAGAAGAAACAAAAACTGATTCCAAGATAGCTGTCCCAAAATAAATAAATAAATAAATAAATAACTCTTACAAATACATCTCTCAAAGTATCAACTGATATGGTACATTACTTGTCATCTGTTTTTATTTTTTAAAAAAGGAGGGGTTCTTAAACAACTGAGAAACAGTAATGATTTATTCAGAATGTTCAAAGAGTCCAATAATTGTTTTGTATTCAATTTTTATTAGGTAGCATTGGAATGGCTTGAGCTATATAGTTTATTTTTGGTAATAATACCATCTTTATTAATTGAAGTCTATCTTCAAACTTTAGAAATAATTTATTCCATTTGTCAGTGAGTAGTTTTATGGTATTTAAGATTTTTTTATAATTTGTAGACAGAGTATTATTAATATTGTCACCTATAATAACTCCTAGGTAATTTATAGAAGAGACCTATTTTCCTATTAAATGGACTGGAGTTATGAAAGAATTTTGTTTTTTTATTTAAATGCATATCATTAGATTTTGAATCACTTATATGTAAGTTATGAAAGAATTTTGTTTTTTATTTAAATGCATATCATTAGATTTTGAATCACTTATATGTAACCTGAGCTATCAGATAACTTTTTAGTCTGTAGATCCAACTTTTTTAGAGATTCTTGTGAGACACTCAGAGTTAAAAGTATATCGTCCACAAAGAGTGTGATTTTGGAATTAAATTGATCATAAATGTCTATACCTTTAATTTTTGTGTTTTGACGTAATGTAATAGCAAATAATTTGATTGCAAGAGCGAATAAAATGGGCGACAAAGGGCAGCCTTGCATAGTACCTTTGAGTATTGTGATGGGTTCTGAAGTAAAAGGGCCTAGTTCTACATACGCAAGATTATTTTTATATAGACTTTTTATCAAAGTAATGAAATGAGATGGAAAATCAAAGATTTCTAAAGCTTTGAAGAGATAATCCCATTTCAGCGTATCGAAAGCTTTTTCAATATCAAGAGCTATTGGAAGAGCTTCCCGACTATCCCTATTTAAAATGTTGATAAGGGACAGTATTCTTAAAATATTATTGTAAGTGTGTTTATTGTAACTAAAACCAGACTGATCAGAATTTATAATATGTGTTAAGGATTTTTTAATTCTATTGACAATAATGGATACAAATATCTTATAGTCATTATTTAGCAAAGAAATTGGTCTATAGGAACTACATTGTTTTGGATCTATATTTTATTTTAATATAAGAGTGATTAAAAAATATTTCCAAGAGGGAGGGATTAAATTATCAGTTTGAATTACATTTAAGGTTTTATGGAAAATTGGGATGGCTGAGGAAGGAAATAACTTATCTAGTTCCATTATAATTCCATCTATCCCGGGGGCTTTATTATTTTTGCTTTCTTTAATTTTGTCAACTACTTCCTTAAGAGAGATTTATTTTAAGATCTCAGATTTTAGTTTATCTGGAATTTTATCTATTTTAAGTAAACTTTTATCTAAATCTATATGATGAAATTATGCTGAATTATTGAATTGGTGGTCAGAATAATGATATTTAAAGGCTTCAACAATATCACCGTCTGATACCATTTTGTTATTTCTTCCTTCATGGATGATTTTGGTAATATTATTATCTGAGGCTTGCTTTTAACTTTCATTGAAAGATTATGTAGATGTTTGGGCGACATTGAGTGTGAGTTGATTTTTAGTTTTTCTAATGCCACATTTGTTTTATGAGTTAATATTTCATTGTATTTGTTATTTAAGTCTGTAATTGTTTTCTTTTTTGCTTTTGGATGTTGTGAATTATCTTTATTGATATTTATAAGCTTATTTTGGATATTATGAAGTTTTGATTCCCATTCTTTAGTCTTATTTTTAAACCAAGCTAGAATTTTACCAAATTAAATTCTTTTAAATTTTCTCTGGTTCCCTAAACGGAAAATGATAGCCTATGCTCATCATATTAGACCCTGGGAAATGGGAGGAATTAATTTTCCAGACTTAGAGACATATATCAAGGCTTCTATATTAAAAATAGTTTTCTACTGGATAGACCCAAAATTTTCATCAGCTTGGAAATCCCTCCATATTTCTATCTTTTTAAATGAGAATAAACTTACAAAAAATACCCTTTCAAATTATCAAATAAATACATTTTGGAAAATATTATGTCTTAATTTACAATTTAATGTTTCGAAACCCACCAACTCAGTCTTCATAAACTACATTTATAAGTCATTTAGATCCTTCATAAACTCAAACTTAGATATTAAATTATGGTGAGAACTCTTAATTCCTTTCAAAATAACTAAAATATTTCCCAACAAATTACATGAAAACATTATAAATAACTGGGAACTAAAAAGATGTACCTGTTGGCAAGATTGTATTAGGAACTCATCATTCTTAAACATACAACAAATAATAAACACCTTTGATATTCCATATTCAGACTGGCTTATACTTCAAAGCATTTTATTTCATGCTCAAGAGTAATGCAGAATAATCAATAATTCCTCATTTAGTTCTGAACCAAAATTAATTTCCATTATCCAAGAAATGATCTATAATAATCATAATTGGTCTAATTTAACATCAATGCTCTATACAAACTTAATAATCTACAAAGTTAATCCAAAACAAAACTTCTGGAACTTTATCACTAAAGGTCATGAGATTAACCTTTCCTCTGAAAACAAAATTAATTTATTGTATTCTATTAAATTAACCTCCAATTTACAAGTTTGGAAGATTTTTTTCATGGAAATTCTTACACAGGGTGTTTTACACCCCCAAGAGGATAGCTAAAATGGACTCTTCTAAACAACTGATATGTTGGAGATGTTCTCAGAATTGTAATGCTGATTGGATTCATATATTTTTTGAGTGTATCAAAATAAAAAAATTCTGGGAGGAGATTGGTAATTTTCTCCAAGCTATTTTTTTCAGATTCCTTTATACTAACTAAATCCATGATTTTTCTGAATGTAACCGAAACAAATGTTACGAGCAAAAATAATTTGTATCTACTATTGACTATACTAGCAATTGCTAGAAAATGTATTACAAGAAAATGGAAAACTCCATCTGAACCCAACTTTCAAGAATTTATGACTCTACTAGAAGAAACAATACATTTGGAAACAAAGGTAAAAGAAACAAGAATCTTCTCTAATAAATGGATCAACAATCCTTGGAAGAAGGTTTTTTCTCTCATCGAGACTTTAAAGATCTCCACATCTTCTTAGTACTTGGAGAAAATACTCTGATATTTTTGTTATGTGTAACTATCTCTTTCTAACCAAAGATATTCTCATTTTTTTCATATAGGCCATATTTACATATTGTATATAGTTTGTCATCTGTTTTATTTGTATTCTAGTAGAAATTATATTTTGTCTTTTTGAAAATCAATAAATTATTTGAAAAAAAAAAGAGTCCAATAATTCTTCACAAACTAAGGTAGGTCAAGATGGGTTACTATTTACACTATCTATAAGCCAAACAAAGCAACATATAATACAAAGATAGAAGTTTCTATTCCCCTACTTGAACTAAATGAATACTTGTCTTGTTCATTTTTCATTGATTTTACTTATAATAATTTAAGTAATTAATTAACTAATTCAACAAGGTACCATTCATCAGAGTTCAGACTCAAATGTAACAAATTAACATCATATATAATAGCAGTAACAGTAGAGTGTTTTGAAAAAAAATGCTGTCATGGAGACTAATGCCTTCTTCAGTTAAAATATGATTTAGAAATGTCATGTATATCCTGGTTAAATAATATTAGCAAACATTTAGTACAAATGTCATTATTATTCTGTCTAAATATAGCTAATATCAATTATGGCAGGTATCACAGCTATGAGTGCTGTTTGATCAATCCTGATATGGTGTGTGTGGATGCAGCTGTGTTTGGCAGCTAGTACAAATGTCATTATTATTCTCTCTAAACATAGTTAATATCAGTTATGGCAGGTATCATAGCTTTGAGTGATGTTTGCAACTAAGGGTAATGCTGCTCAATGCCAGAAGTCTAAATCTCAAAATGCACGCACTCGAGGCCCTTCTCAGTATGGAGAACATCGATGTTTGTGCTGTGACAGAAACCTGGTTCAAGGCTCCTGAGAGCACCCCAGCACTAACAGGTTTTACCTCATACCATGCGTTCCGGACCCAAAATCCGGACAATACCAAGAAAGGAGGGGGGTATCCATATTCATCAAGGACACCCACACCTCAAGACTGGTGGCAATGCACGATGCATCGGAGACCATCCAGGTGCAATTAACCATAGGCAAGACTGCTCTGCAAATTGTAGCATGTTACAGGCCACCCTCACAAACTCAGGAACCTCACATGGCTTTCCTGAAAACACTGGAGGGGATAAATGTATCTCCAAACACCATCATACTAGGTGACTTAAATTACCCTAATATAGACTGGGAACACTACTCAAGCCCAAACACCCTAGTCCAAAAGTTCCTGGAATTCATAAACTCAAATGCCATGGAACAACTAGTCACCATCCCACAAGAGGAGAAAACATACTTGATCTCATCATCATGAACATGGGAGCACAATGTTCAACACCGAGTATACCCCTCACTGGTGAGATCAGATCACAACTAATCTTGCTGGAGGTCCTCATCCCACCCCCACCTGAAATAAAAAAAGACCACAGTAAAAACTTCTCGAAGCCGACTTCACACTTCTAAAGACTAGTGTGGTCTCCTTTAAGGCCCCTGAGGTGGAAAACAGTACTCAAACCGCTGAATCACTTACAAATGCCTTCTACCAGCACCTGCAGCTGCATGGATAAGGCAATCCCAAGCAAAACAAAGACTCTTTGTACCAAGGGCAGCGTCCAGTCTGGTGGACCCCAGCCATAAACAAACTCTACAACAAAGGAGGAAGCTACTACAAGATAGAGCAAAATCCTTAAAAGGTAAGACACCCTTGATCACTATAAGTAAAAACTAAGAGCTCTCATAAAATCATCCAAAGCAAATTTTGAGAGAAAAATAGCTAAAGACTCAAAGGACAATCATAAGGCCTTCTTTAGCTATGTTAGAAACCTGGGAGGAAACTCCCAGATATGCTCAGAACTAGTTCAAAATGATGTGAAGATTACTGATCCTACAGACATTGCCAGCTTTGAAGAGATAATCCCATTTCAGCGTATCGAAAGCTTTTTCAATATCAAGAGCTATTAGAAGAGCTTCTCGACTATCCCTATTTAAAATGTTGATAAGGGACATTATTCTTAAAATATTATTGTAAGTGTGTTTATCGTAACTAAAACCAGACTGATCAGAATTTATAATATGTGTTAAGGATTTTTTAATTCTATTGACAATAATGGATACAAATATCTTATAGTCATTATTTAGCAAAGAAATCGGTCTATAGGAACTACATTGTTTTGGATCTTTATTTTCTTTTAATATAGGAGTGATTAAAGAATATTTCCAAGAGGGAGGGATTAAATTATCAGTTTGAATTACATTTAAGGTTTTATGGAAAATTGGGATGGCTGAGGAAGGAAATAACTTATCTAGTTCCATTATAATTCCATCTATCCCGGGGGCTTTATTATTTTTGCTTTCTTTAATTTTGTCAACTACTTCCTTAAGAGAGATTTATTTTAAGATCTCAGATTTTAGTTTATCTGGAATTTTATCTATTTTAAGTAAACTTTTATCTAAATCTATATGATGAAATTATGCTGAATTATTGAATTGGTGGTCAGAATAATGATATTTAAAGGCTTCAAGAATATCACGGTCTGATACCATTTTGTTATTTCTTCCTTCATGGATGATTTTGGTAATATTATCATCTGAGGCTTGCTTTTAACTTTCATTGAAAGATTATGTAGATGTTTGGGTGACATTGAGTGTGAGTTGATAGTTTTTCTAATGCCACATTTGTTTTATGAGTTAATATTTCATTGTATTTGTTATTTAAGTCTGTAATTGTTTTCTTTTTTGCTTTTGGATGTTGTGAATTATCTTTATTGATATTTATAAGCTTATTTTGGATATTATGAAGTTTTGATTCCCATTCTTTAGTCTTATTTTTAAACCAAGCTAGAATTTTACCAAATTAAATTCTTTTAAATTTTCTCTGGTTCCCTAAACGGAAAATGATAGCCTATGCTCATCATATTAGACCCTGGGAAATGGGAGGAATTAATTTTCCAGACTTAGAGACATATATCAAGGCTTCTATATTAAAAATACTGGATAGACCCAAACATTTCATCAGCTTGGAAATCCCTCCATATTTCTATCTTTTTAAATGAGAATAAACTTACAAAAAATACCCTTTCAAATTATCAAATAAATACATTTTGGAAAATATTATGTCTTAATTTACAATTTAATGTTTCGAAACCCACCAACTCAGTCTTCATAAACTACATTTATAAGTCATTTAGATCCTTCATAAACTCAAACTTAGATATTAAATTATGGTGAGAACTCTTAATTCCTTTCAAAATAACTAAAATATTTCCCAACAAATTACATGAAAACATTATAAATAACTGGGAACTAAAAACATGTACCTGTTGGCAAGATTGTATTAGGAACTCATCAGTCTTAAACATACAACAAATAATAAACACCTTTGATATTCCATATTCAGACTGGCTTATACTTCAAAGCGTTTTATTTCATGCTCAAGAGTTATGCAGAATAATCAATAATTCCTCATTTAGTTCTGAAACAAAATTAATTTCCATTATCCAAGAAATGATCTATAATAATCATAATTGGTCTAATTTAACATCAATGCTCTATACAAACTTAATAATCTACAAAGTTAATCCAAAACAAAACTGCTGGAACTTTATCACTAAAGGTCATGAGATTAACCTTTCCTCTGAAAACAAAATTAATTTATTGTATTCTATTAAATTAACCTCCAATTTACAAGCTTGGAAGATTTTTTTCATGGAAATTCTTACACAGGGTGTTTTACACCCCCAATAGGATAGCTAAAATGGACTCTTCTAAACAACTGATATGTTGGAGATGTTCTCAGAATTGTAATGCTGATTGGATTCATATATTTTTTGAGTGTATCAAAATTAGAAAATTCTGAGAGGAGATTGGTAATTTTCTCCAAGCTATTTTTTTCAGATTCCTTTATACTAACTAAATCCATGATTTTTCTGAATGTAACCGAAACAAATGTTACGAGCAAAAATAATTTGTATCTACTATTGACTATACTAGCAATTGCTAGAAAATGTATTACAAGAAAATGGAAAACTCCATCTGAACCCAACTTTCAAGAATTTATGACTCTACTAGAAGAAACAATACATTTGGAAACAAAGGTAAAAGAAACAAGAATCTTCTCTAATAAATGGATCAACAATCCTTGGAAGAAGGTTTTTTCTCTCATTGAGACTTTAAAGATCTCCACATCTTCTTAGTACTTGGAGAAAATACTCTGATATTTTTGTTATGTGTAACTATCTCTTTCTAACCAAAGATATTCTCATTTTTTTCATATAGGCCATATTTACATATTGTATATAGTTTGTCATCTGTTTCATTTGTATTCTAGTAGAAATTATATTTTGTCTTTTTGAAAATCAATAAATTATTTGAAAAAAAAAGAGTCCAATAATTCTTCACAAACTAAGGTAGGTCAAGATGGGTTACTATTTACACTATATATAAGCTAAACAAAGCAACATATAATACAAAGATAGAAGTTTCTATTCCCCTACTTGAACTAAATGAATACTTATCTTGTTCATTTTTCATTGATTTTACTTATAATAATTTAAGTAATTAATTAACTAATTCAACAAGGTACCATTCATCAGAGTTCAGACTCAAATGTAACAAATTAACATCATATATAATAGCAGTAACAGTAGAGTGTTTTGAAAAAAATGCTGTCATGGAGACTAATGCCTTCTTCAGTTAAAATATGATTTAGAAATGTCATGTATATCCTGGTTAAATAATATTAGCAAACTTTTAGTACAAATGTCATTATTATTCTGTCTAAATATAGCTAATATCAATTATGGCAGGTACCACAGCTATGAGTGCTGTTTGATCAATCCTGATATGGTGTGTGTGGATGCAGCTGTGTTTGGCAGCTAGTACAAATGTCATTATTATTCTCTCTAAACATAGTTAATATCAGTTATGGCAGGTATCATAGCTTTGAGTGATGTTTGATCAGTCCTGATATGGTGTGCTTGGATGCAGCCATATCTGACAGCTTGTACAAATGTCATTATTATTCTGTCTAAACATAATTAATATCAATTATGGCATGTATCATAGCTTTGAGTGCTGTTTAATTAAGCCTGACATGGTGTATGTGGATGCAGCCGTGTCCATCAGCTGTTATATGTTGCCGTTTTCATCTCCGGGAAACTGTGGGTTGCGGCTTGTGATCGAGGTTTACTGATGCTTGTGAATTAGGAAGAGACATTTGGAGTTTTAGCCCAGATCTAGGGGAAGGGGGTAGATAGAACTGTGATTTGGGATATTTTGGCAGAGAATGGTTTGTTTGTACATCTGCTGAGTGAGAGGTGGGAGGGCTGGAGGAGTGTGTTGTCTCTTGTTGTGGTGGCTTGTTGGGAGGTTTTTATTTATTTATTTATTTATTTTTTATCTATTTGCTCTCTGTTCTTTTCCTGGCTGCTGCCTCACTGAAAGGGAGGAAATTTAGGCTTGAAGTTGCAGTGAACTGAAGCTTTACTTCAGGTGCATCACAAGCCTCTGGTATGCAGTACACAGACACACTAACAGAAACAGATGCTCCCAGGTTGCTATGGTAACAGAGACCGAGTGATGATAATGCTTAACAGCTCTGCAGAGCTTGCAAGATGATTCCTGGCAATGACGTTTTTGGTTTAACAAAATATGTAATAAAAGGGCTGTTTTAAACCACATGTACACATATTGATGGTCTCTCAACACTTCGTTTAGCTCATTAAGTTGATTCTTGATTAAAAATAAATAAATAAATAAATAATAAGTACAATTTTATATTTAAAATGTATTTTGGCCCAAACACATTAAGGACTTACATAAGAGTAAAAGCCTGAGTTATCATGAAAGTCTAAGAGCACTTGGTCTTGTGCAGTACCCTTTGCAATGGTCTGGGAGGTGAGCTTGCTCAGATGTGTTGGGCATATGGGGATAGCTGATTCTAGGGATGTTTGGGGTTGCTGGAAACTGCTAGAGAGTCATAAGATTTCCTTCATGGAAATATCTGTGGGAATGGAAGGTGCGTTGAGTGGTTCACTGGCAGAGTGGCCACTGCATGGAACAGGCTGGTAAAATGGAACAGGACAAATATTGGTTTGGATATTTTAAGAAAAGCCTGGAAACACACAACATGAATTAGTGAATGATATTCTGGCAAAACTGGATGGACATTGTTGCCCGTGCTTGAAGTACTGATATGTGTGTATGAAAGGATGGAAATATACTTATAACAAATAAGAAACTAGAAGGATCTCATAATTTAAAGTCTATGAACTGTATAAACATGCTTGGAAGGAGCTAATAATAAGAATAAACATTACAGCTTATGGTCTCTCAAATAACTAAGCAACAGCCAAAAAAAAAGCCACACACAATAGTTATGCAATGTATGATTTTAGTAAATCTAGACATAAAATATATAATCATCATATAAGATGAAGCAGTCTGCTGAATTTAGATATTAAAGACAGGATTTAATAACATGGGCTTGTGTATAATAACACTAATTAACTTGTCATAAATGACATACACTACACCGAACATCAAGGGCAAGCATGATGTTTTTTATATAAGTAAATATGCATAACAAGTCATGTAATTGCTTTAACTTGAATTGTAGTTTTTGTAACCCATCTTGACCATATGTAATACTTAATTACCAAGATAACTAATGTTTTATACATGACATCAGACTGACAGAGTTGCTCAAGAGAAACAATAGAAGCCTGCACTTGAAATGTCACAGAATGTAACAATCATATTCTAAACAAATAGTATTAAATTAACAATAGACACTCAGTTTAATAACATGGGCTTGAGTATAATAACACTACTGTTTTAACCTGTCATAAATGACATACACTATATTGAACATCAAGGGGAAGCATGATGATTTTCTCATATAAGTAAATGTGCATGACAAGTCATATAATTGCTTTAACTTGAATTGTGGTTTTGTAACACATCTTGACCATACATAATACTTAAGCTGTTACCAAGGTAACTAATGTTTTATACATGATATCTAACTGACAAAGTTGTTCAAGGGAAACAATAGAAGCCTGAACTAGGAATGTCACAGAATATAACAATCACATTCTGAACAAATAGTATTAAATTGACAATAATCACTCAGTTTAACCTTTGCTGATTACACAAAATAGAATGTTGCCATTTAAATCTAAAAACTTTCAGTACATGTCATAAAATGGCAATCTTTATTTACATAGACAAAGCATGCACCCTAATATATTTTCAATAATATTTATGAGAACCAAGTACTACGTGCCTCTAGATTGTGCACTGAGGAAGGAGACTTTGAAGCAGAGCGGAATAATCTCTACAACAACCTAAAAGCCAGAGGTTACAAAGATGCTAACTTGACCATGAAAGGTAATTCTAAAGAGCTCAGGGAAAGAAAAGGTAGACCCTACTTTTCATCCCAAGAGGTACTTCCTCAAATGGTTGACTCTGTCACTAGGAATAGTGACTTGAGAATCAAATGTGCATTAACCTACAGTAATGACAACATACAGATCTGTGATGTCATTAAGAGGTTTTGGCCTGTTTTGACCACTGATGACAAAGTTAGAAAAGTTGTAGGTGATACCCCCGATTTCTATTTAAAAATAAGAAAAATATTAAGAGGCTCTTGTGCAACAATAATGGCTTTTCTCGTAATGCACAATCTGAGATAAAAAGCACTTTTAAGTGCTTTAGATGTAAGGCTTGTGCCTATATAGATAGTGCTAACATTTTTGTACATCCAACTACCAAAAAGACATATACGTTTAATTTGTATGCGGATTGCAATACGCAACATTTAGTTTACTTAGCGGTATGCTGCCAATGCGATGTTTTCTATATTGGTAAAATGGATCAAAGGTTTAAGGACCGGATTTTGAGACATCTTAGGGACATAAACCAAAAGGAAATAAATAATGCACTGGCAGCACATGTCGTTGACAATCCTACACATAATTTCAAGTTTAAAGCTATTGAAGTAGTGGCTCTAACTAATAGAGCAGGAGATGTAAGCAACCGCATGGAATTACGTGAAGTAAACTGGATAGTTAATATGCAAGCACATCGTCAACCTGGCTTAAATAGTGTTGTTCCACTGAAGCCCATACTAAAAGCCAGAAGGAATACTATTGGACACAAATAAGAGGCCTGTCTTTACTCTGATTATATGACTGGCTGATGGTATATATTTTATCCAATGGAGGTTTAACCCGTTACATGATTGTCATTGGCTTTGATTAAAGGAGGTGTGTGGTGAAGAAGAGAAGTGATTGGTGTGATCTTTGACCATTTGATTGGTCATCAATTCTATACTGCCTCCTATGAAGAACTAGTATTACTACCATGCTCTTGGATAAAAAAGAAAAAATCCAGCACCCCGAGTAGGTGTAGCAATTATATTATTTATTATGAACCAGACCGGTTTCAGAAGTCAGCTTTCCTCAGTGGTTTAGTCATGATAATACACTTGACCTTATTTATAGGTAATGCAAATAAAAAGATGTGACATCATTTCCTGTATACATAAATCATGACCAAAATTAAACATGTGAATAAAATAAGACAGTGAAGTAAGATAATAATAACAGTTAGCAATCATTTATTTTAGATTGGTCAAGACACTTTTCTTTGAGTCTTTTTTGGGGATTGTTTCTTGGGTACGATACTGATCATTTTTATAGAAACACGAATTTGATATATAACAGATCACATTTGGCTTTAACATACGTACAATCTATTGTCATGGATCTTAATAACATGGTACAAGGATTATGCGCAGACAAAGATGATATTCATATTTTTGGGATTGATCCTAGCAATGGATCTGCTGCTAATGGAATAACTGATCCAGTTGACGATTGTAGTATGGTATTCACTCAATTTGCTAAAAAAATCAAAACATTACGCTCTAACATCTGGCATTCCAGATTATTCAAGGCATATAAACATCAGAACATTGCTCCGAGAGGTCTTAGAACCAAATTGCAACCATTGGTTGGCCAACCAGATGATTTATTGATTAGAGAGTGGAATGTTGCACAACAAGATTCGGCTATGATGTTTGTCAACATTCTATCTTCATATTATGATAGGACAATTCAAGCCAATATCTGTGATGTGCAAAAAATGTGTGAAGCATTAAAGATGTATGAAAATCAACCGAGTTTTTATGAATCACTCAGTAAATTATCTAAAGAACTTTCTACCTCTGAAAAGACTCTTAAAGAAAAGAAATTAAACACATTTTCCAGAGATATGGAAGACTATAAGAGGGAGAAACCCTTTGAGCTATATAAAGGGGTATGATTTGCAGAGGGTACCAAAAATTTCACACATACATGCAAAAAGTGGCCTAGATCCATACTCAAAATAGGTACATCATCCAGTAGGAACTCGGGGGAGGAATCATCGACTACTGATACTGAATCCGTTAATATGTCGGATTCTCCTACTCCTAAAAGAGTATGCAATGTTGATCACCCTTTAGGCACAGACACAGGGGGGGAAGGAAACATAAGAATGCTAGAGGAACTTTTCCTGTCAATTGTCAAATGAATGAAGACTGTTCTAATGTGCATAACATTTCTGACTATGTATTAACACCAGTGGAAGAACGTTTGTTAAATAAAGGTCTAGGTTTTATCCCAGGATTCTTTGTTGATGAAAGTACATTTGTATCAGATGTTATTGATTTTTGTAGAAGATTGAATTTAAAAATCTTTTTTGACGAACAGGATTCTACTCAAAGATCCACTGAATTCAGATTCTTACCATCCAAGTTCTGTCCTCCCATGGACAAACACGTAGCCATATTCCAAAATGCTGTTATTACAGATTTACACCATCAGTTGGGCACAGGGAACATTATCAGAAACAATTTAAATGTTCAGGAACAACAGGCTCTTAAGAATCTTAAAAACAACACTGACATTACCATTCTTCCTGCAGACAAGGGTGGGGCCATTGTGGTCATGAATTCCAGTTATTACTGGGCTGAAGGAATAAGACAAGTGTTGAATACTCAGCATTACTTACACATGCCCATTGACCCCACCCCTAGTTTTAAAAAAGAAATAGATGATTTTTTACAACTTGCTGTTGAAGAAGGCATTATCAGTATAAAAACAAAACTTCACCTTACTACTCAAGACCCAGCTAAACAATACCTATATTTGCTGCCCAAAATTCATAAGTCTCATTCTACACCTCCAGGTAGACCAATTGTTTCAGGCATTGGCTCATTGACGGAACCCCTATCTGTCTTTTTGACCCAATATTTAAAACCCTTGTTATCATATGTACGGGCCAGATTGTGGGACACCACGGAGTTCCTCCAGATTGTTTCCGAATCACAACTTGAAGCAGATTGGATTATGTGTACCTTAGATGTTACATCACTGTATACTAGCATACCACATTGGGCAGGTTTAATGGCATTGGAATATTGGCTACACAAGATCAACATCTATAGTCCAGGATTTAACACTTTACTTATTTGTATGGCGGAACACGTTCTAACCAAGAACGTGTTCTATTTTCAAAACAAATGTTACTGGCAAATTCAGGGTACGGCGATGGGTGCCTCTTTTGCACCAATATATGCAGATCTCTTTATGGGATATGTGGAAGATCAGATTATATATACTGAAACACACAACCTTTATTTGCCAGAAATGGATATTTGGAGACGGTACCTAGACGACTGCTGGCTGGTTTGGAAAGGGGGAATAGAGTATCATATGGAATTTGTTGAATATTTGAACAGTAACAAATGGGGTGTTAGATTCACAGTCAATTATGACATACAGCAGATTGACTTCTTGGTTGTCCACCTAAGTAGGGAAGTGGACAACACTCTTCGCACTACTGTGCATAGGAAATATCCACAATACAACAGTCTCCTACATGCTTCCAGTCTACATCCCAAACATATTATAAAAAACATTCCTAAATCACAATTTATTAGGATCAAGAGAATTTGCTCATCCAAATTGGACCTTCAGCATTGCCAGAATGATCTCTCCAACAGATTTATACAGCGAGGTTACAACAAAATGGATGTTCAATCTGCAGTTGGAATGACTACCAATCTATCAAGGGATAGTTTGTTGGGTTACAAACAGAAGAGTGTTCAGTCCTTGATACAGTCAACCAGACTAGTAACAACTTTTGGCAGAAATACTTATCAATTACAGGACATAATTAGTAATCATTGGAATATATTGACAGCAAACACACACTTGGCCAAGTAGTTGAATGACAGATGTCTCTATTCCTACCGGAAAGGTAAAACTTTAGGATCACATTTTTCTCATTTCAAAAGAATTACACCTCTGGATGTTTCCATGACTCAAACTACCCTATTGGGAGACAGATTAATTGGCTGTCACCCTTGTGGTCATTGCTCTTTCTGCAAATATATATTTACCACCAAAGAATTTACCAGCAAGAATACAGGCAAGATATTCAACATTAACCATTTTGCAAATTGTAGCACAGACTGGGTGATTTATTTAGCCACATGCACATGTAGGGCATTTTATATTGGTCAAACATCTAGACAGTTCCGGATTCGTATCTCAGAACATTTAGGGGATATAGGAAATGCTAGGCCTACCAATGCTCTATATAAACATACTGTTATACACAAAACTACCCAATTCTCTTTTATATGTATTGACAAGATTGTTGGTAATAGAGCATTTAAAACTGGATGGCACAAACTGTTAGACCAAAAGGAAACCAAATGGATAGTTAAATTAGGTGGTTTATTTCCACCGGGTCTCAATGACAAACTTCAATGAACCTTCTGTTATTATTAATCATTAATAATGTATTTTATTGTGTACATCTTGTGTTAATGTTGCCACTATATATTACAGGTTTATTATTATTATCATTATTACAAAATATAATGTTTCAATATTTCATCTTTTGGTATGTATGCTAGTTTAAATTATGATTGCTAACTGTTATTATTATCTTACTTCACTGTCTTATTTTATTCACATGTTTAATTTTGGTCATGATTTATGTATACAGGAAATGATGTCACATCATTTTATTTGCATTACCTATAAATAAGGTCAAGTGTATTATCATGACTAAACCACTGAGGAAAGCTGACTGCTGAAATCGGTCTGGTTCATAATAAATAATATAATTGCTACACCTACTCGGGGTGCTGGATTTTTTCTTTTTTATTCATGGTTGGTTTATCCGTGCACCAACCGTACGTGCTAGCCTGCTCCTTTACACCATGATCTTGGCCCTGAATCCAAGGGGGATGTAGGAGGAAAAGAAATTATTGGTTGGCAACTTTTTTAAAACACTATCAGTGGAGATATGTTTTACAATCTGAAGAAGGCTGAATAGCTGAAAGCGCTTATCGGACTCCATTTTTATGTTTTGTTTATGTTTTGTTTGTTTTATTAAATTGCTCTTCTGATTTTAACAGGAATTTGGATTGTCGTGGTGGTTTATCGAAGCTTTCTTTCCGCAGTTAATAAAAATGGTTTTACTATCCAAGATTCTATATATAGCTTTGGCAATACAACTGTTAGCAGAAAGGAATATACTCAAAGAAATAAACTCATGCCTAATACAATTTTTATTGTTTCCCAAAAGAAATAGAATAGCTTTAATACATCATATCAGACCATGGAAACAGGAAGGATTAAACTTTCCTGATATAGAAACATATATAAAAGCATCAATATCTAAAACAATCTCAGATTGGATAAGTCTGAATTATTCTGTAAATTGGAAAGAATTATTAACTGTAATATCAATAAATGAATTTGATTTACAAAAAAAAAAATAAAATAACAGATGAAAACAAATTGCCATGGCACATATTATGTATTAGTATGCAATATAACATAACTAAGCCCACTAAAACTCATATGATTAATTATTACATTGACTCATTTAGGAAAATTATTAATGCAAATATAGATTTAAAAATCTGGTTTGATCTTTTAACACCTTTCATAGTTACAAAGAGCTATCCACATAAAATATACAAAGGAACAATTAATTCCTGGGAACAGAAAGGATTTGTTTGTTGGTTTCAATATATCAAAGAACTAAAAGTTCTGGATATGCAAACAATAGAAACAACATACAAAATTCCACAAAAAGATTGGCTAACTATGCAAAGCATTCTGACGTATTCACAGGATTTATGCAGAATTAGTAATTCTTCATTTAAAGAAATACCTAAACTTACGAAATAACTATATGAAATCATATATAATGATTAGATATGAGAAATAGTATTTCAAAATTTTACAAGATATTGATGAATTATAAAACAACACCCAAATCCTCATATTGGAATTATATAAGAAAAGGACACTCATTACAGCTAACTGAACAAATTAAATCAAATATTTTATTATCAATAAAATATACATCCTTTACACAATACTGGAAAGTTTTTAGTTGGAAATGCTTGCAGAGAGCATTCTTAACTCCAGACAGAATTACTAAAATTAATTATTCCACAAAGGGAATATGTTGGTGTGAGCAAATACACAATGCAGATTGAATCACATTTTTTAGACTGTGTTAAAATTAAGCCAATTTGGAATGCTATCAAAAACTTTTTACAAGCTTTATTTAATGAATCATTTAACTTATCTAAAGCTCTATTATTATTAAATGTATACAAAGGTCTTCATTTGAATGAGTGAAATATGTATCTAGTATGGACAATACTTGCAATCTCAAGGAAGTGTATAACAAGAAGATGGAATACAAGCACAATACTGACTTTGGAAGACTTCTACAGCCTGCTGAAGACCACAGCATTGTTGGAAATTAAAATTAAAGAATTAAGGATTCATCCTAAGCCATTTATTACCAATCCATGGAAATAAGTCTTATCATTGATTGACACTTTACAATAACTGAGCAGATACAATCTGATAACTGGATCGTTATACCTATAAAGTAATTGTATATATTGAGCTCTGTTATAGTGTCAGGCTGATGTAAATAGTGTACATAGTTATTTAAGATGTTATAGACACATACTATGGAATTTATTCAACTGTATTTGAAAAATAAAAAATTTTTGGAGAAAAAGAAAGAATCAGAATGGGAACTTGAGTAGGTGATACCACTGTAATGAGCATAATAACAGTAATATTACTCTCAGGTGCTGTATTACAAATACACACACACACACACACACACACACACACACACACACACACACACACACACACAATAAATAGAAATGGAACAGGAATGTTTTCTTCTTCTAATTTAAATTACTATTTCTTCAGAGGTCCCTTATTAAATAAGAAGAGCTGAATGTTCATGTAAACCTAAAGGACAGGTATATCCTAAGCACATTTCTCTTCCTGGATTGGACTTTCCTTCCTAACAAATGGTTTCTGTACTGCCACATATAAAGTACAACTTAGCATTGTCCTTTTGCATTTCTTGCTCTCCCGTTTCTTAAGTGTACAAGGTGGGTTTGAAGGAAATCTTGTTTTTTTAATAGGAATTTTTTTCCCTTGTTCTTTCATCACCTTGCCAACACAAATCTAATGTTTCCAATTGTACCTGAGTAAACATTTTTTCATACATATTTTAAATACTGCAAGTTTTATTGATACATGGCACTTTTCTTTTGCTTAATCTTGTGTCATATTTCAGATCAAATATTTTTATTTTAGGAAAAGTTCACACTGCAATGTGCATATAGTTATTCCTTCATTTCTGCTATAGAGGTGAAAAATCTTTTGTGTTTAATGGGCTTAACATCTGCTTTACTGAGTACTGTCATTCATAGCTGCCTTTTCCCCTTCCCTTGGGGTATAGACCTATTACGTCATTTACATATCTTTTACTATGTGACATCTGAAAGTAACTAAAGCTAAAAGCCTAGCATCAAAAAATCAATATGACTGAAAGACATCCGGGTGAATGAGGCCGAGTCCTCACAGCTGTTATCTGGCTTTACAAAAAGTCAAATTTAAGTACTGTTTCACAGCTGTAAAGAAAATGACAATACATTGCACTGAAAATTGATAAAAACATAAACCAAAGGATTTCACTGGAAAAAAAAATGGACATTTCAGGAAATGAACAATAATTCTGACACTGACATTACAAGTGACTAAAAAAGAGATGCTGCATGAATTGGTAAGACATTATAATGTCATATTCTGGGACAGAGTCTACATTGTAGGAAGCAAAAGGTTTACTGAAAAACAAAGCCACATCATTATGTCGACTTCCATCAGATAATTTAGGTTAGAATAAATGAAAATTTGTGATAACTATTCATACTGTTACAGGGACATTAATATTCTATGTACAGCATCAAGATAAAATACAAAGCATATGTCCTTTTTATCAAGTTTCTGACCATGCTGACCCTTTAATGGGTTCAGTGAAATAATGTTTCATAAAACAGATCTTTTTCCATGTCTGCAATGTCTTCGTTTGCATTTTATTATGATTCTTGAGTCATATAACAACTCCAATCTTTAATAAAGAAAGTGGACCTTACCATTATTTTTGTTTATAATATGTATTGCTTTGGTTTTTAAGTGAGAAAGACCCTTTAGATATAACTACCTGTCTGGCAGGAAATGGCATCTTTGTTTAGTCGGATTATGTATTCAGACTCATATAGTATGAACACAAGTGGAAGTTTTGGATCATCAATATAGCATAGCAGTTACATTTCATTAGCACAACAGGAAAATCACATTTCAGTTTACTTTTCCTCAATCATTTTCTGATAATTTACATGCTGTCCACAGTTCAGCACTGCCATCTGTTTAGTGCGTGCTACTTGAAGCATGCCTTTAAATGCTTCCTTGACTCAATAAACTTATTGTTTCAGTGATACTATTTCCAATCACTATGCACAAACATTTAAATTATTATATTATTAAATTATTATAAAAGTGTAAAACAAATCAGCAAAAACCTCCTGTCTCAGAATGGGATAAATGCACCAGCACGACACTGTAGCACAAATCACAAAGAGTTTTAATCCAAAAATAGAATGGTACACACGTAGTTAAGCGCTTTCATCCACTAAGGACTTCTTCAGAACACATATTACAACACTACTAGTCCATTAAATACGTTAAAAATGCACCACATGTCATTACATCATTAAGGATTTAAAGTGCAAATGCCTAAAATACATAAAAATTATCAGTGCATATAAATTGCCAGTGCATAAAAAACCTTCCATTAAATATTCCATTAATGTAAAACTGGGACATAGTGCTTTTTAGATTAAAATATATATGTAAAACAATCCCAGTGCTAATTTGAACACTTATTTACTATTATCTAATACAGGTTTAATGGAGACGTGTTTGTTGATGCCAGGGTGCACAGAAGCATTTAATTTTACCTGCCATCTTACCTCTTTGTCACTCACTACTTTTTTAACATCTCCTCCCCTCACATTAGGTCTAACCAACTCAAGAATTCCAAATGTAAAGTTAGAACACTCCTTGCTGGATTTTAAGTGTTTCCACAAAGCATTAGTCTCATCCTGTTTCTTGATGCTATACTGATGGTCATAGATCCTGTTACGTAAGCACCTGGTGGTCTTCCCTACATAGAAGCAGGAACAGTGGGTGCAAACAGCTAAATAAATCAGGTTTGTGGACCTACAATTCCCTTTTTGAAAGTGAATTTTAGTTTTATTAAAATTCTGTAAAGTCAAATCCTGTACTACCGTTATATACTGGCACTGTGAACAAGTGCCACATTTTGTTGTTCCCCTCTTGTTGTCGGTTTTAATCTGTTTTTTCTCCAATAAGAACTTTAAATTCAGCCCGTTCCTGTACACAAAATGGGGCTCACTTCCCACTATATCCCAAATCCTTTTGTCTGCTCTAAATACCTTCCAATTCTTCTGAATAATTCCTTTGATATACTTGCTGTGGGGTCCATATTGTATGATACAGGCTTTCCCAAACTTGTTCATCATATCAGTGCCACTTTCATGATTGTTCTTGGGGGGTACATTAATGGGTCTTCCCCCTCCTAAAAGAGGTATATACCTTTTGCCCCATTGTTGCCAAACGTAAGTCCTAAGTTCATTAATCATACCCTCAGGATATCCCCTTTCTAAGAAAAATGTACCTATTTTCCTTAATTCTGTTTCCAAATCCATAATGTCAGAAGTCATCCTTGCCGCTCGAATAAACTGCCCTTTTACTATATTTCTTTTCTGGGCCCAAGGGTGACTACTGTTGAAATGTAAATAGGAGTTGCTGAAGGTGATTTTCCTGAAAATATTGGACTTAAAATTTCCTTCTTCTAGTGTAACCAACACATCAAGATAGGAAATACTTTTTCTATCCATATTGATGGTAAATTTTAAGTAGTCACTACAAGAGTTAATGTGATTGAAAAAATCATCTAACTCCCCCTTACTCCCTTTCCAAACTAGAAAGATATCGTCTAGGAAACGGTAGTAACCTCCTATATGTTCCATCCACTTGGAGCTTAAGATGTACTCTTTTTCCCAGTTGAACAGCACAAGGTTTGCATATATTGGGGCGCATGCAGCCCCCATCGCAACACCTTTAGATTGTCTGTAGTATTTCCCCTCGTAAAAAAAGTAATTGTGGGTTAATATTACCTCCATAAAATCTAGGATCAGCAGTGTTTTCTCCCAGGTGGTCTGACCTAACTCCTGAATACTTTCCTGAAACCTTCTCATCCCCTCCACATGGGGAATACTGGAGAAAAGGTCGACCACATCTATGGTAACCAACCATTCGGCATCCTTGGATATATGTGGTTCCAATCTACCTAAAAAGTCCCATGAATCCGCCACTAAATGGGTAATGCTCCCCAAACTAGGTTTTAACCATTTATCCACGACTTTCCCAAACGGGAATGTTTTGGAGAAACTCCCTGATATTATTGGTCTAAATGGCGGGTCAACCAGGTTCTTATGGACCTTTGGGATACCCACTATGGTACCAATGATAGGATGTTCCACTTTAAGATATTTTTCCAAATCGGTATCTATACTACCTTCTAGTATGAGGTCATTTAAAAGGGAATCCACTTTTTTATATCCTTTGTTTACTTCATTTAATGAAGATGCCACATATTTACCTGAATTCATTAAAATACTGTTCATCTTGCTGGTATATTTTTGACTGGGGTATAAAACTACTCCGCCCCCCTTATCCGGTTTCATGATCCGGATATGGTTGTTTCCTTGTAATCTTTTTAACAAAATGTGTTCATCCTTAGAAACATTATATTCAAAATTGTTATGAAAAGACCCAGTACGTTGGTTGTACCTATATACATCACCCACCACAAGTTTCTCAAAAGTGTCTAGTAGTGAGTTTAAAGGGGGGGTATAGGAACTCTTGGTCCTGAATTCTTTGTCATTTACAAAATTGGATCCATCAAACTTGACACTAAGGTTGAGTTTCCTGATGTATTTTTTTACATCTAAAATATTTTCAACTAAATTCAACCTGCTATGGGGAATAAATTTCATCCCCTTTGATAGTAGGGTAAAATGTTCTTTAGTAATAACTTCGTCGGTATAATTATAAATATTAAAATTGTCATAAGTACTAGTCACATCATTGATCCTTAATATTTCTTTTTCCTTTCCACCGACGTTAAGGGGGGGGGGGGCACGATTGTATTTGCTACCTATCTCGTCGCTCTCCCATCCATGAACTCCCCTTTCTTGGCCTGGTAACCTCTCACATCTGTATCCCAATCCTGTTCTTCCCATAAAAAATCCTTGTCTATAAGTTTGTTCCTGTGATTGTGGTGTGGATACCCTAAATGATTGTCCCCCTTGTCCCCAAAATTGTATCTATGTTGATCTAAAAACTGCGTCCTTTTGACATTGAATTTATTTTTGTTTTTGTTATTGTGATAATTATTGTTGTCCATCTTGTCCCATCTGTAAGCCTCACCTTTCTTATACTGCTCCATATCCCTTTTAAGTTTATTACATTTACGTTCAAACTGCTTATTTAACATCCCTGACACCCATTTATATTGAGATTCATACAGCATTTCAAATTCACTGAACAACAAATCAGTAGTAATACTATTATTTAGTTGCTCTAGCTCTTCTAGCAATTTACAAATTCTACAATCATTTGATTCCATTATAAATCGCATGAACGAAAAACCAAAACCGTCGAACAGTTTATTACATTCTCTTTTGTTAGTTTCATCTAACACTATCCCCATGGGTACTTTGAAAAAACGTAACCCCATGGGGACAACTCCCTTGTCCAGACAATTCTTTAAATAATTGTTGTCCATTTGAACGCTTTTCAAGGTTTTCAGCTTGTTGCCAAAAGAGATAATAGTATCTTTTAAATTTGGTGCAGTATTGTCAATAAAGTCGGTGTTCCGACCTTGGCTTTTTGAACGGTCATTATTAAAATCAAATTGTCCCTCCAAAAATGAATTGAAATTAAAACATTTCTTGTCCCTTAAATCCCTAGAAGGGATATACTGTTTGAATGTACCTGTCTGTCGGTCTTGTGCAGTGAAGGCGTAGGTTTTTTTAGGAACAGTGCGTTTCGGTCGGGCCCCCGAGATGTTAAAGTCCACCTCCGATCCTCGTTTGCTGCTGGCGAACGCTGTCCTGGTCTGTGAACCGCCAAATAACCGGGATCCATTGGAGAAAGGGTCAGAAAGACCCTTTAGATATAACTACCTGTCTGGCAGGAAATGGCATCTTTGTTTAGTCGGATTATGTATTCAGACTCATATAGTATGAACACAAGTGGAAGTTTTGGATCATCAATATAGCATAGCAGTTACATTTCATTAGCACAACAGGAAAATCACATTTCAGTTTACTTTTCCTCAATCATTTTCTGATAATTTACATGCTGTCCACAGTTCAGCACTGCCATCTGTTTAGTGCGGCGTGCTACTTGAAGCATGCCTTTAAATGCTTCCTTGACTCAATAAACTTATTGTTTCAGTGATACTATTTCCAATCACTATGCACAAACATTTAAATTATTATATTATTAAATTATTATAAAAGTGTGGCATTCGAGATTTTCACAGAACTTTTCCCTGCCTCCCTACTCTGAATGCAAACTGGATGATTTCTCAGCTTAACCTTGTTATTGCCCAATTATGAACTCCTCAGTCAGTTTTTCAGTGGGAAAACACTGTTGGCCCAGCTTCTGTTTGTGAACCAGACCGGTAGTGATTTAAACTGTTTATTTATTTATTCATGGGCATATGATCACAGACTTATCATATATATAAGTATGGGGGCTTGCACCTTTGTTTCATTGAACTGAAGCTTTGACAATTTTGTTTCAACATGTTGAAGTTTCAGCTAATTGAGCCTTGATAAAACATAGGGAATCCATTTCATCATAGATATATTTCATTGTTCTTCAAAAGGCATTCTGCAGCTTACAACAACTGAACAGATCCCTGAAACTTCTATATCATGTTTTACATTTTTAGATTTCTTCACGTGATGCCTATTATATTGCCATATCCCATATTCTCTCCACATACAGGCATTTATATCTCTCAAAAACATAGCTTCTTCACAGGCTTTGGTTCTTCTCTTCTTGTCCAGGCTGTGTTGCTTTATGTATGGCTGCATGGAGTCTGTATCTCCTCACTGTGTCCATGTATATTTTGTCTGTGAGGTCTGCTTTCCTGTAATGTTTAATGGTGTGTGTGTGTGTGTGTGTGTGTGTGTGTGTGTGTGTGTGTGTGTGTGTGTGTGTGTGTGTGTGTGTGTGTGTGTGTGTGTGTGTGTGTGTGTGTGTGTGTGTGCGTGTGCGTGCGTGCGTGTGTGTGTGTGTGTGTGTGTGTGTGTGTGTGTGTGTGTGTGTGTGTGTGTGTGTGTGCCCGATGAAGACTGGCAGTCATCTGTTGGTTACTGTAAGAGGCTTCATTTCCCCCTCTGACCTTGACTATGGAAAAGCTGGTGACAAAAATGAATTAATGAATGAAAGAACTGATGAGAAAATATGGTGTCCATATTTATTCCTCAAGTTACATGTCTGCTTTTGTTTCTGTTTTCATTCTCTCAAGCTGTAATGTCTGCCTGTCAATGTATTTATTTTAGTGCTTTGTGTCTCTTCATCAAAGAATTTCTGATGACCACATTTGCTCCAAATACCTATGCAGTATGTATGTCTGTCTATCTATCCATCTATTTTCATTCTCAAATGAGCTGTCTGTTTGTCTGTGTTATGTAGCTGCCTTACTGCATTCTATCTCCTCAGTCTACGAACTAACAATATAAAAATCATACTAAGCCCAGAAGGCCAAATAATAAATCATATGATTCACACATAAAAATATGTCCAGATGTTGAACTGTAAAATAACTATATTTAGTAACTTAACAAAACATAAAGTACAGAACAGGTAGTCTGGCCTCTGATTACAAAAGCATTAAGTTAGTTAAAAACTGACTTTATGGTTTGGAGCACTTTAAATCTGTTCTTTCTGTAAAACAAAGTAAAGATGTTGAAAATTACAAAGCTCTTATACTCACACAGTCATATGGTTGTTTACTTAGGGGTACATTATAAAACTTTAACTACTTGATTAAGCATTCTTTCATTACATAATAAGTAAATTTTTGATCTTGTAACCATTTATTTTGGAGGTCTGCAGTTTGTGTCTTTCAGCTTTTCCTGGTTAGGGGTCGCCAGCGGAACTCCGGTCCGCTAATGATTGGCAGTAGAGTTTTACGTGCTGGCTTGCCAGGCCTAACGCACAACCTTCAATGAAGGAATGCCCATTCACGCATGTCGACACACAGAAGACACTCTAACTGAGAATCGAATGGGCAACGTCTAACTGTGAGGTGACAACGCTACCGCAGCACCACCACCGCAGTTTTGGAGGTCTGCAGTATCCTGTTTATATCAAAATAAATATCTACTTTTAAGATGCTTAGACATCAATTTTGTTATATATAAGAGAAATAATGTTATCACTCTTTTCAAATGCATTCTGTTTTTAATGTACCCATTTTTGAAAATTAATATTTCAAGACTTGCCATACTAATCACCATAAACATAGCTAATAAGGTTAACTTTATAGTTAGATTTATAGAATTTAATTATGCATGCAGAAGCAGTTGATTGGATCAATTACCCCAAAGATCAGAAGTAAAAAAAAAAAAAAAAAACAGCAGAAACTTACTTAGAATGATCAAATCAGTAAATAGCCAGATCCATTTTCTGAGACTACAAATATGGGTGAAAGTTGGTTAATCAGTATTTAGTAGCTCCGTATCATTGAACCTTGTCTACATTACAACAAAGTTCTTGAACCACTTTGCTGAAACCAACAGTACCTAAAAATCCATGTATTCACTAAACCCTTACTTTATTAATGTTTAGTGTAGAAAAAACATCTAATTTATATGGAGTCAGGCCATCGTCCCACACCCACGTACACCCCCTTCAGAGGAATGTGCTCCTTGTGCCTCATTAAATATTATCAGCTCCAAGGTTGTTGCATATTGGAAGAGTGTGCTATTCCTTCAGAATATTAAACAGATCTAAAACAGAAAAGTTCCTAGATGCAGAACTATGCCTGGGCAGGGCGAAGCCACAGGAAACTCTGGTGGAGGTCTGTAGCGGTCCTAACATGCAAATCAGCCATCCAACCTGAGTATAGGGGCAAAAGGCTAATCGAACCATCTAGTAGCTGGTTCCCTCAGGATAGCTGGCCTCAACGGGCACAGTTTTATCTGGAAAAGTGAATGATTAGAGAACTTGGTCAACCTATTCTCAAACTTTAAATGGGTAAAAAGTCTGACTCACTGGCTTGGAACTAGGTATGGAATTCAAGTGCCTGGTGAGCCACTTTTGGTAAGTAGAACTGGTGTTGCAGGACGAACCAAACGCTGGATTAAGGCGCCCGATGCCGACACTCATCAGACCACAGAAAAGGTGGTTAATATAGACAGCGGGATGGTGGCCATGGAAGTTGGAATCTGCTAAGGAGTGTGTAACAATTCACCTGCCAAATCAACTAGCCCTGAAAATGGATAGCACTGGAGCATCAGGCCCATACCTGGCCATCACCAGCACTGGGAGCCAAGGGGGCAAGACCACAATGAGTAGGAGGGCTGAAGCCCAGTGCGAGGGCCCAGGTGAAACCACCGTGGGTGCAGATCTTGGTGGTAGTAGCAAATATTCAAACAAGTGCTTTGAAGGCCGAAGAGTAAGAGGGTAATATTCCTTTAGAATATTAAACAGTTCTAGAACAGAAAAGTTCTTTTCACAGCAAAATATGACAAGCAACAAAGAAGGAATTCAAAAAAATATCTGTATAGTGATTGAAAACAGTAACACTGAACTCTTTTTTTTTATTTTTATGTTTATCCCCAGCTGTCTATCAACCACCAGCCCTCTCCTTCTCAGTTAGGCCCATTTATCCCCTCTCCCTATAGGGGTGAGTGGCAGTCATAAGAGACTATCACTCAGGCAACCATCAGGAGTTTTCTATTGTGGCCTAATCCACTGATTCTTAGTAATTAACTAACCAGATTCATGAATGCTTACACTAAGTGTACACTAACTGTACACTGTTCTTAGTGAATAGATAACAGAAGCATAACTCCCACCTTCCTCTGCTAATTTTAGTTTTCCTATTGATTTTCTTGCAGCCTTAAATATCGAGGGGAATTCATAAAGGTTATCATGTCCTCACAGTGTAATCTTTCTAAGTGAATAAATAGTACAAGCAATGTGTTAGGGATGTTCTTGAATAGACAGCATGTACACTTAGTATACATGTTCATGAATCTGGCTTAATGTGTGTGTAAAATAATTTGATGACTCCACAATGTCCCATTCTAATGGCAGGACGTATATACTTACACATATGCCCGCCACAGGAAATTGTATCTCCTGGGATTACTGTGAATGGAGCTTAGCAGAAGCTGAGCATACATCTCTTGTCTATCCACTGCATGCCATTCCTCCACCCTCTAAGTACTCTGGCATTTGGAATTGACTGGGCTACTGCCTTCATCTTGGACAGGAGAGCTGACATAAGCTGCTCCTTACCACCACCCCCCCCCCCAGCTCCATCAGCAACTGACTCACTAATCAAACCCAGGTCATCTGGGTCGCAGTGAAGGGTCTGTCCCTCTATGCCATAGAGTCAGACACTGAATGATTTTGATCACTGTACAATAAGAAATATTCAGAGTTACTTACTTTTCATTGGTGACTCTAGTTTCATTAACAGAACTATCAAAGAAGTGAACCACTCTTATAGGCTCTCCAATGTAGTCCATCATGCAAAGCACACTTACATGTATAGATTAACATGCAGGAATATTGTGTATTTTGAATCAACATATGGTGGTTTTGTGAAATTTTAAAATAATTGATTTAACACTAAGGCTGTTATTTCAGAAATGAATTTGTTTTGCTTATTCAAAGGAGAAGAATCCTTAGCTAAGCTTGCCAAATTGTCTAAGAATAAACCAACACTTTGAGTTCATGTGTGCAGCTTCAATGAATGCAGGTATAAGAACATGAATGTACTCTGAATCATAAAATAGTTTTTAATGGTATCTGCTGCAGTGGAATTGTCACTCAAAACTCCAAAGGACTGAACTATTATTTAGCCGTTCTATAAAGGAATGCAAAAGTCAAAGGGAAGCAACACATGAGCTCATTTGGGTTTGGTTAAATGGTTAAAATCTTCACCATATAAATATAAGATACAGGATTTGATTCTAACCTCAGGTTATTGGCTAGGCTTAAAATGGCCCTTCATGGTAGTTAGCTTAGTATTCACCTATGAAACATTACTAAAAGGTATGACAAAGTCAACTCTGCGGTACAAAGGTCTAAAACCGTAACCATACCTCTCAACCTGTTAGTGCAAGAAATCTGGACAAACCTGTCAAAACGGGGGTACAAAGGTCCAGAAATAAGGACATATTTTAAATATTGCTTTTATAAACTTAGAGAAGGTTGCTAGAGTAAAATAGTTTGTGTTGACATACATTTTCTGAAGGATATGAAGTCTGAAATCCAAATGTATGTCATTATTTAGTGACTTCAATCCTCATATCATCCCAGTGATTTGCCATAAAACCATAAATTTTATGAGGAATAGACCGAAAATATCATGCAAAAATCTGGACATTCTGCACAAATATGGACAGTTGAGAGGTATGACACTGTATCCCAAGTTTGTTTTGTTGCTTCATACCTGAGGAGATGACAAATGGGGAGATAATTGATAAGGCAATGTCTGCTTGCCTCTTCCAGGAGGCATAAGTGCTTGCAGGAGGATAAGTGCATGTTCATAGGTTTATAGGTAGGTACTAGGCTATCGGCCCAAGGGCTTAAGTAAGCCTAGCCAACAAGGTTCCCTGGCTTATGCCACCCAAGAAAGTTATTTTCCTGTGCCCCTGTCAAGCAGAGCCACAGAAGTGATTCCCGGGGTGTATTTCCTCTTTCTCATCCACTCGTCAAGATTTTTCTTGAAGAGTGCTAATGAGGAACTTTGCTTGACATAGATGGGTAGCTTGTTCCAGAGTATGGGAAGAGTCTGGGACAGGAATCTATCCCTCCAGCATGTCCAGTTTATTGTGGTGACAAGGTTTAGGTCCCTAGAGTATGTAGCTCAGAGGTATTGGGATTTCTTTAGCTGTACCATGTCCAACAGCTCTGGGTTTGACATAGCTCTATATGTTATGCAGAGATCACCTCAGAGTAGGCAATATGCTATGGAGCAAAGCTGGAGTTTTTTGAGATGGTCAGTGTAGGGAATCTGTTTGAGGCCAGTAATCCTCTTTGTGAGGTACTTCTGTGGCCTTTCCAGCTGCTGCAGATGTCTTGTGAGGTACATTCCAAAAGGGGAATTGTACTCTATAATGGGTCTAATGAGTGTTGAGTAGAGGGGAACAATGACCTCTTTTTTCCTGGATAAGAACCCTTTTGTGATGAGGTGTGCCACATTGAAGGATTTCCTGACTACTGTGGTGATGTGATTATCAAAGGAGAGACTACTGTCCACCTGGGTCCCAAGGTCTCTTACCACACATTTGGCATTAAGTAGACTGCCGCCTATGTGGTAGTTCATAGGTACAGAGTTTTTACCAAAGGGGGTGACAATGCACTTTTTGGCATTGAGCTTGAGGCCATATCTCTGACACCAGGCATCTGTCTCAGTGGGGCCCTTCTGTAGGATATCCACATCATTTGGGAACTCAACTATGGCTTCTACTTTGCAGTCATCTGTGAACTTCATTACCAAAGGCCTTCTCTGTTAGCCTGTACTTCAGAGAAGTAGTTACCAAACAGGAGAGGTCACAGGACTGAACCCTGTGGTACTCCATTTGTTACTGGTTTGAAGTCAGATTTGGAGTCTGCAACTTTTACAATGTGGGTTCTATCAGTGAGCCAGTTGCAACCCATCTTGTGATGTAGGGATTTATACCTAGTTTAGTGAGTTTAGCTATAATTCCACAATGGGGGATGGTGTTGAAAGCCTTGGCGAGGTCAAGATAGGCTGTGTGAACCACCTTACCCTCATCTACAGCTTTGGTGACTGCCTCAAAGAAGTCAATCAGGTTCAGGGGGCATGATCTGCCTTTCACAAACCAGAACTGGGTGGTGTCCAGAGTTTGGAGGTTACCAATGTCTTTGTTTATGAGTTCCATGATGATACGTTCCATGGCCTTACAGACCAGGCTCATCAGGCTAATAGGGCGATAGTTCCCGGGATCAGTGGTGGCTCCCCCTTTGGGGAGTGGGATAACTGTTGCTGTGCAGCATTCAGTGGGCACAAAGCCTGACATGAGGCTATGATTGAACATGGTGCTTAAGTGGGGAACCAGTTCGTTCTGATGTTCATGTAAAATGTAGCCTGGAATGTTGTCCAGTCCCATGGATGCTGTGTTTTTGGCTTTAGAGAGTGCAGCTTTTACCTGCGTAGTTGTGATCACAGGGACTCTGCATTCTTTCTGTATAGATATGGGCCCTTTAGGTGGTGAGAGGAGGGTAAAGTTAGCCCTGAACCTATCTGCCAGGATGTTGGCAATATCAGTTGGTTCTGCAATTTTCATGCCGTTGCACTGTAACTCAGAGCAGATCTGGGTGTTACCACTGAGATTCTTGACATAGCTATAGAATTATTTGTGGTTGTCCCTAGAATCAGTGGCAATTTTGTTTTCATAGCTAGCTTTGGAGGATCTTATAAGGGATCTCAGCTTCTTACTGAGGCTGACCAGGGAGCTCCTCTACTCATGTGATTTTACTCTCTTTTGCAACAGTTTCTTCCTTCTGTTGTAGAGTTTTATTATGGCAGGTGACCACCAGACTGGCTTTTTTTTTTGGAGGATAGTATCTTGGTTCTGTTTGGGATAGCATGATCCATGCACTCTTGTAAGCGCTTATAGAGTGCATTTGTGTAGGATTCACCAGTCATAACTGTATTGTCCATCCACATGGGTGTCATGAAGTTCACCACTTATGTCTTAAGAAGCAGGAGTTGACTTCAGGTGTGGAACACCGTTCACTCATGTTGGTAATGACTAGGTCTAGGATATTGTTGCCCCTGGTGGGGGTGTGGATAAGTTGATCTAGGGCATTGGAATTTATGAATTCCAGAAAGCGTTGAGTGAAGGAGTTGGTACATGAGTAGTTTTCCCAGTTAATGGTGGGGTAGTTGAAATCGCCCATTATTAGGGTGTTTGGTTGAACCCTAATATTTTCCAGTATATCAAGAAAAGAGGAGTGGGTATCCTGGGACATGGTGGAGGATCTGTAGCAAGCTACAATTTGGATTACAGTTTTGCCCAGAGTTAGTTGCACTTGGATAACCTTGGATGCATTATGCTGAGTAACTAGCCTGGAGGTGTGGATATCCTTAATGAATATGGACACACCTCCACCTTTGGTGTTCTGGTCCAGGTTAGATGACCGAAAAGTGTGGTGTGAGTTATAGCCTGGTAATGCAGGGGTGCTCTCTGGAGCCTTGAACCAGGTCTCAGTCACTGCACAGATATCGATGTTCTCCATTTTAAGGAGTGCCTCGAGGGAGTGCATTTTGAGATTTAGACTTCTAGCATTGAGTAGCATTACCCTCAGTTTTTGCTTGCCTATTCCTGTTATGGTGGTGAATTTGTCATTTGAACCTTGCCTAAAAATGGCACTATAGGGGTAGTAAGAGCCTTAGCCAGTATCCAGAATCCCAGGGTTGACAGATGCAGGCCATCTCTGGCAAAGCATTGTGGTCTTTCGACCATGTTGTCCCTGGCAGACAGATACTGGATCCCCTTAGAATGACACCAGAAGCTTAGCCAATTGTTGAAGTCAATCATTTTGTCCTTGTACTGTGGTATCATTCTGGGTGATGGCAGGATGCTACTCAGGGCTAGGGTCATACCTGCCTGGGCTACAAAATTGAATAGCTCTTCCATGTCTCTTTTCATGTAGTCCAAGGTGGTACGTCTCAGGTCATTCACACCAACATGGACAATGACTGAGTCATATCTGTACTTGTTGTGGAGTGACCTGAGTGCATGGATTATGTGGCAGATCCTGGCACCTGACAGGCAGCTGACAGTAACCTTCTTGTTTAGCCTGGTGAGTGGGACATCAGTGTGCCTGACTATAGAGTCACCTATGACTAGTGTGTTGGGTATGTTGTTTTGCCTTATGGGCTCTGGTTGAGTGGCGCACTGAGTCTGTGGGCTATGTGTCATTTGGGTTGTGTTGGGGGGTGGAGGTTGCTTACGTTTCTGCTTTGGAGGTCTCTGTTGCTTGAGTAGATTATTATTGAGAGCCTCTATGAATGTTTTTGTGTTTCTATGTGTGGATTTTGATGCTGTAGGTTTAGTGGGACTATGTGATGAGTGTGGTGTGGTGCAAGTGTTTACCTTCTCCTCCTGACTGTCAAGTTCAGTCTTGGTTGGAGAGAGCTTTACCTCCAGTTTGGCTAGATAAGTACATCTCTCACAGGTTGTAGTTTTGGGTGATAGGAGGAGAGGGTTGTCTGTGTACATGAGGCAATTGCTACACTACCCCAAAATGCCCAGATTCATCAGATAGACAGGAGAGAACACTGGGAGCTGAACCTTGGATGGCCTGAATAAAAAACTATTTTCCTCTAGACAAGTGAGGAAAGTGAGTACAAAAGCTGTTTTTCTCTAAGCAAGTGAGGAAAGTAAGCACAAAATCTGTTTTCCTCTAGGTAATGAGGAAGGTTGAGTGCTGTAGTAATTTGTAGCTTATTTAGTGCTTACAAGTTCTGAGCAAGTGCTGAGCACGAATATGCAAATTCAAGTGCTAAAACTAAGAATCTGTATATGAACTAGACTAGTTACAGGAAAGAAACAAGTGCAAATGTGGGCTTTTAAATCAGAAAGTTGAGAGAGATGGAAACATTTCCCAAACGACCAATAACTACAATTTCTGGGCCAGAAACCACTCCTTATGTGGTAGATAGTTTACCTATTGCTTACTACTCCCACTGATAAGCTAACAGGCTTCCCTCCTGTAAAAGTAACTATCAGAAAAAAGTAAGACTTTCTCAAAATCTAAATTACTGAATATCATATTCTGTCTTTTTTTAGGTAAAGAGATAAATAACCATATAATTAAGATATGTTTGCATAAAATTATTCCACTATGTTTCAGAAAAATGTATATAAATATCAGACTCGTAAAAGTGAAATGAAGTTGATTCCAGAATTGTAGTATTACCTTGGGAGTCACCATTCTTGCTTATTTGTCAACGCACATTGGTCAGTTAGAAGAACAATGAGATATAGTGATTCAGAGACAGTTATGACTGCAGTGAGAAATACCTCATTACTGTTTCATTATCATGTGTCTGAATCTAACATTAACACTGTCAGACCTGAACATGTTAGTGTTCTCTCAAGCAGCTCATGAATTCTGTTCCCACCACATTCTACAGAGGAGTATTCTCAGGAGTAGCTTCACAGTTTTTTTGGGAACAGTACAATAGTAGAAAAAAGAAGCTTCAGAGAGTGGTACATACCACTCAACCTTTTAAAGCAGACATCTGGACGAAGCCATAAATAAAGGTGGGAGAAAGGCCCAAAAATAGGGACAATTTTTAATTATTGTTCTTACAAACTTAGAAAGTTGATAGAATAACAGGTTTTGTATCAGTATGAATTACCTGAAGCGTATGAAGCCTGAAATTCAAATGCCAGTGATTATTTGCCAGAAAAACATAATTTTATGAAAAACGGACCAAAAGTATGAGGAAAAAATCTGGACATTCTGCAAAAATCTGTACAGCTGAGAGGTATGGAGTGGTGTGAGTTGCTGAAAAAATCATGGGCACTAACTTACCATCAATCCAGGATCTCATCACCGCAAGAAGCATTAAATGTGCATCCAAAATAATTCATGACCCCTCTCACCCTGCAAACTGTTTGTTTACACAACTGTCTTTGGGCAAAAGATATCAGAGTATCCGGTCCAGGACCACCAGATACTTAAACAGCTTCAACCCAACAGTGTTGAGACTTATAAATTCTGATACCAGCCACCAATAATTTAGTCAGTAATCATTCACAGTAAGCAGCTCAGCTCAGTAGTGTGCAGTACCTTTTATTATTCTTTGATGCAGCAATATTTTTTCTTATTCATCTGCAATTACCTGCTGTGTGTCTGATGCAGATGAACACAGGAGGACAATCTTAGCATGTGCAATCCTACTCTGTCATACTGCTATTTACAGTATTCTTCTTATGACTGTCTTGGGGTGGGCTTGTGTGTTTTTGCTGTTATTACTGGTTTATTTATCCTTCTGTGGGTCTTGTATTGAATATCTTTTTTTTAGTTGAAATGTTATACTGTTGTTTTGTTATCCATGCTTCCTGTGTACTCTCTGCTGAGTTGTTACTTGGAATTTTGTTTAGGCTGCACTCATGTAGTCCTAAATGACAATAAAGTTTCTTTGACTTTGATTTTGATAAAGGCTAGTTTTTAATAATCACTGCAGCTTACAGAAATATTTTCAGTTTAATATTTTAAACACCTTAAACCAAGATTCTATTCATAGGTTCATAGGAGATTACTAGACTAATGGCTCAAGAGGCTTTACAAGCATAGCCAGGTTTACTCAGATTTTACCCAATTTTCTATCCCTAGGGGAAAGATAACAAGAGTCAGCAAGCATTGTTTTGGCATTTTTTTACAGACTGCCTTTATCCGTAAGGGACATGGGTGCCACCCCAGGAGTGAATTTGTGATTTCCCATCCATTGGTCCAGTCTGCACTTGAAGATGGTCAGGAAAGGGTTCTGCTTCATTTGAATAGGAAGCCTATTGCAGAGAAGGGGCAATCTCTGGGGCACATATCTGTCTCTCTAGCATGATCTATTCATGTCAGAGATCAGGTTTAGATCCTTGGAGCAGGTAACACTTGTGCAGTTAGTTTTGCGAGCATGCAACATTTTCATCAGGGCTGAGTCAGGGACTACCTTGTAGGTTAGAAACAGATAACCCCTTAGTAATCAGTAGAAAACTGAATACACTGATAGGGCTTTTAATTGGTCCGCATATGATATATTAGTTATACCCTGCATTTTTCAGGTGAGAAATCTCTGAGGATGCTCCAGTTGTCGCAGGTGCCTGACAAGGTACATGCCAAAGGGTGTATTGCACTCGATTATTGATCTGATGAGGACCAGGTACAGTGGTACTATGACATCCTTAAATCTGGATGCCATACCCTTACTTATAAGCTGAGCCACATAGAAGGATTTTCTCACCACTGTGGACTCATGGTGGTCAAAGCTCAAATTACTACCTATTCGAGTACCCAGATCTCTTGCAACTGTGTCCACTTTTTTGGGGAGAGGAGTGCTATTGATGTTGTAATTTGCAAGGGTATTTGATTTCCAAAGGGTATTATTATGCACTTTTTGCATTTAGTTTGAGGCCATTGCTCTGGCACCAGTCATTAGTCTGTGTCAGTCCTTTCTGTAGGATAGCAACATTACTTTGGTAGGTAATGATTGCCCCCAACATGCAGTCTTCAGCAGACTTGGTCAACCAAAGGCCATCTACATTTGCCTTGACATCTGAGAAGTGTATCCCAAACAGGAAGAGGCCCAGCATTGAGCCTTCTGGTATTCCACTGTTGACTAGAGTCTTGCTGAATGTAAATCCCCCCACTCTAATAACATGTCCTGTGAGCCATTTGGCAATCCATCTGTTGATACAGAGGTGTATGCCCAATTTTGTGAGTTTATCTATAATACCCGAGGCAGGAATTGTGTCAAATGCCTTATCCAGGTCAAGGTAGGCAGTATGCATTGACTTACCCTCGTCCATGGCCTTGGTAACCTCCTCAGAGAAGTCCACCAGATTGAGCAAGCAGGACCTGCCTTGATGAATCCAAATTGGGTCGGGTCTAGAGTCTGCAGATTTCCTATGCTTGTAAATGAGGTCCATGATTACCCTTTAAATAGCCTTGCATATAAGGCTAGTCAGACTTATGGGTTGGTAATTTTCTGGGTCCATTGATGGTTCCCCCTGTGCAAAAGGATGACTGTTGCTGTCCTCCACTCTAGGGCAAAGTCTATCTGGAGACTGTGGTTAAACAGAGATCCTAGTGGGTCTGCTAGGTCATGTTTCAGGCTATTTAATAGGTACCCTTGGATTCCATCAGGGCCCATTGATGCAGTGTTTCTAACTAGAAAGTGCAGTGATGACCTGTTCTTTTTGTGATAACAGTCAAAGGAATGATAGGGGGTATTTCATGGGGAGTGACCAGAGGTGATAAGGGGATGAAATCTGAACTGAATGTATCAGCCAGTAGGTTTGCTATTTCATCTGGCTGAGTATAGGTAGTGCCATCTACAACCATCTCATAGGTTCATATGTGTTTACTTGGCTAATGACCACAAGGGCCTTTTTAAGCCTAGCCATACATCCCAAATCTCTGACAAGTTCTGATACCCTTGATAAGTGTAAGCATGGGCCTGGGAGATGAACTATTTACAGGTTCCCTGCATCCATTAGAGACATAGGTGGCAGACCAGGGATGAATTTCTGGTTTCCCATCCAATTGCCCAAGTTGCATTTGAATTGGGTTAGGGAGGAACTCTGCTTCACTTGGATGGGGATCCTGTTCCATAGATGGGGTAGTCTCTGGGATATATACCTATCTCTCCAGCAGGTCCTATTTATATCACAAGCAAGGTTTAAGTCTTTAGAATGTGTAATTCTGGTGCTGTTTGTTTTGTAGATATACAGGAGGTCCATTAGAGTGTGGTCTTACAGTGCCCTTTATTCCAGGCATAGATCTCCCCTCAAAAGCCTGTAGGAGACATAATACAGAGATAGAGTCTTGAGGTGGTCTGCATAGAACATTTTACTTACCCCCTGTATTCTTTTAGTGATAAACCTCTGTGGACATTTCAATTGTTGGATATGCCTGGTTAAGTACATACCAGAGGGGATATTGTACTCAGTGATAGGTCTGATAAATCTCAGCACATTGTTGAGTGTGTTTCTTACGATTTTGCACATAGCTAAAAAAAAAAAGCAAAGCTTTGTGGTCATCCTTTACATGGGAGGCTATTTTAGTGTGTATTTAGCTTTTGAAGACATGACTATCTCCCTGATTTTGCCTATTTAGACTAATGAGGGATCATTTCCCCTGTTGTGCATCCTCCCTCTTATGTCTAGACAGGAATTTCTTCCTTCTGTTCTATAGTCTATTTATTCTACACGTCCACCAGGGTGACTTTTTTCTGACTAGACCTGGATTTAGTTTGGTCAGATACTGCCATTTCTATGCAGTTGTTTAATTTTTTTGTACAGAGCATCCGTATATACTTCTGTATATGCCTCCATGCAGGGTTAGGGGGAGTTTTAATATTATCTATGCTATCACTTCACAGAAGGTAATTTGACTTGGAAAAATTCTTAAGGGTTTTAGGGTTTGATGTCATTTATTTTTGTCTATGATCAGCTGGAAATGGAGTAGCTCAAGCAAGTCAAGTCCTCCTACTTTAACAGTCCTGAGGTGTGATTTTTTTTATGTAAATGGAAACACCTCCTCCTTTCTTTTTTTTCCTTTTCAGAGGGTGGTCTGAATGTGTGATAGGCATCATAGCCTTACACTGCCAGGATGCTTTCCATAGCCCTGAACCAGGTCTCTGTAACTGCATTCTCCAGGTTGAGGAGATATTCTAAGGAGTGCAGTTTCTTGTGAAGACTCCTGGCATTGAGCAGTAGGACCTTCAGCTTGGTATTAGAATAATTTTACATTGGTAGATCTTTAGGTTTGGCATTGCCTTAAAAGGCACTATGGGGGTGGCTAATACCTTAGCCAGTATTCAAAAGCCTAGTGGTGACAGGTGCAGACTGTCTCTGATAAAGCAGATTGGTCTGTCGATCATGTTATTCCAGGCAGACAAATACTGAAACGACACCAGCAGCTAGGCCAATTATTGAAATTAGTCATTCCCTGTTTGTGTAGTGGTATCATTCTTGGTGAGGGTAGAACGCTGATCAGTGTGAGGCTCATACCCACCTGCAACATGTATTCAGGGAGCTCCATCATTTCTTTCTTTGTATAGTCCAAGGAGGTACATCTCAAGTCATTCACACCCACATGGACTATGACTGAGTCATAATGGTACTTGTTGTTAAGTGACCTGAGTGTCTGCATGATCTGGTGAATCCTGGCCCCTGGCAGGCAACTGACTATGACCCTGTCTTTATCCAAGCTGGTGAGGGGGGCATCCATGTGTCTCACTATGCAGTCACCTATGACCAAGATGTTTGAATGTGTGGTGTTTTGCCTTAGGGGCTTGCTAGTGGAGACACTGTGATGTGTATGTTTTGTATAGTGATTGGTTTTGATTCGGTTTTGTTTGCATGTAGTATCTGATAGCAGCATACGGGAGGTCTCTGAGGTTTTGGTTAGTTACTTGTGAGTACATCTGGAAATGTGGGGTTATGTGTCGAGACCTTTTTAGTGAGGGGAATGATGTGCATGTGCTGACAACTTATTTGTCATTTGATCTGTCAGTATATGTGGTCATGTTTCAGTTTTCATAGTGTAACTACATCTCTCACATATTGTGTTTTCTTGCTTCAGGATTAAATGGTTGTCAGTATACATGAAACAATTCCTACATTGCCTCAGGATGCCCATGTCCACCTGGATGGCAACAGAGATAGCAGGAAAGTGCCAATCCATAGTTTCAGTTTTTTTGCTATGGGTATAACCAGGAAGTGGGAAGGGTAGTTAAATTTGTCTGGTTTGGGATGATAGCATACGGACAGATAATGGGTGCTTTAGTCAGTGTGAACTGTAGCTATCCAACAAGGTGATGCTGCTTTGTGTGCAACTCAGATGCTCCTAGAGCAACAGGGGCCTGGAGAAGGTTGCAGAGATAGTTATTCTAAGGGAAATTTTAACTAGAAAGCATTTGTATCTAAACTGGGCACTGTTAACCACCATTGCATGGAGAGCAGCCTAGTGCAAACACTGGGCTTATATAGAATTAGAAAAACATGTTTTATATCAGCAATGCCTGCAGACCAATCAGGAAAACACACATTAAGCTTTCACCCAGCAGTCCCCAACTCAGATAAGTTTGCTAAAGCACATGTCTACCACAAGACTGTTGTCAGAAAACCATCTTAATGTAACAATGCTGGTTTTAGAGCTCAAGTACGGGGTAACCACATAATCAAGATAATAGAGTCCTGTAAAACTAGCAATATAATTAAGTACTACAGCAGCAGTGGAAACAGTTCAACCTTGAAACACTATTAAAGTGTTAGAAATGCAACAAATAATATGAGATTCTTATGAAATACAGTAAAAATAATCAGCAGAAGTGCAAAATGATACTTATTTCCATTATTTTAGCAGCAGATAGCTTTAGATGCAGCAGATTCTCTGTAACTTTCAGGTGAAGCAGCCACACCAAGAGTAGCTCTGAGGAACTGAGCACAAACCCACACTACTACTGGGCTTATACAGAATAAGAAAAAAAAACACATTTTATAACAGCAAGGCCTACAGACCAATCAGGAAAACACACAATAAGCTTTCAGCCAGCACTGTAATTTCTCATATGGAACACAACCCTTAAAATGCTTTTTGTAAAACTCCAAAATATGTTTACTTCAGCTCAACTGCACTACACCTTCTTCTGTTCTTAGGCATAGTCACTTTTATTCCAACATTATAATGATCGACTTATGCCATTTCATGGGCATTATGTACATCCTGCGGAATATTTTTTATTGGTCTGTGGAGTTATAATAGGATTTCATGTTTTTATAAGTCCACTGTACTTTTCAATAAATCAATTTCTTCAAGACTAGTGTTTTCTAATTTCCATTTGCAAGATGAATTAGATGCAGAGATTTAATTAAGTTAATGAAGCCATTAAACATTTTAAACATTTTCCTACAAATTTGATTTGTTATGGAGGTAATTTATATTATAGAAGAGCACCCAGCTGTCTATTTATGTTCTTAGTTTTGCCTATGATGTAAAAACAAAAATACTTTTTAAGTATAGTGAGTAAAAATATGAACCTTCCTTGATTGCGTATCTTCCAGATATAGCAATAAATGATTTGCTATCTTAGATGACTAATGTATTATTAACCTCCAAGACTACATAATTTAAATACAAAATACTAGCAATACTTAAATCACTTCATTTTTATTTTTATAGATGTCTAATATCTTTACAGTGCAGTAAACCCTTGTTAGAATGACGAGAAACAGATTAAATATTCTATTGTTCTGTTGTGATCACTGTACTTCCCTGATAAACTACATAAAAATAAATGCATCTTGAGTTTAAACAACTCCATCTGATTAAAATCAGAAAACAATTAGTCTGTCTTATTGAACTAGTGACACATTGTGGGATATTAATTAATTTTCAACTCTGTTCTGTAGTCTTTTCTATGAATTATTCTTTAATTTGTAAAAGTCCCTTTAACATACAAAAACACATTACTGTTGACTGACCAGGCTCTTGGTTCTTGACCACTACTTCCATATAGATAGGGTCAGATTCAGCACAGTGTAACCTGGACAGCTGCTTTGGCACTTGTGCTGATGGAGTAGGGTGGGTGGTCTGTAAAGTTAAAACAAAAAGTGTCTAACTCACATACTCTTTGACTGCCACTGAGATGTTCTAGTTCCAGGAAATACCTTAGGATGTCTCTCCCTTATTTGCTCTACATTTGAGCCAAAGAGTGAGAAGAATCCTGAAGCACATTTTTTTTGGATTGTAGTCTGAGTGAGGTTTCCTTTAGTGCGTTTTTCAGACTGCAGTTTGCTGTTAGCATTACAAGCTACCATATGGATTGCAGAGTTGCCATACTCTGGTATAGATTGTAGTCTGTACAGGATTGCATTAACTCTGTCTTTTACTGTGGATTTGTTGCATTCCCATTCCCATGGTGCCATGAAGGGAAGTAGGTGTGTGAGTCTATGTTTGTGTGTGTGTGTGTGTGTGTGTGTGTGTGTGTGTGTGTGTGTGTGTAAATAGATGTTTAGATAGATACATTTACTGTGTAAATGTGAGAAATTCACTCTATAATTCTTTGTAAAGAGGAAATCAGTGTTTTATTTGTAACCATACCTATCAACTGTCCAGATATTTGCAACATATTTTTGATCTTTCTCATATAAAACTTGTAGTTTTCTGGAAAATCATTAGCAAATCATTGAGGATTGAAGTCAGAAAATGATAACAGACATTTAAGTTTCAGATCTCATACCCTTCAGAAAATTCATGCTAATGCAAAACTTGTTATGTTATCAACTTTCTAAGTTTTAAGAGCAAAATTTAAAAATTGTCCCTATTTTGGGGTTTTTGTCCCCCCATTACTTATGCTTTGTCCAGATTTTTTGCTGTAAGAGGTTGAGAAGTATGATTGTGGCAATTCCTATAGCTGACAGAATTTAATAATAAAACAGGAAACCTGAACTATTAAAAAAGCAAATAAAAAAAAAAATTCTTCAAATATTTCATGAACTTTTCATTCTCAGCATGCAAAGAAACTCACTTAAAACAGAATCTCTGTCTGACAATCGATCATCAGATTCCATGCACTCAGATTATTTTGTCAATGCAAAACATACATTGCAGTTCAATGTTACTAGCCTTGAATTAAAAGTAAGGTTTAACACTGATAAAACACAATCTCTGTGTTTCACAAACATTCTCCTTTCTATAATACTTGGTCAACGTGGGTTGAGTAGTTAGTGAAATGGAAAGAAGTTCTCTTTAGAGACATGGTAAATCTTCACAGAGACACACCTCAGAGTTAGTTCATTACTTTGTCTCCAAATCAAGCACTGCACTGTCAGACCTGACAGTGCCAGTGTTTTCCCTACCATTTCATGCATGACAATAGCCAGGCACCCCCCTTTATGCAGGAGCACATGCTTGCCCATGCATGCATGCACATGCATGTGCACACACACACGCATGCACACACACACACACGCACACACACACACACACACACACACACACACACACACAGACTCTCTCAATCACTTCCTTATTCATACCTGAATTCATTCACACATCACAGTCAGTCTCCTGATCTCAGGCACACACACAGTCACTTCCTCTATAGTTACTTTTAGATTTAGTATGAGCCATGACTACTCCCATAGAACAGAGTGGCTGAACACCTTCAAAAATTAGTGTTCATTTTTCCTCCCACAGAAAAAAAACTCAGCAAGGTGATTCTCTGAATTACTCTGCCATCAGTCTGGCAAGTTAATTGGAGAGTGCTGTTTTTACCAGGAACAGTATTGGTCACTCCCCAGAATGGCACAATATCAAGAGCCTTCCCCAGTGAGAATGCATCCTATGCAATGACCCAAGTCAGTAGAAAAATATAGAGGAGACAGGTCTCCAATTGGGACAGGCTTAAAGCAATGAGGAAAATTTTGCGAGTAAAGTTTCATGCTAAGCCTTTCTGAACTCATCCCAATAATTTCCTAGGTTATAAATGATTTGCAAAACTTATTAATATGTGCTAGTGCAGTAACCCCCAGGTTTTCCAAATAAATAGTGCCTATAATATAAAGCAATCATTAATTCTTCTTAGGAATTAAAGAATGAAATACGTTGAACATCTCTAGCATTTTAGATTTTGAACATAGGTAATTTGTTAAATATACTAAATGAAAAAACATTCCCACTAATAAAATGCAGCTATGCACTCCTGTCCTTGATGTAGTGAGTACAATGACAAACAAAAGCTCACCATACATGAAAGGGTTCGTATTACCTGATCGAACGTTTTGGTTAGCAAATACCTAAATGTTGATCTAGTAACAGCGAAAGTAAAAAAATGTGAAAGGATGACTTAATGCAGGAAAAGAATTCCCTTGGCCATTATGCGGATTTTGCCCCTTTCCCCACTGTAGAGCAATCTCAGAGTTGCTATATTTAGTTGGGGGGTGTGGCGGGGGTGAAGTCCACGACTTCATTTTGGTTTAAATTTTTTTTTTATTTGCGGCTGAGGGAATTCATTCCCTACGTTAAACTGGCCGTTCACTGTTTTAATTTTTCGATATTACCAGATAAATATTTAGGTATTCGCTAACTTAAACATTCAATCGGGTAATATAGCCATCAAGAAACTGCATGACAATTCAAAAAGGTTACTCTGGATTGTATCAAGTTCACTTGACATTTAGGCAATGATTTTTAACACTTTTATGAACTCCTAAAGGATAACTACTGGCTGATGGATATTAATGTGTAAATTTAAAGTAGAAAAAAACATTACTTAGTAAATGAACCCATGTTTGCTGTTTTCTAAAAGTCTGGCACAAATCTGACAGAATGAGCGGGTTATACCTATAATAAATAAAAATATAAGAAATTAGTGCACGCGGTCCGGTTCGATTCTCAGCTAGAGCGTCTTCTGTGTGGAGACATGCGTGAATGGGCGTACCTTTGTTGCAGGTTGAGCATCAGGCCTAGCAAGGTGGTACGTAAAAATCAACTGCCACTCATTAGCGGACCGGAGTTCCGCTGTGGCGACCCCTAACCGGGAAAAGCCGAAAGACACAAACAAAGTGCTTACCTTATGTTTTGACATGTTTATCCTGTCTCCTGGATACTTTTCAATAAATTTAAGCAGAGAAATAATAGGTTAGAAATACATTAAAAATAAAAATATTAATTTGTAAAAGAAGTAACTTATTGTTTCCTTTTACTAAAATTTCCTTAAACTAATATTCACATTTAGATATATTATGTAAAATGACAGACTTTCTTTTTTCTATATTGAAGCTGTCATAGTTTCTCAATTTTAACGAAATAATTGTGGAAGACTCATCAAAAAATGCAAACGAGAGTCCAGGTACCTCATAAACTAACAATCTTCTTTATTATGAGCACAGGAGCAAACAGAATATGTGCTTTTGTCTTGAGCACAAGACTTCCTCAGATACCCCCTACATGTGTTTTCTTTAATTTATATCTAAACCCATTTGCCATCAATTAAAATTTAAAAGGGAAATGCTGATAGCTTATTCTTTCATTCAGCAAAAAAATAATAAAGTAAAAAATATGTAAAAAATGTAAAAAATGTAAAAAATATATGTTTACAAAATGCATTTTAACTATTAATGTTAATACTTCCTAAACTTATAAAAACAACACTGTACTAACTGTAATGCTAAAACGTTTCATAAAAACTTATTTTTCATATGTTTGTTATATAATCAATGTATGCAGTTGTTTATTTATCTCCTTCAATATTGAAAGTAAACAATAATTCATCATGTTACCTGGTTTATACTTGTGAAGCTTTTGAGATTAATACAGGCTTTACAGAAACAAATTCATTCAAGCCAGGAAATAAATCTGACTTTAACCTAAGTTGCCATTTTAGTTCTTTGTTTAAAATAATATTTTTTGGGTCACCTCCCCTTAGGTTACTTCTAACGACATCTATTATACCAAATCTGTATCCATTACAAGAGGTGCAGCTGATGGAGTGCTTATATAAAGCACTGGTCTCTTTCTTGGTCTTTATATCATAGCTATGTTCATACATCCTATCTTTGAGTGCCCTCTCCATTTTTCCTACGTAAAATGCAGGGCACCCACTGCAAATAGCCAGATATACTAGCATTTTGGTATTGCAATTACCTTTGCAAAATCTGGCTATACTCCCAAGCCCATTTTGCAAATGTATAATATTTTCCCTAAAATGTTTGGACATTGCCTACAGCTACCACAAGGGAGGGTAACCTTTTCAACATACTTATTTTGAGGTTCAGATGACTCAAATATTCTTTTGAAGTTCATCCCTGTCCTGAAAGAAAAAGAGGGTGCTTGGCCAACCATTTCGTATAATTCTTTATTCACCTTAAGCATACTCCAGTTAGCTTGAATAGTGTGCATAAATGGTCTAGAAAAACCATTGTATTCTATAACGCAAGCTCTCTGATACTTGTTTACCTTTTGAATCTTAGATTTGTTTTTATTATTGTTGCTGTTACTATTTTCCTTACCTTCCAAGGGCTTCCCTAAAAGTGGCTTGTACCTATTACCCCAACCTCTGGAAACTTCCTCCAGCACCTCAGTAATTAGTACATCGGGATACCCCCTTTCTAAAAACATGGATTTCAAATTCTTAAATTCATAGTCTAGATCTTTTTTATTGGACATCATATGAGCAACACATACTGCTTGCCCTTTAATTAAACTCCTTTTCATAAACAAGGGGTGGTTGCTGGTGTAATGTAAATAGCTATTATACCAGGTGGTTTTTCTATATATTTTTGACCGAAAGCCATCCTTAGTTTGTTGTATGGTGGTATCCAAATAATTAATAGCCACTTTATCCCATGTGTACGTGAATCTAAAAAAAGGGGTGCTTTCATTAATGTATTGCACAAAAGCTTCCACACTGTCACTTTCACCTTCCCATAATATAAATATATCGTCCAAAAATCTTACATATAGACGAATATTTTTCATATAGGTGCATTTGAATACAAATCTATTCTCCCATTCAAGCATGACTAAATTTGCATAAACTGGGGTGCAGGCTGCCCCCATTGCTACCCCACTAATCTGCTGATAATATTCACCTTGGAAATTAATAAAATTGTTGTCAAGCACTACCTCCATTAATTCCAAAATTAGTTGAATTTTGTCATAAGACAAGGTGGAAAAATTATATACACTATCACTAAAATACTTGTGTCCTTCCAACCTAGGTATGCTAGTAAACAAATCACTGACATCAATAGTGAGAAAAATCAAATTACTCTTCCAAATTTCATGTGTTAACTTACTCAAAAATTCCCAAGAATCTTTGATTAAATGATCAGTGTTAATGACTATCTCTTTAGTCCAGTAATCTAGAAATACCGCTATAGGGTGTGTTTTGGAGCCCTTTGCAGACACAATCGGTCTGAATGGAGGTTCCTTTATATTTTTGTGTATTTTTGGCACCCCGAATATGCTTGGAATTTTGGGGTTGCATTGCTTCAGAAAATACAAGGTCTTTCCAGTAATTCTATTTTCTAATGCATATTCTTCCAACAATGAATCAATCCTCCCATATGCTGTGTTAATCTCGTTAAGGGATACTGGCGAATAAGTTTTGGTGTCCAACAAAATATCTGTAATAGCATTGTTGTATTCTTCCGTACCATACAAAACAACGCCCCCTCCCTTATCAGGTTTCATAATACGTACATTATTTTCATTCCTTAATTCATTAAGCAGTGTTCTTTCTACCTTGTCTAAATTAGATGGTCCCCTGTTGTTTTTATTCCTGGCAAATGCTTCATATAATTCATCAGTCACATGTTTTTCAAAGGTCGTAAGTACTGGATGAAGGGGGGGATTAATAGTACTTCCCCTGGAGGGACCTATTTTACTTTCAGGGTCTGGTTCAATATAGTTTTTAGACACCATTCCTAAATTAAGCTTTCTTAAATACAACTTCAAATCAACTAAGGCATTAGCTATGTCTCCATAACTAGTAGACACAAATTTAAACCCTTTGGACAATAGCAAGAAATGTTCATTTCTCAAAATAGTTGTAGTGTAATTGTATATCTTAAATCCATTGTACTCAGCCACAATTCCATCTACATTAGCCTCATAAATTATTTCACTTTCGTTTCTTCCGTTGTCCAACCCTGGTTCTCTGAGTATGGTGTCTGTGGATAGTTCTGACCTGAATCCATGTTGTATCTGTTCTTGTTGGCCAGTCTCTCCAACCTTCTTGGTATATAAAATTTTTTTTTGCTGTTCTGAAAAATAATCTAATTCATCCAAACCTCTGTGTGTCCCATGCCTAGTTCTATTCTCTCTTGTATGTTGAATTGTCCCCCCTTCCCTCAATATGTGGTCATCTCCAATCCTATTTTTAATGTAATTCACATTAGTTTTAGGCCCCGGATATTCTTTTTTAACTGCATACTGTTTTTTATCTCTTAATAACTTTTTCTGTTTTTTTAAAAGTATATTGTCAATCCTTTTGTTCACTCTGCATAACACTTTTTTGTAGAAATGTTCATATTTAGTAAATAATAAATCTTTTAAAATGTCATTGTTCAACTTCTCTACTTGATTCTTTAATACATCAATGGTGACCTCATTGTGTTTAATTAATTTTTTAATTAATTTAATTCCACATTCATCAATCACCTATACTTAAGGACATGATTTTCATGTTTGAAAAAAGACTTTTTAAGCTAAAATGTGTTCAAATAAACAATGGGTATTTGCAATGCTGTTGTAATCTTGGTATTGTCCCGCAAGGGCTAAGAATGTTCAAGTACCCTTTTGGTATTTCTTACACTAGTGAGGTAAACAGACACAAAAAAGGCAGTCCTTGAAGTAGGGCATTATTGTCTACAGCAATACAAAAACATGGCAATACAAGAATGAAGAGTGTGAATGACATTGGAGGCACTGTCTTATCCCAAACATGCAAGAATTTCTCACAGTGTGATCCAATTGTTGTTACATAGATCTGTGTTTGATGAAATAAACATTTAAAATTTTTGATAGATCAGTGACCACACATTAGATATAGTGCTAAATACACTGAAAATTTCTGTATTTCATCTCAAATGTCTTATAAGCATCTGCATGCATGTATCCCACCCCAAGGGTTAGTCCCTTTTTAAGTTCTACACTATTTTGCCATACTTTGTAATGAATTATTAAGGGTGGTGAATCATGTTGGTTATGGAAAATATGTATGTGCCTTTAAATGTGTACTCAGAATGCATACTGCAGTGTGAAGTATGGAAATTTATTTTCAGAGAAACTCACTAACTCATGAGGTTTTAATTGACAACTACTATGTTATAAAATGGAATAGTCCAGAGGGCAAAATTCATGAAATTAGATCCTCATGTGGAGAATCACTTGAAGGAAGATCGAGAAATATGAAGTGGGAGATCCCATTCCATGCTAACCCTTGAAGTAAAACCTTTGGATGATACTTTATGGACGTATCTGTTTTTTTAGCTGAAAGTTGGACCTGGAAATGGCCAGCAGACTTGGACTTTCATTGTGTTACAAGGCAGCCTACATCCTGTAGGGGTTGTGTGGACTGAACATTGTTGTGAAAAATTTGCTAAAGCACTGCATGATTTCTTTTGAAACTGCAAAGCCAGGTGGAATAATATTTTAACTTCTGGGCTATTGAATAAACTTGTGTTTTTACATATGCCCTGACTCCAGTATCTTCATAGAATTAAAAGTGGATAAAGCTGTATGAGGTGCAAACCCTTGCTGAAGGTCTGAGATGTTTGTACCACATGATCATTTAATCTTGTTGTCAGCATTTTGTAGTGTATTTGCATCATCTTTCTAGAGTATAACTGCTCAAGACTCATATTATCAAACTAAACTTTCCAAAAATGTCTGCCAAAGTTCTGAAACTAGCAATAATTGAATCAATCAAAATGAGGCATTTTCCCTTCAACCAAGATTAGCGTGAGCTTAGAATTAGAATATAATAGGTTGCAAGATGTGCCTCCATGCAGAAGCACAGGCTTTGAATGGTAGTTCCATTCAGTGCTATATTACTCTATAGCAGTGCAGTTGTGCAAGTACCCTCACTATAACCAATGAGGTTAGTGTGCACCTGCTTAAAAAAAGAGAACTGAATATATTGTACACAGACTTTGCCTAAACCTTGACCCAGGGCGGAGGAAGGTCCAGTGCATCATGACATCCTCAGAGCTCTAGGACTCTGTTCTGCCATTTGGACATTACCTGCAGCTAATTCCTATATGCAAAAAATACTACCGAAAGGCAGATCCATACAAAGAATATCTTAAAAGAATTTATTTTGTGTATCAGTAGAATAAAGAGAATCCTTTCACAAGCACAGTGTATACACAGACAACTGGTCTTAAATTATTAAAATCTAATAATAAATATACATATACAAAAAAATCTTATCTATTGCAGTTCAGAACTCAGCTCTAATGTCAGTGAATGCAATACCATGACTTGGGAATAAATGATCAAAATTATGATTCTAGGCTAATGGTCAAACAATAAAACATGGCACCATTATTAAAGGTGCAATGACAATGTAAGACAACAATTTCAACTTTGCCTAGGCTATATTTACTAAAGTCATATAAACATATTCTGTACCCCATCTAATTCTAGGACATGCCTAGACCCTCTAGAGACATCACTGTTCCACATTATACTTCACTTATTGTTGCATTGGATAACTGCCAAATAAGGCACCTAAGACAACTTGTAAATGTACAGCAATTCCTTAGTAGTTTGGAAAACTATATTTCTTATAGATTACTTAATCTTCTGCCTTAACTACAAATCAATGATTTATCAGATTGTATTTGAAAGTAAAAGCCTACACTGCATTACTGAGGAAGCTAGCATTGGGGAACCCAATGCTAAAAATAAATGCCAGTTATATAAAATATGATAGATAAGTTACACAGCAATTTCCAAGACTATGAAATGCTTATCTAACTACAAAAGAATTCAATCACTAACTTTTTTAGAAATAATTGTGATATGTATAAGAAATTATCAATAAAATACTATGGCAATCAAACTTCTTGATGGTCAGTGGCTCATTAGCCTAACAATTAAACATATGAACCTCAGTAAAGGTACCAAAGAAGCAGAACACCAGAACATTAGCAATATCAAACACTATTAAAACCAGACCAGCCACCATCAAATCTGCCCTGAATTTGCATTCTGATCATCTCTCTGGAGTGGATACTGAGGTATGAGGCATAAAACATTAGGCTGACTCACCAAAGACTTGTCTTGAATTAGTTGAGTCCAAATTAACTGATCTGGAAGGCCAGGGAATAGCAAAAGAACCTTTGCCTCACCAGCATCCACAGACTTCCTGCAGTACATGTGATCCCACATTGCTCAATGGACAGAGATGGGTTCTGATTCAGTGAGAATAAAAAAAAGAGCTCATTGGGGTCTTTATTCATCAGAAACTCAGAAAAAAACTTTTCCCAGATCAGCCCTGGTGTGATTTAAAACCTCTCTTTAAAAGACAAAATGTTATATAATTTATGTTTCCCAGGGAAAACTGTTAAGATGAGAGACTCATGGGTTTTATGTGATCATGACTATTCCATGAATACTAGACTTAAAAGGGCTGTTTTCCAGCCAGCTGTGCATAATTGCAGGCAATCCATATGGAAATTTTGGCTACTGTATCCTGCTAAACTCCAAGTTCACAGAGCAGGCTGATCAGTTACTTTTCAATAGTCGGTGAAAGCCATCACCAAGCTCAGACAGGCCACCACTCCATATGCCCTGTTGCAGAGCAAGGAAAAAGTGGTGAGAGATGATTCACATATGATACTGGCAGGAGATGAGATCGGAACTACCAGGAACACATTCTCCTCTCTTTAGGGAGATAGAATTAGAAAAATAACTTTAACAGACAGGAGCCTGACTCGGAATTCCACTTTTTTTTGTTTGTTTGGTTTTTTTGCTATTAGCCTGCTGGACACTGTCTAGGAAGGTACTGAAATTGACTTTCTAATACCTGATTCCTTGGGAGGTTTGGTGGTTCAGATACTGCAGGTAGTCCTGCCCAGACTATGAGTGTTTTGTTTGTAACTAAAGGCTTAGGGACTTGATCTCACAATTTCCCGACAAGCCTGCTACCTTTATGGTTGACCCATGTGGGTGAGAAACATAAGGTTTTATACTGATATTCCTGCAGACATTCTGAACAAATTTTGCTCTAAGAGTAGAAGGGTGTAGGAGGTGTTTTCTCTGTTGCTTCCTCACCCAGTCAGGATAAGTCTACATTAAATGTCTCAGAGTTTTGTTTCTTCTGGGAGACGGAATCCACAAGCAATTACCTAAAGTTTAATTTACATATTTCCTCATCTGTATATCAACATGGAGGAAGAGATTTGCAGTAATCAGCAATAGTTAAACCTGACTTAGAAGAGTTTTATCTTTTTCTACAGTTAAAGGGTTGGGCAACTTAAGCCTGATTATTTCACTCAGTATCTCACTTTATCCAGCAGTTTAACTAAGTTGTTTCAAACACTGAAGGCATTTTTGTAGACTGCCCACCACAGCTTAACCACAATTTATTAGAGTTTTGCTTCCATCCACTACTTATTTAAATGCATGTGCTCACCCACCTTTTTTCTAACAATGGAGGCAAGTTTTCTTGTCCTGTGAAATGATGTTGCAATGGAGATTCTGTAAACAGTAGTAGCATTGTGTTTATAGTTATATTTTGTCCCAGTAAAACACATTAACACATAATTAAATACAATATTATTTAAAAATGACAGTTTCTATAAAGTAATGAAGAAGAACAAATGCTTAATTTTAAGATATTGCATGTGTCTGGTGACCTCAATGGATTTATGATCATAGGGTAGGATACTGCTTGGGCTTATTGCTTCACTGCTGCCATTGGTCAGAATAGCAGGCCCCAATGAGATTATTAATAAATGACAAAACTGTTAACTTGGAGTGTGAACAGGTTAATTAACCTGGCAAAGAGGGATAGATTATTTACTTTGCAAAGGCATAGTTGGTCCAGTCTAGTACTTCTACAGAAGACACATCTGACCCTAGAGATGCATACTTAGTTAAACAGGTCAGGATATTTTGGTTTTAGCACATGCTTCATATCAAGAGGGGTGAAGAAGAAGTGTGGCCAACTTGCTTAAAAGAGGTACCCACTGACAAAGAGTTGCCCATCTACTTGATAAAGAAGGAAAACATGTTTACATTAAATACCATCTTAAAAGATGCATAACCTCAGTATTGAATTCATACTTTCCCCCAGGTGCTATGCAATATCATCTGGGATGGATGTTAAGAGACTGGATAATTTCCCAAGATGGTTTTCCCCTTGGGCAGGAGACTGGAATATGGCTTGGTGAGGTGTTAGCAGGCCATGGTCACATTGAATTTCCTTATTAAGGAAATACATTAAGAGATGCATTGTCTTCAAGGGTATGGATGATTTTCATAGGGGTTTTACACTACCCTATGGTACATGTACTTATTAGTTCCCTAGGTGTATGTCCCTTTCCAAAACAAATGAAATAGTTATACCTGAAGAAACCATTCATGAAATTGTTGCTTTGACCATTCTTCCTAATATGAAATCAGACCACTTCCCTTTAAAGTTGATGCTTAGCTTGTATGTTTGTAAGTCCCTGGATACCACAACATTAGTATGTTCTTCTGTAAGAAAGACCAATTCAAGAAGATCTTAATGCAGATTTAATTGCTGGGAGGTCAGGAGAAACTGGTGAGGTATGGGATATTTTGAATGAAGAGATTTGTAGAAAATCTCTAATCTACTGCATGCAAGAGAAAGGTATATGAATACCAAATCTAGGATCAAATCATTTCAAGTAGATATATTAACAGTGGAGAGAGACTTGACAGGTACGGAGGGGGCTGAGGACAGGATTGGGCAAATAAACTGGGACATGGAAACCTTTATTGACTATAAAATTGAACAAATAAAGAGGGCCATAAAAGGTACTTGTCAAGGTAATTTAAAAACTCTCAAAAAACCTAAAACACTTAGCATTGATGTTAAGGAGCCACACTACAGAGCTTAAGGTAACTAAAATCTGGAATTCTTCTGCAAAAAAAAAAAAGTTAGAACCCCAGGGGAAATATGAGATGAATTAGTGGACTCAATAGAAAGCACAGCTTAAAAAACTTCCAGGTACACATTTAATATATAAACTTCAGGACAAGTAGCTTGACAGCATTCAAGCAATGTGCTTCATTGGGTTTAAAACTTGCAGTAAGAAACAGAACTAATTAATAACCTCATTCAGTGACATCATTCTAATTAACATATCTCTTAAAGACAAACAAATCAGTAATAGTGAAATATAAACATTCTAGTTTAAAACAATAAAACATTATTTTAGTGGTCACATTTTTAAAAAAGGGTATTACATTATACATTTCATTCAACCCTGGTAGTTGATAAGACCTTAAATATCCATCTATTTTACTTCTAGAGCTTCCTTTCTGCTTACCAAATCCCCTCCTCTGTCACAGTTCTTAACCACTTGTAAAACTACAAATTTAACGTTATACGTTTCATCATTCTGTATTATATTCTTAGCTAAAGCATTTGTCTTTACTAATCTCTTTATAGCTGACATATGTCCAATAATCCTTTCTTTAAGTTTTCTATTTGTCTTACCTATATAGAATTAGTCACATTTCATATGAGTAGCAATATACACAACATTAATGGTGTTACAGGTTGCATAACAATTAAATCTATATTTGATTTTTGTAACAGGATAAAGAAAGAAGAAATTTCTGTTTAGAACCAGTCAACAAGTACAATTATGACATGGGAAAGGTGTCCTTCTTTTGTGGTACTATTTTCTCTCTTATTCCAAGATCTTTATAGCACAACCTTTGCTTTAAATTCTTACCCTTCCTATAAACAAACTTTGTATTTAGAGGGTGATAGCATTGTAATGCGTCCACTTCTTTTAATATGTATCAGTTCTTCTTAATCACATACTGAAACACTTTGGTGTCCCTGTTATAACTAGTGGTAAACCTTAACTCAGTAGTACAGGCATTTTGGTTCAAATTTGTTGAATTTAAGTGATCTGTATTCAAAAAAGGCTTTGCTTTTTTATTTCATTGCTGAACAACATCATTTTAAATTAAATTTGCTTAGTCTATGTTGTAGGGCAGAGCAGTGATGCAGTGGTTAGCATTGTTGCTTTACAGCAAGAGGTTCTTCAGTTCAATTCTTGGAGGGGATGCCTTCTGTGCAGAGTCTGCGTGTCATCCCTATGTTCCATCGGGCTTACTCTGGGTGCTCCAGTTTCTTCTTACATTCCAAAAACATGCAGTAGGTGGATAGAACACTCTAAATTGGCCTTAGGTGTGAGTGTGTGTGCAAGTGCGTGGTATACCCTCTGAGGAGGGTTGCGTGCTGGGATAGCAACCTGACCCCATAAAACTGCAAACTGCTATGGAGACAATGAATGCTGGAGAGTGCTTGTTACCTGATTTGCTGAATGGCACAGGAATGAATGGATGGATGGATGGATGGATAGATGGATGGATGGATGGATGGATGGATGGATGGATGGATGGATGGATGGAATCTGTAGTGTAACCTTGATTCACAAAATCATAACCTAGGCTCTCAATGTGTTCTTCAAGAATAGTATTGTTTGTGTTCTACCTTGAACACCTAATAATTTGCCCTTTCACTACATTCTTAAAAGTAAAATGTGAGTGAATACTTGTACAATGTAAATATGTATGCCTTTGTATAGGGTTTCTTAAAAACTTTTATATTCATCTTGCAATTATTTAACTAGTTATAACATATTTTACAGTAAGTTTTCTGAAAAGTTAAAAAATCAGCAGTTGATGTTAAATAATTTTCAAATAGTTCAAGAGCTTCAAATGAACTGTTCCATAACATAGATATATCACCTACAAAACATTTATAGAATAAAAACATCTTTAAGATATGGGATACAAGAGTCAAATACATAATTATCTGCCCACGATGACATAACTAAGTTAGCATAAAGTATTAGCTACATTAGTATCCATCGCTTCTCCTTTCTTCTGTAGGTAGTAGCAGTCCTGAAATTTCCAAATATTAGTTTCCAGTACTAATTGTAGTAATTCACATATAGTTTGCATATGAACATTAGTTTTGTAGATACTGAGATTCAACTCCATCTAATGGCCACTATACCATAACTGTTAGGAGTCATCATAAATAGAGAATCAACATCCATTATAACATTCAACATAACAAATACATATGTGTCATCACAATTATCTTTCTCCCATAAAGCTGACTTTGTTGAAAAAATCTGCATTATCCTTAATAAATCCCTCTGCACATTTTTTAACATCCTTTTCAATTATCCTCCAAATATATTGATATAGGTTCAGTAATCCAACTGCATGATGAAACAATCAGTCTAAAAGGAGGGTCGATAAGATTTTTATGGATCTTCAGAAACCATATATAACTGGTACAAGGGGATGTGTCACAGTAAAACATTGCAATAAGTCCAATTCTGGTAAACCATTTAGTTGCATACCATAGATATGAACATCATGTTCAGAAATTAGCTTATATACTAGGGAGTTTGTGATAGGTTTGTACATATTTTCATTTTGCAGATGTTCCATCATAGCATCAATATATTTAACCCTTTACATCAATACTATAGCCCCCACCCTTATCAGCTAATTTGATTACTAATTCCTTGTTATTCTCCAGTGATTTTAAAGCAAGTTTCTCTTTTTGTGTTAAACTATTGAAGCCATAAGAATTCATATAAGAACACTCAAACATGTCATCTAAGTTGTTTTCACAAGCTTTTTGAAGCATATTTACTACTGGATGACTTATTGGAAGTACTAGGTTTCCTATAAGACTCTTGTTGAGTGGATTCCTGTGTAGGAAAAATAATTTGAGATTTAAATTCCTTGCAAACAATTTCAAACCTGTTAAACAATCTGAAATATACCCATTCTCAGCTATAATAAAAGTTAACCCCTTACTCAATGCTTTCAATTCAGAATCAGTCAATGAATAACAGGAAACATTATGCACTATATTACTGCTAGATATATTGGTTAAGTCTGTGTTCTGCTCCTTGTCCTTGGGCCTTGATACATTTTTCTTTTTCCTTTGCCTTTTTTCCTTGTCTTCTTAGGTTTTCTTTGCTCTGCTGAGATATAGGTAATGGGACCACCATTGCAAGTGCTGGGTAATCAGTGCTCACTGGGTCAAGTGCCATTACATCATTTTCATCAACTCGTGGTGACAATGTAGGAACAGATGATGATGATGATGTGATTTCCATATTATTCTGTTCAGCTCCAAGCTTGCTCTATAGGTGTTGTATCTTTAATGACCAAGTGAATAGATTCCTGTTCAAAATATCACTTATTACTCTGTAGTGATCAAATGCTTTTCAAAAATGTTTACTCAATCCATCAGTTCATCAAAGGCCTTCTTATACTGTACAGTAGATGGGTGTGTTTCTAGCTCCATGCTTAACCTATTCATGCTACTCAGTAATTCAGTCTCAACAGTCACAAAAAATTGTTCATAATAACTATATACTCCAGGCTACATTTTAAATTATGTGCCAAGTCTTAAGAAGTTCAGGGTATGTATCTCTATAGGTTGGCATTTTCAAGATTCTCAGTCCTCGGGGTATTATCTTTAGCTTCATATATATCTCAAAGCTTAACAGCTGCCATTGGAGCATTTAAGTCTGTATTCATCCTGTTACAAAATTAAAATATAGATTTCATAGTTATACAACCTGTAACACCATTAATGTTGTGTATTTTGCTACCTGTATGAAATGTGACATTCTATATTGATAAGACAAATAGAAAACTTAAAGAAAGGATTATTGGACATATATCAGCTATAAAGAGATTAGTGGTGACAAATGCTTTAGTGAAGTATATAATACAGAATGATGAAACATCACTTAAATTTACAGTTTTACAAGTGGTTAAGAACTGTGATAGAGGAGGAAATTTGGTAAGCAGAAAGGAAGCTCTAGAAGTAAAATAGATGAATAATTTAAGGTCTTATCAGCTACCAGGGTTAAATGAAATGTGTAATTTAAAACTGTTTTTAAAAATGCGACCACTAAATTAATGAATGTTTTTATTGTTTTAAACTAGGATGTTTATATTTCAGCATTACTGATTTGTTTGCCTTAAAGAGATGATTATGTTAATTAGAATGATGTCACTGAATGAGTTTATTTAAATGGTTCTATTTTTACTGCAATTTTTAAACCTGATGAAGCATGTTGTGTGAAAACTATTGAGCTAGATGTTCTGAAGTTTATATATTAAATCTGTAAAATACCCGGAAGTTTTTTGACACATTCTTTCTGTTGAGTTTTTTGGTGTATAAATGTTCTGGCTTGGACTTTCAGCCTACTTGAGCTACTGGTGGTTGTGTATGAGTTAGCAGGCTCAGATGACCCTGGTCTTGGCAATTTGCATCTAGTCCAGGAATGCCAACAAGCTCTTTATACCAGAATTACCCCCCCCCAAAAAAAAAAAACTGAACTGATAGTTACTCCAATCACTATGGAAGAACTGTAGGTGATTAAGTGTGATTTACAGAAGGGGAAACCCAGAGACTGGATGGAATTCCCATTCACATTTATAAGATGGATAAACAGATCATCTTCCCCATGCTAAACTATCCAATAACATTATGATAACAAGACAGGCACCCTTTTCTTGGAAGCAAGCTGTAGTGTTAATAATTTTAAAGCCTGATGAGGACCTCTGCCAGGTTACTTCTTACTGAACTATTTCCATTTTGAACAATGATTATAAAGTATTCATATCTATTCATGATATAAGACTTGCATGTAGTAAACAGTGATCAAACCAGCTTTATTAGTGGTATGCAAATGTATGACAGCTTTCTGGCTGCTGAATTCTAAATGCACTATGCTAATTTAAGGGGGAAACAACTAGATCTAATCAGCTGATACATAAAGAATGGCTTAGACTGGGTGATTTAGCCTTTCGTATTATTAATCATCAAGTACTTTGATCTACTCCAACAATTTACTGTCCTTTTATGTAGTCTGTTCTAGAGTTCCTCTGCTAAGATGAAAAATAAGCACTAGACAGTTCAAAGCATTTAGCATTTACAGGAGTACAAGAAAAGGGTGTCCCTTATCCCACTGTTGTTTGTCTTGTACCTTGAGCCATTGGCTATTAACATTATGGCAATTCCCTTTGAAAGATATATTGGGCCTAGTGGATAAAAAGCTAACAGTTTGTGTGGATGATCAACTCATTTTTTGGTTGATCCAGAGCATGACCTGAAACTTGTTTTTGAAGAGTTAGGTGTATTTGCTAGAAGGATAAAAAAACATAATTAAAACAAAAGCTTTAGGACTAAATTTTGATCCCAGCAAGAACCTAATGCATAACTTTCCCTTTTTATCCTGCATGGATAGTTTCCCTTCTTAGGAATAAGACTGGCTTCTACCCACACAGCTTCAGCAGAATTAACATTAAGAGAGATATTAGTTAAGAGATAAGAATTTATTAAAAACTGGAATGGTAGTTGTCTTGATACAATGCAGCAGATCCAGACTGTAAACTGGTTTATCTTTGTTTTTTTGGTTTATCATGGTCAAGGGCTTCTTGTCCTTCCTTTCACAGAAGATGTTCAAAAGATTCAGTCAGTTCTAAAGTTCATTTGGGCCATTTCCAAACCAAGAATAGCACAAGACATTCTCTCTCTCTCTCTCTCTCTCTCTCTCTCTCACATATAATATGGGAGGGCTGGGAATTCCAGTTTTTAATTGATACCTCATGGTTAGGAGACTTAAGGTTTTTTCAGTGTGCTATTTCTCCCCTTATGGGCAGTAGTTGCAAAGATACTCTGTGTATTCAACTGGGTCATCCTAAGATGTACTATTGTAATATATTTAACTCTACAGGCAACCACACAGACATGGTATTAGTTAAACTTAGGATTAACAGAGAAAGTTAAGTGGGCACTGACTAAAGTTGACTACCTGATCTGAGAGGGGAGACAGACTTAACACCAGTAACTGAAGCTCCCTTTAGGGGCCTGATTAAGATGGACATAGGAGGCTGGAAGAGCTAAGAGATTTTAGTCTACCAGGAGCAGTTTTTAGCCCACAACAGATTTTATGAACTGCAGGACTTTCATCAGGTTTAGTGGAAATAATGAAGGCATCTTTTATTATTTTGGCTGCTATACGATATAGACTTAAATTAGTAAGTATTAGAGACATCTCTAGACTGGTTCAGAAGGTAACAGAGAGCAGCTCAGGTCAGACTCACTAAAGGCATTATTAAGCAGTTGGTATAAGATACCTCAAAAGGATCTAGTGAAAATAAGTTTTGAGGTTTGGCAAAACTTGTTGGAAACACCTGGGTACACTACTAAGTCGTGAAAATTCAGATTATTTGAATGGTAGTGTCTATTTAAGCATTTTATACTCCTTCTAGGTTGTATAGAATATATCCCAAGCTAGATCCTAACCATTGGAGATGCCTGAACCCATTATTAGGAGACTGGCTTCACATTTTATGGAACTGTCCTACTTTAGGTGAGATCTGCACTAATTGCTTATTGAAGTAATGCATTACTTTCTCATGCTCATCCAAACATTATTTTTAATCAATATCTGCAGAGACTAGATATTGATACATCTAACTTATGATGTCTACTTTTCCTAGCACCTAAAAGAGCTTGTACAAAATGCTGGAAAACTACTTGGTCTCTTCAGGTTTATAAGATATAGTTAAATGACTCAAGCAGTTTATTTACTGCACAAATAAAGCAGTTGACCAAGGCTGAGTCACCTACCAAGCTACTATTTTAACTAACAAGATTCATTTCATTCCTTAAGCTAATTCTTAATTGAATTTATAATGTAATCTTTTGTTAAGCTATCATTTCTACTTAAAAATATATTTTTTTAATTGCTGTTCTGTTTTATCTAGATTTGTGTTTTGATCTTAGCTAAGTATCATCACTAAAAAGTTTCTTGAGGAAAAAGACAAAGGGCAATTAATATCTAGGGGTGGTGGGGTGGACTAAGTTTTTGGTTGAGTGGGATTTCTAAGCTTGTATAGCATGTATGTACGTATGTAAGGATGGATATAGGTAGACTAAAAAGACCAAGCATTCAGACCATGCATTTTTTTCAATATTAGCTTTATGTCTTTCTTTTCCTGTTTCATGCAGGTTAAATTCTGAGAATCACAAATGTAAATGACAGCCATACCTTCATTAACTCATTACTATAGACATAGGATGGTGCTCATAGTCCCATGGTTTGCATCTGCATAAGGGTAATCTACAAATAGCAGAGGTATGCACATAACTAAATCAGCAAAGTGCAAACAAATGGTTTCAGGACTTCTCAGCCCAGTGAAAAAATGTGTCCAGTAATTCTGCACATCTGAAATGGTATAAAGGTATAAATGCGTTGAAACCAGTGTAGTGTTCTGATGAGGTATTTGTATGTATATATATATATATATATATATATATATATATATATATATATATATATATATATATATATATATATATATATATATATGTGTGTGTGTGTGTGTGTGTGTAACATTATGAATGTTATGTATTTTCGGCAGCAGGCTACAGATGCAGGCCTGCAGGACCTCTCAAGAACATCCACAAGAACCTATGCTGAGCTAAGCTGAGCTGAGCACTGCTGTCTCACAGCTTACCAAAACTGATTTAAGGTTTCTTTCCTTTACTGTAAAGGGTGTCCTTATATGAACACCCTGTTTGGGCTATTATAAGGTTGGAAATGGGAAAGATAGCAAAGCTGGAAAAAAGGTGGATAGAGAAGACAAGGGACACTCAGAAGGAAGAAATTAAGAGTATAGTGCAGTAGGTAAGAAAGAACAGGCGCTGTGTTTTTGTAGGTGATAGACATATCTATTTTCCATTTTATTTATTTATTTTTTAAGAAAAAAGACAGGAAAGGAGTAAGGATGCAGGATGTAGAAGAGACAGTTAAGGATCAGAGAAAAAAAAACAGAAGCATAAATGATAGACAGTGCAGGAACACTATGTCAAGCTGATGTGAGATGACATACAGATGACAGACACAAAGGGAAGGAGGAGGAGGTGTGACAATTAGCTAACACTCTAGTCTGGAGGACCTCAATGATTCCCCCCTGTTGATGGATGTAGAGATGGAAGGAGGCCTCCATTGACTCAAACATGTCAGCAAGGCTTGCACCTCCTGGAGGAGAGTTGCAATGGATGCATGCATCTCTCTACCTCATTCACACCTACTGTCTCATTCATGGCTTATCAGGCTGCCATACAGCAAAGGGTCACACAGGGATGGTACCACTTCCCCCACCCTGGGAAGACATGCTTGGATGGGTAGGGGAAGGTGGTGAGCATTTCCACAAATTAAAGAAATGTGACTGAAGCTGCCCTGGAGCCCTATAGACCTGTAGAACAAAAGTAACCTAAAAGGCAGCTGGAAAAAAATGAGAGAGCAAAAGAGACCGAGACAAGAAATGGATTCAGTGTTTTGAAAAACTGCATTTTAGTAAAATTAAATTAAATTAAACATTTATTCATTTATTATTTATTTATTAATTTATTCAGAGACTATTAAGCAATGTTACACATTTTTCACCTAGTACTTGAATAAATGATGATGGTATTTATTATTAATGCTTATTATGTCATATGAATTGCTAATAATTATTAATTATTAATATTTTGTGGATTACTGCAGCACTAAAATATACAATTTTAATATTCCAGTGACAATGCTTTCAATATCAGTGTAGGCATTAATGATATATATTGCATTTCCTTCTACTTGTATATCAGTAGAATATATTGATATTTATTTCTCTAGTTTCACTATCCTGATTGTGGACTGATGGTCTGATTGTGATCTATTAGATAAAATCTTGATATTGCATTAATTAACAGAACTTTTTTAACGGAATATATTTTACATGACTTTTCTATGTTTCATACTTGCACCAATCTTGTCACTCACTACTGATGACATTTTCTGTTGTGTAATTTCTTCCTCAGTTATGGAGCTATGAAAACAATACAAAAAGAGGCTTACTCATTTTGTTTGTGTGTGCATCATCAGTTCATGGCATACAACTTCTATTAGATTTATTAATACATTTTTAACTAATATCAACACATTTCCTACTCTTCCATCTTTCATGTTCTGAAGCAGTCCAATGTATATTATTGTGGAACTGTGAGACTGGGCTTTGCTGAAGTATTTCTCACAAAACTATAGGTTTCTATGTTGAAATATTTTCTTGGGTGGCAAAAGCCAGGGTACCTTATTGGCTAGTCTTATATAGGCCCTAGGGCCAATAGCCTAGTACCTACCTATGAACCTATGAACCTATGAAAAAGCTATTATTGTGTATGACTTTGCTTCATGAAAACTATGCTCTGTAACTTTAATAAATTGTTACAGCCACTGCTGATTATTCCTGAGTTGATATTTCCATGGCAGCAAGTTTTTCTGAATGGATGGGAGGGCAGGGATTGCAGATTGCCACATTGAGCTGCTTCTGAAACTTATGTTACTATGGCAACATCAACAGATAGTCAATTTCAGGAAGGAAGACCATATTCCTGCAAGGGTTGCTAACTTTACAATTTCAAGTGACCAGTCTAAGCTGCAATGCAATACTCACATCACTGTTTACCTCTGTATATGTGAGGATATTTGCCAAAAGTTCCATTATATCACAATTCATTATTTAATTCTGTATTTTATTCAGGATGGCTGATAGCACTGAAGTTTGCAGTAATGAAATCATACTCAGCATTACGCAGTGCAGCTTATTTCTGCCCAGCTCCTCCCCATCCTAGCTTAGGTGTGGTTCTTTGGACTATTCAGCCATTGCTGAAATAAAGGAAACTTCTGGAAATCACAAAAAAAAATAAAAATTACCAATATATGTATAGACAGTACTGCAACATATTTACAATAACTTTCAGTACTTACGTATTATTGCAAACAATGTCTGAGTGACACACTGTGGATATATATTCTGGCAGACCTTCAAGCTATCGTTTTGTATGGGGAAGAAAATCCACCTGTTTTACGATGTAATGTTTAAAGTACAAATTAAATTACAAGGTCTGATGAGAAATGACGGAAATAATCGCTTGACTGTTTCTTCTTCAGTGGTGGAAATGTTACAACGATCGCTGTCAATATAGATTGAAAACAGTCATTTCTGTTTGTAGTTTGACTCTTACCTGGCAGAATACATTTGGCATGAAGCTCAAGCAGTAAATAAAAAAATATGTTTTGAATCTATATTCACAGCAATTGCAGTAAGATTTTCACCACAGAAGAAAAAGCAGTCAACCATTTCCCAAGATCTAACAGCATGTAAGGTTTTTTACTGCAGGGAGCAGATGAAAATGGTCAGCAGCCATTCTGCTCCAATGTTACGGGCACAAGGCTAGCAGAGCAATAAATGCCTTAGAAAATAATTCACAGTTAAGCAGTATACAATATACGAACAAACTAATTCAATGTAACTGGTACACCACAGTAATGAGGCAAAAGGACATGTTTTTAAACCACCAAGCCCGACATGCTCAACGTCCATGGTACTGTCGAGCCTCCAGGCACCTGTATGATGTTAGAAGGGGGAAAACAAAAATCAGTCATCTTTCCATGCTTAAATGTGGTACTTCCACTAGTTTCAGCAAACCATTTACGTCCGTCTCACACCTTAACACTCTATCAGTTTTACTTACTGTGATGCTGTTTATCCATTTGTACCATGCAGAAATGCAGAGTGAGTCATTAAGAATCTGGTTGCGATAATACATAAGTACCTAACTTTTACAGTACAACTTGAATTTTGTCTATGTTTAAACATTTAAAAATCTGCTAACACAAAACAATTACTACCACCATATAACTGAATTACAGTGTTTCACAAATACAGAGAGAAAATAAAAGCATTTCATAACAAAGTATTTTAGGTATGACTCCAACATGGCAGCAAGAATACCTTTTGTACAACAGACATGAAACATTGTATTTTTACTGCCTTGAATAATGCATTAAACTGATTCTTGATATATACGTATATATATATATATATATATATATATATATATATATATATATATATATATATATATATCTACACTGCACCTGGAAATGCACACACACACACACACACACACACACACACACACACACAGGCATTCACACACATAACACACACACACAGACACACACACGCGCATGTGTGCGCGCGCGCATGTGTGTGTGTGTTTGTACATATATATAGTATATATATATATATATATATATATATATATATATATATATATATATATATATATATATATATATATATATATGGGTCTACTTTCATTCACTGAAAACTCATTTCAAGGAGTTTCAATTCACCCTCAAAAAAAATCGCT